>NC_045427.1:417567951-417872594 GCF_902635505.1 Sarcophilus harrisii | reverse complement strand
CAAAGGTGGAAAGAGAATAAAGTTGTCTTCCAAGGAGGACAAAAAGGCTGTCATTTCAAAAAGGACTTTATATTTGGTCTTCTTTGCTTCCATAACAATTGGTGGAACTGCAGAAGCAAATTTCAGCACACAATTTTATAGTTGGCAAAGCCCTTTTAACTTGATTGCATAGCCCTATTTTGTAGATGAGAAAAAACTGGTCTCAGAAGGTACACCACTTGGTCACATAGCTTCAAGTATAGAAATCTTTCCATTACATTTTAATGCTTCTAGCAATTAAAAAAAATTATCCAAAAGTATAATGAATGGGCTGCCTGTTATGTAATCAATTTTCCATCACTAAAGTTCAAGCAAAAGCTATTGTATGAGGCCATTTCTGAAATGTTTCCTAACAGATAACCAGTTGAACTAGACTTCAGACTGAGAATGAAGGTCCCTTTCCTCCTACCTGGATATTTAAGTGTATTTATGTTGTTACATAGATGCATACCTCTCCAAAGTCTCCAAAGTATTCCCGAATTTTATCTTCTGTAGCTTCTGGATTAAGTCCTCCAACAAAGATCTTCTTCACAGGATCTTTCTTCATGGCCATAGCCTTTTTGGGATCAATTACCCGTCCATCTAATCTGTGTTCTTTCTGATCCAAAACCTGAAAACAGTTAAGAACATTTAAGTTCCTGGAAGGTCCACATCTACTTCCCTCAGAAGCCCAAACCCACAGTCACCCACCTTACATAATCAAGTATAAGATGATAAGCAGACTAGAGATGAATGAGGAAATCCAGACAAAAACCTATCACTTCAAGATCCCAATTTATCAACAGGAAACCTTGATACCCATTTTACTAAGATTAAGAACTATATTAAGCACCTTCACATCTAAAAACATCTCAGAAGATAAGATGACCAGTTCTTCTAGTCCAAACTAGCTCTCTATCTGTGCCCTTGATCCTTTTCCTTCTATTGAAGACCCTTAAATTCCAATGTTCTGAGTATTTCCCAAGTAAGAACACTGTCAGTTTTTGCTTCCACTTCCACCCCCCCAATCCTGTCATCTAACTTGTCCCTAAGAACTTTACTGAAACTGCTTACTGTCTGAGATTAAATTCTCTTCTCAGTCTTCCTATTTCTCTAGCTTCTTCAAGATCGTAACATTTGAAATCCCCCTCCCCTTCTCTCTTCAGAGCCATTCTCACCTACTCCCATGGTTTTAATTATTACCTCTACATAGGATATAAACTCATTGTAGGGAAGGACTTAAAAAAATTCAATGCTCCTAGCCTACTGCCTGGCATATGTAGTGCTTAATAATTCTTATTTAATGGAACCAAATCATCAGGTGCCCAGAAGTACTTTTCCTAAGTACTTGACTTCCATTAGATTATAAACTCCTTGAGGGCAAGGACTGAATTTCCTTTCCTTATGAATGAGAACAGGTGGCCATATATGAAGATTTAAAACAAAGAACATATATCTTTGTACATGCTGTATTTCCAAGTATGGTAGCTAATTCAGAACAGGCACTTTTTTGTCTTTGCACTCTGCTCTCAACTCCCATCTGCCCTCCCCCTCCAAGTGGTTTGCATAGAGTAGGTAGGTGTCCAACTATGTGCCGAGTTCAATTGAGTGTGTGTGTATGGAAATGGCTTGGCAATCAGTTCTGGTCCCAGATACCTGTGGTTATCTCAAGCAAGTGTCTGTCCTCACCTCCAGCCAACTTTCCTCATATGGAATGAGGAGAAAGGGAAATGAAGTCAAAAGATGATCTTTTTGAATCCTCTTCTGTCATTTTTGCTTCTATAACTAGGCTTTATTCTCTAAGCAACGGAAAAGCATTAACTTCCTACATTCTAACATTCAAAGTTTTCCATAATCTGACCCCTACCATAGTTCCTTTCTAGCCATATTCAGCAGCATTTGCTTCAGTAAAAGCTTTTCATTTCAGCCACTACCTCAAAATAAATATTTTTCAGTACTTTCTCTTTTCAGTCTTATTTGTTCAACTACAAATTTGCAAAAAATACAAACCTGTATTCTTGCCCAAATAAGGCCATAATCTAAACAGGAAAGATGAACCAAGTACCCAATAACGATAATAGAAATCAGAACTAAAGTGTTTACATAGCAAAGAGACCTACCGCTTAAAAAGTTACTCTGAGCATCTTTTCTAATGTTTAGCTGTTTATCAATGCTTTTTCAAGCGCTGTACTATGTTGTACCAGACTCTTCCCTTAAATTCCTATGGCATTTCGTGTCTTTTGGGCTCTTACTCTCACACCTCTTTATATACGTACATGTTTGCTGCCAGCTGAATAGTGACCTCAAGGGCAGAGGACAATGTCTGAAGCCTCTTTGTAACTCCCAAAGCAACAGTTAACAATGACTAACAAACCAGTGTTTAATGTTTGAATGAGAGGTTTCTAATTACATATATTCTGTATTATCTTTTTACATATATTTCTTACCTTATCAACACTTGCAGATTCTTTGAAGAGGATAAAACCAAAACCTCTTGATCTTCCTGTGTTAGGATCCATCTTTATCGTGCAATCAACCACTTCACCAAACTTGGTGAAATAGTCTTTCAAGTCCTTTTTGCTTGTGTCCCAACTGAGGCCACCTACAAACATTTTCCTGAAATTGTATGAGGGAGGAAAAAGTATTAGAATAGACCCATCTGACCTAGAGAAATGAAAATGAGATAAGCTCCAAATTCAGTTTGGAGTCTAAATGATACTCCAAACCAGAAATGGCTGTTAGTAGACTATAGAAACCTTCATTGACTAAAAATAACTACCCATTTCATGGAAAAGAAACCAAGTCAATACTCTCTTCTTGAAATTGTACTATTAAACCTCTCAAACTTTCAGAATATAAACCAATACCTCTTTTCCCTTCTCTTTTAATTTAATATTTCCAGGGGTTTGAATAGAGAAATAAGCAAAAAAAAAAAAAAAAAAAATCAGAGTAGGAAGGAAAAAGATTTTATAAGCTTCCTCTAAATTAATTAACAGGAAGAATTCAGAGCTGAATGTAATCGTAACTAGAAAAACTATAAAAATAATCACTAAAGTCATCACTTTTCTGTCATCTTGATATTAGATCCCTGGCCCCAGATAATCTATTTAAAATGATCAACTTTTTAAAAAGGCAAAGCCCACAAAACACTCCCCCCCCCCTTTAGATCACTGAAAAACTCATAGTGCTTGTTCCAGCATGTTTTCACAGTGAAAAGCAGTACTAGACCCTGAAATTGTTTAAAGTATACTCAAGGTCAATCAGAAGGAGCGATGTCACTCTCTACTGTTTTATTCAGTTTAACAAACATTTTAAAACAAACTACAAGGCCTGTTTTCATCCATGCAAATTTGTAGTCCTAATATGGTACAAAAACAGTTATAACAAAGAGAGGTATCATAGGGGACAAATTAACTCTTAAAAAATCCCAAAACTACTTCAAGGCATTGCTTTTAACAGTGCCTGGCACATAGTAATTACTTTTCCATTCAATCACTCCGAATTACACCATTCATACTACATGTTCAGCCCCGATCCTTCCATTATAAACCTTGGAAAGTCTGGTCCAGTCTGGTCCAACACAATATGTAGGCCAGACAAACGAGACAACTAAGTCTTCCTTCCCATTCTCTGCCAACCAAAAGAGGAAATTCTCACAAAGAGACGTCGGACTATCTCCAATATTCATTTTAAGTGTTAATGAGGCCTCCAAGTAACCAAAGCAATCTCGGCCGAGCAAATTTGGGAGGCTAGCAAAGTTAAAGTTTTTCTAACTGAAGGCAGTGACTGCAGGCTCCCGCCAAGCCCTTAAGTGCCAAGGACCAGCTCCTAAGGATCCAGCTCTGGCCACCACAGCAGCCCCACCACGATGGGGGGCTTCGGCCTCCAGGTACGGAGGAACGTCAGAAGCAATCGGGCGGCAAGACCGGGCAGGAAGAGAGAGGGGCCTTTTCCTTTGGCACAAATTAGATCTCCCGCCCCTCCCCCCAACCACATGGCGCCAACAAAAGGCAGCCCCAGAACAAAGGAGGAGCCGCAGCCACCGAGGGGCCGGCCCGGCCCGCGCATTGTCCGCCCCGCCCGCGCGCCCACGCCTCCCCCCCCCACCCCAAGCCGGGTCGGGGCCGCAAGGACCCCCCCCCCCCAGAGCGGGTGGGGGGAGGGGGAGCGGACAAAGTGGGGGAGGGGTCAGGCGAGTAGAGAAGATGGGGGGGGGGGAGAGAAAAAGGAGCAGCCGCGACTGTCCTTACCCTGCATCCTCCTCGTTCTTGCTGGCGTTGATCTGGTCTCCCTCGGCCCCATTCTGGCTCCCGGCTGGGGCCGCAGGAGGCGCCGCTACCGGAGCCGCCGCTCCGGACCCGCTCCCGCTCCCGCTCCCGGTTCCGGTTCCAGTCCCGGTCCCGCTCGAGGCCTCGCTTGGAGGTTCCCCATCAGGGGCGGCTTCATGGCCGTTCTCAGTAGCGGCCGTTTCCATCAGCTGCTGCTCCTCCGCCGCTTCAGACATGGTGGCCCCGGCAGCGGCGGCGGGGAAAGGCCTGCAAAGTGCAAGGATGACAATGAGCTCAGTCAGGCCCGGTTTTGAGAGACGCGGGCCGGGGCGCGGCGGTGATGGCGCCCCGCACCCCCTCCCCCCAGCGCGGCCCGGCCGGATCCCCGCCCGCGACTCACCTCGCCGCCCAGTGACGTTACGGGCCTCGGGCCGATCCGGGGAATGCGGCCTCGGGCTCCGCCGCGGCGCAGACGCCGGCCCTTCGATCCGATCCCCGGCAGGCGGCGGCGCAGAAGTCCCACTCCTCCCACCCTCCTCCACCCGGCCCCTGTGCTGTTCGGCCGCCTGACAATGCCAACTCGTGGCGCCCTTTATAATACCGGAGCCCCGGGCCACCTCGCAACAAGACGCCCGTTCACTGGTTCTAAGCCCCTGCCATTCACCCACTTCCCGGCCTCTCATTGGCCAAGCTTGCGCAGCGCGGTCTCGGCCCAGGGCTGGGCTTTGTCCCTCACCTTAGACGCACGCCCGTGGCTTAGGCCGCGCGTTCGCGGCCTCCTCCTCTGCTCTTGTCTGCTTTCCCTATCCTGCAGCTCGGGAGTGGGGGTCAGCGACGGGCCGGTCTTTTAGCCCAGGGGCTGCAGTAAAGCTACGGGTGCAGACCCAAGTGCTTCTGCTTAAGATAGGTCACCCAGAGCCGCTCTAATGCCGTAACTGTTGGAATGCATTTCAGTACCTATAACTCATAATAGCAAAATCTTCCTGAGAGGATGGTGCAACACCTACCTGGAAAAAAAGTATTCCCAAGAAGAAATAATCCAGACTCTGCTTGAAAGTTTACAATGACAAGGAATTTAGACTTTGCTGTTTAAGAGTCTTAAAGTCTTAAGACTGCAACTCATAGCTGGAGTTTCTGGCTCTACTATTGGGGTCAAGCAACAAATGTTACTGTAACAAACCTCTAGTCAGCATCTCTTTTATGCTGAGTGAGAGGCAGTAGACAATGAGCTAGCCACAAAGCCAAGAAGTTAGGATCAAGTCCTTTCCGGGTGACTCCGGGTCCTTTTCCATAAGCCAGGACACTCAGGAGACTTACATGACAGAGGTGCTGCTTACCTGTCTGGGTTGAAGGAGTTGCCTTACCAAGAGATTCCCCAAAGCAATTAACTCACAGATGCAGTCCCTTTATGCAGAGAGCACTGGATTCAGAGAAATGGAGTGTCCCCCTCACAGGTCTCATCTTTGTGCTTACCAAATTTGCAATCTAATGAGGAGAACAAATCTAATCCCTCCTCCTCAGGACAAGGCATACAGTGATTATGTCCATGAAGAGAAAGTGACTAGATAATCTAAGGGAGAAGCAGCTGTTTTTTTTCTAGTTAGAAATAAATGCGGATCCAATGGTGGTGTCTATCAGGACTGTACATTAAGGGGTCAATGCAAAAAGAGACTAGAAGTGTGGATAGATAGAATCAATTTTGTCAAGCAAACAATAAACAATCTTCCAAAAACTTGTGTTCACTTATTTCCTCGTTCCCTCTCAGAGAGGATTCATATTCTCAATGAAAAAACTGAGGCCATCCAACTGAGTTCCCTTTCCCCAATTCCACACTCCCGGTTATCTCAACCTATGCTGCTATTCTCTCTAGTCATTTAATAATGCATAAAATGCCCCTCTCCTTTTCAACACCCAAGACCTATGTTCCTTTTACCTCATCCCTCCTGTCTCCTCCAAGAGCTTTTCCTTTCAATCACCTTCCTTTTTTCTTTTTGTATTTTATTGATATAGTTTGTTTTTATGTCACCTTCATTTGTGAATATATGCCTCCTTTCTCCCTTACCCAGGGAGTCATTCGTTGGAACTATAAAAAAAGAAATAAAAAGCAGTTCAGCAAAACTCACCAATATATCAAGTGAGACAAACAAATAATATGAAATATTACATTATCCCACAGTAACCCTTGTAAAGAAGACTCCCTAATTTTAAGTCTCTCTTTATTCAATTGACTTTTTCTCTACCTACAAACAAGCCCCATCTCCTCCAACCTTAAAAACAAATAAACCTTTAAACTGAAAAGGGAGAAGAAAAAAAACTATGTACATCCATCAATCTAGCTATGATAATAGCTACAATGTAAGAAAAATAGCAATTGTGACACCCAAAAGTTCAAATGGTAGTAAAGAAAGTAAAATTCACTCTTAGTTGTGTATGCATACATGTGCAATGTTTAATAAGCAAGATAAATTGGAGACCCTAATGCAAGGCACAAATTTTACTTAGGAGGTATTTTTTTGGAGACTTGGTGGGATGAGATTCATGACTGGAATATGACTCTTAAAATGTTACAGAATATAGAAAAGATGAAAGGCAAGGAGAATTTGTACTATATGTAAAGAAGTTATATTCATGTAACAAAATCTAAAATGCAGAGAATAGAAGCATAATGGACAGATTTGAATAAAGATCATTGAGACAGAAACACAAGTGATTTTGATATTGGAGAATGATACCTGAAGATAAGGTATCAGATAAAGAAAATTTTGGAAGGCATATTGTAAGCCTGGAACACAGATCTAGCAAAGTAGTGGTGGACTTCACTTAAGCAGATAAGTCCTGGAATTCTCTCTTGGCCAAAAAAAGAACAACAACTAATCATTTCTGGATTTGCCTGAACACAGTTTTCATCCCTCAAAAGATGGGAGAAGCCAATGTGCAAAAATGCTATTCCATATCTGATTTTTATCAACAAGAAGGAAGCTTGGGTATAGTCACCATTCCTTGGAATTAGTTAGCGAGGAGAGGAAAATTAGAAACTATGTGATATGTAATCTGGATTGTTGGAGAAGAGTTTTCAGGGAGTTCAAAGGAAGACCAACCAGTATGTAATAGACTGAAATTGTACAGAGAAGTAAGTCCAAGAAGGTTAAGAAGCTCTCAAGTCATTAAATCCTGATTTGACAGCCAAGATATATAGGAAACTAACTCTTAAGTGAGCAAAAATGATACAATCCACCAATAGATCAAAAGATGTTCTTAATGTTCTTAAAACAAATGTTCCAAATCACTAATATCTAAAGAAATGTACATTTCTCTAATACAAACAACTCTGAGGTTCATCCTCATACCTATGAGACTGGCAGAAGATGACAAAAAAGGGAAAATGACAAATAAAGGGACTTTTGAGAAAACAGACCTATTATTAGCTCCATTTGATAGAACTGTGAAATGATCTAACCATTGTGGAAAATAATTTGGAACTATGCCCCAAAGTCATTAAATCATGACCTAGGAATACTACTATTAGATCTTTAAACAGATGGGATGTGCCTATAAATTGTCAATAGTTGGACAAATTATGATGAATGTACCGAAATATTGTACTATAAAAATGAAGAAAGGGATTGACTTAAGAGAAACCTGGGAAGACTTAAGTGAATAGATACCTTGAGCAACACCAGAACAATTTAAACATTAACATTTTATATAAACATTTTAAAGAAAAACAAAAGTCTTATAGAAGCAGTGACCAACATTGACTCTAGAGCAGTGATTTAAAATCAAATAGAAACAGTCACTAAACCATCCACACAGATCTCTATGGATCACATATTGGTTTAGAAAACCACAGAGTAATATTTTCTATGTTCTACTGCATTTTTATGGTTTTTGTTAAATTTTGTTAACATATTATATGTTAATCTGATTCAAGCATCACTGAGTGTTAGAGGCTGTGGGTTTGACTCCTGCTCTAGAAGATGAATATGATGAAGCATGCTACTCACTTTCTGACAGGAGTAGTGGACTCAAATGTAGAATGAGACATACATTTTTGGACACAGAAAATGTAAAGATTTATTTTGCTTAACTAAACTCGTTTAAAAAAAAAGACTATTTTTTATTTGGGAAGAAGAGTTTTGGGGAGGGAAACTAGCAATGATATAAATACAAAATTTTATAAAATTAAATACTTAAAATATCAAGAAAATGTCAATAAGGGGAAAATGGGGAAGTTGTCTAAAGAAATCAATGTGAATGCGCATGGAACTCAGTTTTTTTTAAAAGAGATGTATGAAAGGAAAACAAGGGCCAGAGGGTGAAACAAACTTTTTGCATCATTTTTAAAGAATAGACCTAGGAATTATACAATTCAGAATAAAATGAAGCTAGAGAGATAAGCCAAGGACAACAAATGTGAGGTTCTTAAGCTACATTGGAGAAAAGAGGAAACTAAAATAAGGAAGAAAAATGCTACTTAGGGTAATAATAGCTAACATTTATGTAGCACTTATGATATGCTGCTAGCTAAGTACTTTACAAATATCTCATTTGATCACCACAATAGCCCTGGGAGTTAGGGGATATTAATATACTTATTTTACAGATGAGGAAACTGAGGCAGAGGTTAAGTTGAATGCTTAGAGTCACACTGTTAGTAAGTGTCAGAGACCAAATTTGAACTCAGATCTTCTGAACTCCAGGCCCAGTATTCTATCCAACTTCACCACTGGATAGATGAGACAATGATAACTGATGACAGAAAGTTGATTTCTTCAGTTCTCATTTTGCCTTTATTTCTTTGCCAAGAAAAAAGATCTTTAGAGAAGAAAGGCCAGAACAATGGTAGCTATAAGGAAGTGAATATACAAAAGAAGTGGAATAAGACGTAAGCAGTGAGCAGGGCTCTCTTGATCAATGCAAGTTCTTTGCCCAAAGTGTGCCACCACATCCTTGGGTACTAAAAGACATGACTACTAGAATTCTGGGAGCCGAAATAAATAACCATAGGATGGAGGGAAATACAGAGTTAATAATCACTATTATGCATGTGAATGGGAAGAACTCTCCCATAAAACACAAGCAGATAGCAAAGTGGATCAAATACCAGAATTCTATAATATATCATTTACAAAAAACACACTTGAAAGTAGAGAGATATACACAGAATAATGTTAAGGGGCTGGAGCAGAATCTATTATGCTTTAGGTGTAATAAAAAAGCAGGAACAGTAATCCTGATCTAAGACAAATTAAAAGCAAAAATAGATCTACAACAAGATAAAGAATGAATCTATTTTTTGCTAAAAGGTACCATAGAAAATGAAGCAATGTCAATATTAAACATTTATGCATCAAATAACATAGCATCCAAATTCTTAAAGAAGTTAAGTGAGTTATAGGCATTACAAAATATAAAATAGATAATTATATTTAAAAAAAACTTTGTACAAACAAAACCAATACAACGAAGATTAGAAGGAAAGCAGAAAGATAGAAAATCTTTACAGCAAATGTCTCTAATAAAAGTCTCATTTCTCATATATAGAGAGAACTAAGTCAAATTTATAAGAATCCAAAAGCCAGTCTATGAAACTGTGCCTACTCTTTGATCAGCTATATCACTACTAAGTCTGTATCCCAAAGACACCATAAAAAAGAGAAAAGGACCTACATATACAAAAATATTTATAGATTCTCTTTTTGTGGTTGCAATAGGAATATATAATCTCTATCACTTTATTAATTACATCATTCTGTTAATACAGCCTATGGATTATTCTGTCTACTATCAATTGGTAAGCTTGAAGTCCACTAAAACACCTGGGTTTTGCGCTTAAAAAAAACAACTGCTTATATTTATAGCATCTCTTTTCCAAATAATTGGACATTGAATGGCTGATAAGTTATGGTATATGAATATAATGGAAATTACTATTGTCCTATTAAGAAATGAGGAGTAGGCTGACTTCAGAAAAGCTTGGGAAAACTACTTGAGTGAAGTGAACAGAACTAGGAGAACATTGTACAGAGTAACAGTAACATTGCATTTGATCAACTATGATAGACTTAGCTCTTCTCAGCAATACAATGATTCAAGACAAATCCAAATGACTCATGATGGACAGTGCTGTCTACATCCAGAGAAAGAACTATGGGATAGTAATACAGATCAAAGCATATTATTTTCACTATTTTTTTTCCTTTCTGATCGTTACTAGAATGGCAGATCAAGGAATACTGTAGATGATATCCACTTGTAGTTTAGCATAGGACATGCTATTTTTATTTAAAAAAAAAAAAAACTTGGAGAAATGTGAACTAGATGAGACTATGTATAGCTGGATTTGGAACTGACTGAATGATTGGAACCAAAAAATTACCATTAATTATTCAATGTCAACTTGGAAGGTCTCCAGTGAAATGCCCCAGGGACCTGTTCTTAGCTTTGTGCCACTGAACATTTTTATCAATAGCTTGAATAAAAGCATAGATGGCATGTTTATTATAAAACTTGGAGATGGCTCAAAACCATAATAGTAGATGACAGAATCTCAATTCAAAAAGATCTTGTCAGTCTAGAGCACAAAAAGTTTGATTTCTTAAACACAAGATGGGGAAGGAGTGACTACATATCAATTCTTCTGAAAAAATCTTGGGCTTTTAATACATGTCAAAGTTCATCCTAAGTTAACAATATGATGGGACAAAGAGCTTAATGTGATCTAAGTTAAAAGAAGGCCAACATCCAAGAATGAGGAGGTAATAGTTCTGCTTTACTTTTTTTTTTTTTGATCTATTACTTAGCTTCATTTGGGCGATATTGGATTTTTAAGATGGTCAACTTTGAGAAATACACAAATTTAAATTTCCATAATAGTTTTTTCTTTAAAAAATAAACAATCAAAAACACCACACTCTTTTTTCTCCTTAGTCTCTAAGGTCTCTTCTAGCTTTTAATCTGTAGTTGTAAGACCGTAGGAAACTGCTTTACTCTTATAATACCACATCCATGATATTGTGTTTAGTTCTGGACATTATATTTCAGTACCTGTATGTGCCCCTGAAGCAAGCAGAGCCCACATTTCAGTAATATCCCCTGAAGAGTGTCCAAGAGAGAGAGAACAGGATGGTAGGGTCTTAAATCAATGGCACATGAAGAGTAGCTGAAGAAATTAAGGCTATTCAGTCTGGAGAAAACTCAGTGGGGCATGATAACCACGTTCAAGTTCTTGAAAGGCTGATACATGGAAGAAAGCATAGGCTTATTTCATTTGGTCACAGAGAATAGATATGGGAGCAATGGGTCATATTGCAGAGGCAAATTTGGGCTTGATATAAGGAAAAACTTCCTAATAATTAGAACTATTCAATAGTATAATAGACTACAACCTAACATTGGAGAGGCATAGTTGGAGGTCTTCAAGTTAAGGCTGTGTATGAACATTGATCAGGTATGTGATAGAGAGAATTCTCTTTCAGAGAAGTAAGTAGAGACCACTGAGAAGACATTCCATCTCTGTGAATCTGTGGTTCTTTTCCATATGACAGCTCTAAAGAATAGCTTAAAACACTATATCTTCAAGTATTTTCCTTTCTAGAAAATAAAGGCATCATGAGGTTGTTTTGTTTTCCCCCTGGGGCAACTGGGATTAAGTGACTTGTCCAGGGTCACACAGCTAAGTAGTATTAAGCGTCTGAAGCCACATTTGAACTCAGATCCTCCTGACTTCAGGGCACTCTATCCACTGCACCATCTAGCTGCCCTACATCACTAGGTTTTTTAAACCATCTCATATGACCTGACTTTAGGACTCCTCTCTATCCGAATCACCCTTCTTAGGGTACAATCCAGCTACACGTCCCTTTGGGTCTCTAGCACTGAAAAACAATATTCCAGCAGCAGTATGACAGGGTAAGTTGCAATAGGAATATAATCTCCATCATTTTCTTAATTAATTCTGTTCTGTTAATTCTGTTAATATAGCCTATAGGTTGTTTTGTCTGCCAACTATCAAATTAGTAATAAGCTTGCAGTCCACTAACATCCCTAGATTTTGTTTTAAAAAACACCAACTCTGCACACATTTCCTATTTTTAGATTTATTCATTTCATTTTTTCAAACGTAAGCAAACAAAACTTTGTTCTTATCTCTATAAAATTTCATTTTATTAGGTTCAACATATTGTTTTAATCTAGTGAGAGCTTTTCAGAACTCAGTATTTATTTATACTATTCCCCTCAGCTATGAAATAAGACAAAATTTTAACAAATATGCCTTTACTCAAAAGTCGCAGATGAGAAAATGTTGCCTAAATTAATAAGCACAGTATAATATTAAAGGGATTGAACATGGAGTAAGACTTTTGATTCAATATGATCTAGGCATTAAAAGGGACCTCAGTAATAAGTTGATAGTCCAACCTGTATCTGAACCAAAACCTTCTCTAAAAGATATAAATGGTCAGCTAGCATTTTCTTGAAGATCTAAGTCAGTAACTACCAAAGACAATTTAATTTGTTCCACTTTTGGACAGCTCTAGATATAAAAATATAAAGAAATTGTCCTAAGATTAGAAGGGAAGCAATAAACTGGGAAAATATTTTTACAGTCAAAGGTTCTGATAAAGGCCTTATTTCCAAAATATATAGAGAATTAACTCTAATTTATAAAAAATCAAGCCATTCTCCAATTGAAAAATGGTCAAAGGATATGAACAGACAATTCTCAGATGAAGAAATTGAAACTATTTCTAGTCATATGAAAAGATGCTCCAAGTCATTATTAATCAGAGAAATGCAAATTAAGACAACTCTAAGATACCACTACATACCTGTCAGATTGGCTAAGATGACAGGAAAAAATAATGATGATTGTTGGAGGGGATGCGGGAAAACTGGGACATTGATCCATTGTTGGTGGAGTTGTGAACGAATCCAACCATTCTGGAGAGTAGTTTGGAACTATGCTCAAAAAGTTATCAAACTGTGCATACCCTTTGATCCAGCAGTGTTACTACTGGACTTATATCCCAAAGAGATTATAAAGAAGGGAAAGGGACCTGTATGTACACGAATGTTTGTGGCAGCCCTTTTTGTAGTGTAGTGTAGAAACTGGAAACTGAATGGATGCCCATCAGTTGGAGAATGGCTGAATAAATTGTGGTATATGAATATTATGGAATATTATTGTTCTGTAAGAAATGACCAACAGGATGATTTCAGAAAGGCCTGGAGAGACTTACACGAACTGATGCTGAGTGAAATGAGCAGGACCAGGAGATCATTATATACTTCAACAACAATACTATATGATGACCAGTTCTGATGGACCTGGCCATCCTCAGCAATGAGATCAACCAAATCATTTCCAATGGAGCAATAATGAACTGAACCCAGCTACGCCCAGAGAAAGAACTCTGGGAGATGACTAAAAACCATTACAATGAATTCCCAATCCCTATATTTATGCCCACCTGCATTTTTGATTTCCTTCACAAGCTAATTGTACAATATTTCAGAGTCTGATTCTTTTTGTACAGCAAAATAACGGTTTGGTCATGTATACTTATTGTGTATCTAATTTATATTTTAATATATTTAATATCTAGTGGTCATCCTGCCATCTGGGGGAGGGGGTGGGGGTAAGAAGTGAAAAATTGGAACAAGAGGTTTGGCAATTGTTAATGCTGTAAAGTTACCCATGCATATAACCTGTAAATAAAAGGTTATTTTAAAAAATAAATTAATTAAAATAAAATAAAATAAAAAAAGAAATTGTCCTTAAATCAAACTTAAATTGCCTTCCTGAAACTTCTATTTTTACTAATTTTGCCTTTTTGAGTCAAGCAAAATAGACCTACTCCCTCCCTCTCAGAAATATCAAACCTAATAGTTAGGCACATGATACATGTTCCCATCTGAATCATTTGTTCTCCAAATTAAATATTCCCAATGTTTTCAATCAAATATTATGAGACATGACTTCAAACTCCTTTCTCATTCTGTACAGCCTTCTCTGAACATCTTCAATGTCCTAACTCATGGTCCCCAGGACCATAGATGTGGTCTGACCAGAGCAAGGTTACAATAGGATTATCACCTCCTTAGTACTGGATTCTATTCCTCTCTTAAACCAGGCTGATTTCACACTAGCTTTTTTTGACTCCTGTATCACACTGTTATTTCCTAATTCTATTGTTACCTTTTTGAAAATAAGAAATCTGTCTCTCTCCAATCCTTTGACACTTTTTTCATTCTTCTCAATCTTTTTGATACTATGATCCAACAATCACAACTAACAAATTCAAGTTTAACTAGAGGTGCTCTCATCATCTCCCTATTTGCATTGGGTTTCAACCTCTCCTTGGAACAAAAACAAGAGTTCAATAGCTCCATCTTCTTTCCATTACAATTATCCTGTGCTAAGTAGTAATTCTGCCCCCCTTTTTATTATCTCCCCCAAAACAGCTTTAAATTAACACCACTTTTGTTTCTATAGCTTTCCTCACCTTGTAAGCTCATTCTGACACTATTCTTAACACTCTGACACTTTCTTAACACTCTATCATACTTTTGAATTCATCTTGATAACCTGCCTGTTGGAATCCTAGCGTCAACTAAACTTGAAACAAGGTGAAAACTCAAAGGAGATGTCAGAATCCTGGTGTTAACTCAATGGAATTGATACAATGCTTATTCACACCTTAAGAGAGCTCTTATAAGCAAGAGTATTTAAATACTCATTGGAGTTCACACGTTTGGGAGATTTCAGGGTTTAGTATGAAATATCTGAATTCACATCTCCCTTGAAGCTCTTAAGGCCAGAGAGCATTCTGGGAGAAACCCATAATCCCATTCTCTCAGAAAGCTCTCTAAAGGTGTGCACACAAGCATTGTTTCTATCAGTTGTACTTAGTACCTTGTTTCAAGTTCTGACCTATAACATCTCCTCAAGGATCAGATCAATCACACTGAACCATGCTAAATTAGATAATTATTGTCTCTATCAACTCTAATGACTTAACAATTTGTAAAGATTCCAACACCTGTCCTCTCCTTTTTCTACTATACATGTCTTTTAAAAATGAATTAATATGGGACAGCTAGATGGCACAGTGGATAGAGCACTTGCTCTAAAGTCAGGAGGACCTGAGTTTAAATCTGGTCTCAGACACTTAACACTTCCTAGTTATGTGACCCTGGGCAAGCCAATCCCAATTGCCTCAGCAAAAAAATATATATATATTTATATTTATATACACACACACACACACACAAATATATAACATTTATTTCATTGCCTCGGCAAAAAAAAAAAAATATATATATATATATATATATACATACATACATATATATAACATTTATTTCTTTAGGTGACTCCTCTTTTTCCTTATTGGAATCAGACCTTCTTGTGTCTTCACAATTTCATCTTGAAAACTTTCTTTCTCGCTTGAACTGACTACTTCCTCCATAGAACTTTTGGTAAAGATCCTATTTATCCTAAACTCCACTGAAAGTGCTCTCCATATGAACAACTCATATTCTCTAAACTGCTAAATTCAATGGAATTTTTCTCAAACTTCATGCTCCTTGATCTACTAGATAGCACCTACCCCTATTAATCACTGACTCTTTGATATTGTCTCTAGTCTTATTTTCTACAATATTTACTGATCTCTGGTTTTCCTTGTCCTTCTCTTTCTCTGCATCATTGTTCTCCCAGATTAAATGTGTTCAAAGCAGAACTAATCTCTACCCTTCCCCCACACATGTGTGTAAGTCTGCCCCTCCCCCAAACCTCTCCATTTCTACTGATGACAACTAACATCTCAATCACCCAGGCTAAAAATCTCAAGACTGGCATCTTACTTTTTCCCTCATCTCTCCGTACAAACAGAAGTTAAATGATATAAATTCAACTTCCATAATATCTTTTTAAGTATTCTGTTCCTTCTTTTCACTCACAGAAGCAAACCACCCTAATTCAGGGCCTCATCCCATCCTTTCTGGACTATACTCTCATTCATTCTTAACTAATCTCCCTGATTCCAGTCTCCATTTTCTTTCCTCCATCATTCAACAGTCAAATTAATCTTCTTAATGCATAGGTCTAAATCATGTCACTAGCCCATTCAAAAACCTTCATTGGCTGAATGCTGCATAATTATAGCAACAAGAAAAGAGATGAAAAAACATAATTCTTTCCTTTTATTGATGAAGTATAAGAATACAAGTAACAAATATAGCAAATATTGTTATAAACAGTTGACATGTTGGTTTGATTTTGCTGAATTGTTTCTGTTTTCCTTTTTTAATCTTTTTACAAGAGAAGATTCTGGATATTATTGGGGAAGAGATATTTGAAAGTAAATGTGATATAAGAACAAAGGCATTAATTTTTTTAATGTAAACTTTTAATTGTCCCCTACAAGGACTTGAGACTCTCTACCGTCTTGCTTCAATCTATTTTTCCAGCACATTTTACATTATTTCTTTTCCTGTGTGTTACATTCCAGTCAAATTAGCCTGCCAGCACTTCCTAGATCTCCTCACACCTCTGTGCCTTCCTGTAGGCTTTCATTCATGCCTGTAAAACACCCCATGTAGACCTGCTAAAAAACCTTCTCTCCCTTACAGCCCAGCTCCAGTGACTCTGCCTCCTGAATTTCCTAGCAAAAAGTGGTATCTCCCTCAGATTTTTCTTATAACACGTTCTCTCTCTTTTTTATCTTATGACATTCAAACTTGTAATATATTTATTGTGCTTATGTTATATAATCTGAATCACAAAATGTTAATTGGAAAGGGCTTGTGGGGCCATCCAGTACAATCTATATATGACCTATATAGGACTGCTTGCCATCTAGGAGAGGGGGTGGAGGGTAGGAGGGAAAAATCGGAACAGAAGTGAGTGCAAGGGATAATGTTGTAAAAAAAAAAGTTACCCTGGCATGGGTTTTATCAATTAAAAGTTAGTATAAAAAAAAAAAACCCAATCTATATATGACCAAGAATTGCTCCACTTTCATAGATCTGATTCTACTGATGTGGGTATACTTTACTTTAGAACAATGCAGTCTGAAACCCATAGAGGCTTCTTCATCCCTCACAATTATTTTCTCTATCTTCCCATAAATCCTTCACAGGCAATCTACTCAATGTACTCCAGGCTTCTTTACATTATGTAAATTATAATTGAGTACACAAGCTGACCATTCATCATTCCTCACTTTTACTACATCGTGGATGGCCCTACCTATATTTCCAAGCACATAGTTTTTATAAAGACACCTTTTACATACTTTTATATGCATTTATTTTTTGTTGATATGTTGAAGCCTATTTTACACTTACCATATTCTAGATGACCTGCAAATTTGATTTTCTGGAGACTGTGATACTCCATAACTGTCATGTAGAATTACTGGGAAATTACTAGTATTAAAAATTTAGGGTTATTATTTCAGGGAAAACTTGGGGTCTTTGAAAATCAATGTTCTAACTAAAACAAAATCTTTCCATATAAAATGACAAAGTCCCAGTCCTCAAGGATTTCTTAATCTTTGAATCCCCTAGTGAATGCCTCACTAGGCATAGTGCCTAACACATAGTGAACAACATAGTGAACAATAATAGGGAACAATATAGTAAACAATTAGTGCATTGAATACAGTTAAGTAGAAGAGTATATCAGTATTTACTGTCTCAGGCATTACTAATTTGGAACCAACAGAAATGACACTTTTGTACAACAGTCCCAGTTCCTATCGTTTGTAATTTTTGGGGGGGGGGTTGAGGCAATGGGGTTAAGTGATTTTTGCCCAGAGTCACACAGCTAAGAAGTGGTAAGTGTCTGAGGTGGATTTGAACTCAGGTCGTCCTGACTTCAGGGCTGGTGCTCTATCCACTACACCAGCTAGCTGCCCCAGTTTTAATATTAAAAGAAGGGAGACCAGCAAAGATGATAGAATAAGTAGTAGTAATGTTAACCAAGTATTTCATAAAACTACTCTTAACAATGATCTAAACAGTGGATCGATAGCTAGAAGGCCCTGGGGAGAGAGTTCAGCAAGGAAAACTTATGTATACAGATGGGCTAGGAATAGGATCTGGTATCTGTAGTTGTATAAGAAGAAAAAGAGTACAATGACGAGTGGGCATGGGCATGTCTGTGTTGCTCTAACTCTGAAGTAGGGTTGAGAAAAGACAAAGGCTGGGTCTTACAACTATTTGCCAGGGCTAGGAGAACACAGTCTGTAGTTCTGTCACTCTCATTTTGGAGCACTATCACAGATTAAGCCCACAGACCATTCTGATGCCTGCAGTTAAGTAACCAGGACAGGGAACTGAGACCAAGTATGAGCCTGCAATTCTGTTGCTCCTAACATACAGAGCCTTCCAATTAGCTGACAGGTGTCAGGGCCAACAACTGTCTCCTGAAGTTACAACAAAAAGTAAGCCTACAATTGTGTCTCACTAACTTACACTAGTTTCCATAGCTTGCAAAGCTCAAAGAGAAAAAGCAATGATCAGCTCATGCCCTGGAGCACACTACTTAGAACATGCACAAGTTTGCATCTCCCTATCCTGAGTTACACACTAAAGAATAGAGCATTCAATACTCAAGAAAAGACCACACCTAAGCTAATACAAATCCAGATCAAACAAATCTCCAATATTCTCTCCAGAAATGTGCAAAGTGTAGTTCAAAAACCACATACAAATCAGGAAGTAAAGCTGAAAAATAAGTAAAAAAAAAAAAAAAAAAAAAAAAAAAAGACAAGAGATAATAAATAATTTTGAAAGAGCCAGGGACATCCAAACACAAGACCAGGAAAATGAATATTAACTCTACAACATCTATAAAGAAAGCCTCAACCAAACCATGGTTTGACCACAAATTTATCTAGAATTCCTGATAGGAATGGATCAAGAGTTTAAAAAATGATACTACAAATTAAATGAGAGCCATAGAAAGAGTTGGGAGGAGAATTAATAGCTTGGCTCATTCAAGAGATACACAAAATCTTACCTAAGTAACAGACTCCCTAAAAATCAGAACAGACTAGACAGAAATCAATGACTCTATGAGACAACAAGAAATATGATAACAGAATCAAGACTGAAGGGGGGAAAAGAAGAAAATATAAAATAAAATATTAAAAAATATATAAAAATAAAAAGTCACTGACCTAGGAAAAATGTTAAGGGGAAAAAATAAATAAGAATCACAGAACTATGAAAGGTAAGGTCAAAAAAAGATCCAGCATATGATGTTTCAAGAAATCATGAATGAATTTCCAGACTAGAGACCAAAGTAAAAGCAGAAAGAATCCACCAAACACTTTTTAATGCAATCCCCAAATAAAAATGCCCAGAAACATCTTAGTCAAAATCCAGAGTTTCAAGGTCAAAAAAAAAAAAAAAAAAGACTAGTGTAAGCCTCCAGAAACAAAGAGTTAAGCACTGAATCATGATTATACAAAATTTGGCAGCTTTAATCATAAAGGAGAGGGGAACTTAGAATATGATATTCCAAAAGGCAAGATATATGGCTTACAACCAAAAATAACTTCCTTGGCAAAACAGTATAATGCTAAAGGAGAAAAATGAATCTTTAATGAAATAGAGGAATTCTAAGCATTAGTAAAACAAAGAATAAAGCAGTGTAGAAACTTTAAAATGCAAACAAAGGAGTCAGAAAAATAAAATTGTAAACACACTTGAGCATCTAATAGAGTTAAATTTAGACAGAGGACCTGGGAATGATTTTGTTATATTTTGATAATCTTAAAAAAAAAAAAAAAAAGAAAAGAAAAGAAAAAAGGAATACAAGATTTTGTTTTTCTTTTTTTTTTTTTTCAATTTGGGGAGGGACGAGATGGAGAAGAGGTAAAAATAAGAGTTCCCCAACTCCCTTTCCAAAAAAGAATGAATAGAAGAAAGATCAGAAAGAATCAAATAAGCAGGATAGTTTTGAAAGTTATGTTTAAATTATTACATATTTCAAAAGAAAATCAAGCACTGCTTATAATCAATATTTAAAGCTTCAGACATAATCCTCATTTCTTCTATAATATGAAAATATTCATGATATTTGTTAAAGTCAGAAACAAAAATTAAATTGAAAAAAATTAAGGCTATTAAAACTGGATCCTACTAGAGTTTCAAATTTTAAATCACTGTAAACATTATATTTAGGCTACAAAGTCCCTTTAAGAATTCAAGGAAATTTTTCATTTATACAAAATACATATTTGCAAAATGCACACTTAGAAAACATGCTTTTATATCGCTTTAAAGATCATCAAAATGATCGTCAAAAACAAACAACAAAACAAAGACCTGTAAGGTACAGATATCATTATTACCCATTTTACAGATGAGGAAATTGAGAGCCAGAAATGTGAAATGACTTGCTAAGAACTCTATATTTTTAGTGAATTGGATCTGAACAACTTGACTCAAATCCACTGCTCATACTATTATGCAAAACTGCCACTCATGTATATAGCAACTTTTATCAAAAAAAAAAAATTCACGATGAAACCTTTTCAAGTAGGAACAGGAGTCTCAAAGCTTTCTTTACTCCTAGATATTCTATAAATAAGAACTCTCTCATGCAATTCAAAGTGCACAGAAGGCTTTCAAGAACAAATATTTTTTGGAAAGCAAGATGCACTTAAAAACTTACTCAGAAAACCTGCAGGTACAAAGTAGATGTCATTTGATTGGGAAATGACTAAACAAATTATGGTACATGAATGTTACGCAATATTACTGTGCTATAAGAAATAACAAATATGATGACTACAGATTTATATGAACTGATTATAAAGTGAAGCAGAGCCAGAAAAACAATACAATGAATATAATAATGTAAATTGAAAAAAATCACCACAAAACAAAAAAAATTGAATTTGGGGAAAATATCAAGTCCCCTAAGAAAATATACAAGAAAACACCTCTTTCTTCCTCTACCCTTTGCAAAAATAAAGGTCTACAGGTGGGCCATACTGTATAAATAATCAGACTTTTTTCTTTTTTTCCTCTTATTTAATATTTCATTTTTTCCCAATTACATATAAAAACAATTTTAACATTTCCCCCCAAAATTTCAAGTTCTAAATTCTCTTCATCACTCCTGTCTCCCTCCTCCTTGAGATGATGATTCTTGATTGTAATCCTATATCTTTTGTTCTACTCATATTCCAAGCTCTTTCATTCTTTTTTTTTTTTTTAATTTTTTTTAAATTTTTTTTCTTTCATTCTTTAATGTTGCTGCTAAATCTTGTGTAATCCTGACTGTAATTTCATTATATTTGATTTGTTTTCTTTCTGGCTGCTTGGCTGCTTGCAATATTTTTCCTTGATCTGAGTGCTCTGGAATGCTCCAATTCCTTGGAGTTTTTATTTTGGGATCTCTTTCAGGCGGTGATCAGTAGATTCTTTCCATTTCTATTCTATTCTATTCTAACCTAGAATATCAGGACAGGTTTCCTTGATACTTTCTTGAAACATGATTTCTATGCTTTTATTTTGATCTTGATTTTCAGGTAGTTCAATAATTCTTAAATTCTGTCTCATGAAACTATTTTCCAGGTTGTTTTTCTTTTTTTTTTCTTTATTAAAGCTTTTTATTTTTTCAAAACATATGCACAGATAATTCTTCAACATTAACTCTTGCAGAACCTTGTGTTTCAATTTCCCCCCTTACCCAACCTCCTCCCCCAGATGGCAAGTAGTCCAATATATGTTAAATATGGTAGAAATATGTTAAATCCAATATATGCATAACTATAACAACTATCTTGTTGCACAAGAAAAGTCAAATCAAACCAGAAAAAAATGAGAAAGAAAATAAAATGCAAATAAATACCAAAAAGAGTGAAAATGCTATGTTGTGAACCACACTCATATCCCACGTCCTTTCTCTGGGTGTAGATGGTTTGCTTCATCACAAGACCATTGGAACTAGTCTAAAGCATCTCATTGTTAAAGAGAGCCACATCCATCAGAATTGATAATTGTATAATCTTGTTGTTGCTATGTACAATGTTCTCCTGGTTCTGCTCATTTCACTTAGCATTAGTTCATACAAGTTGCTCCAGGCCTCTTTGAAATCATCCTACTGATAATTTCTTTTATTATTATTACTATAGCTTTCTATTGACAGAACATATGCATGGGTAATTTTTCAACATTAGTCCTTGCAGTCACTTCTGTTCCAACTTTTCCCTTCCCTCCCTCCATCCCCTCTCCCCTTGATGGCAGGCAGTCTCATACACATTAAACATGTTAAAATATATCTTAAATACAATATATGTGTACAGATTTGTACAGTTTTCTTGTTGCACAAGAAAAATCAGATTCAGAAAGGTAAAAATAACCTGGGAATAAAAGCAAAAATGCAAGTAGTTCACATTCATTTCCCAGTGTTCTTTCTCTGGGTGTAGCTGATTCTGTCCATCATTGATCAATTGGAACTGAATTGGATCTTCTCATTGTTGAAAATTTCCTCTTCCATGAGAATATATCCTCATATAGTATCATTGCTGAAGTGTATAATAACCTCCTGGTTCTGCATATTTCACTTAGCATCAGTTCATGTAAGTCTCCCAATTCATCTGTATTCATCCTGCTGGTCATTTCTTACAGAACAATAATATTCCATAACATTCATATGCCACATTTTACCCAACCATTCTCCAATAGATGGACATCCATTCAATTTCTAGTTTCTAGCCACTACAAAAAGGGCTGCCACAAACATTTTGGCACATTTGGGTCCCTTTCCTTTCTTTAATATCTCTTTGGGATATAAGCCCAATAGCAATACTGCTGGATCAAATGCTATGCACAATTTGATAACGTTTTGAGCATAGTTCCAAATTGTTTTCCAGAATGGTTGGATCCGTTCACAACTCCACCAACAATGCATCAGTGTCCCAGTTTTCCTGCATCCCCTCCAACATTCGTCATTATCTTTTCCTGTCATCTTAGCCAATCTGACAGGTGTGTAGTGGTATCGCAGAGTTGTCTTAATTTGCATTTCTCTGATCAATAGTGATTTGGAATACCAAGTTGTTTTTCTACTGAGATATTTCACATTTTCTTCTATTTTTTCATTCTTTTGCTTTTGTTTCTTGATGTCTCATAAAGTCATTAGCTTTCACTTGCTCAAATCTAACTTTTAAGGAATTATTTTCTTCAGTGAGCTTTTATACCTCTCTTTACTTATATGGACAATTCTACTTTTTAAAAATTTTCTACAGTGATTTTTTGTATATCTTTTCCATTTGACCAAAGTCTATTTTTCAAGGTATTCTCATTAGATTTTTATGCCTTTTTCATATCATTTAGTCTATATTCTTCAATATTTTCTTGTGCTTCCTTTATCAAGATATTGATTCTTTTTTTCATGATTTTCTTGCACCAGTCTCATTTCTCTTCCCAATTTTTCCTCTCTTTTTACTGGATTTTAAAAATATTTTTGGAAATTTTCTATAACCTGAGACCAATTCATATTTTTCTTTGAGGTTTTGGATGCATGAATTTTGACATTTTTTTCTTCTGAGTGTGAATTTTGATCTTCTTGTCACTTTCTATAACTTTCTATGGTCAAAATTTTTTTGTTTGCTTATTTTCCAGTCTATTTCTTGACTTTTAACTTTATACTAAAGTGAGGTTCTGCTTCCCAAATGGAGAAAACACTGTCCCCACGCTTCAGGTTTTTTGCATAGCTGTTTTGAGAGGTATTTTGGGGGACATTTAAGTTTTTGGCTCTTCCAATTAGGTATGATCTAAGGAGAGGTGACTACCTCCTGTTATTTACTGATTTGTAAGTACCTACAAACTTTTTCAACTCTGGAACTGTGACCAGGATATCCTTGCTTCCCAGCATGCAGCAAGCTTTGCTGTGCTAGTGGCTTCTCCTTGCACTGGGACTAGACCTAGGACAATGATATCCAAGATTAGGCAATGCAACAGAGTCCTATGCCTGGTGCCAGCAAATGGACCCTTGTAAATCTCCTTCTAACCCACTGCCTATTTCCCTTACTGTATGTAAACTGAGAGATAAGGAAACCATCATTGCTGCTACAGATTTAGTCACCTAAGGCCTACCCTGGGTTTGCTGGGACTAGGTCTGTGCTCTTCTCTCAAACTTGGTACAACAGACCTTTCCTTCTGACCATCTAAATTGTCTTGGGCTGGAAAATTGTTTCTCTTTTTGTAAATTCTGCTGCTCTAGAATTTGTGTGGAATCATTATTTAAAGATATTTTGGAGAGTTCAGGGGGAGTTCCTGCCTTTCCTTCACTATCTTGGCTCCACCTCTTTCACTTATTTCAATGAGCTGATTGCTTTTGCTGAATTTTTGTCTCTTCTACTTTAAAAAAAAATCTCATAAGGAACGGAAATATGAGTGGATACTGAGGTAAATGTAGTTTCTATTAAAAACAAAAGATATCAATAAAAACTTTTTAAAATAAAGATGACATAAGGTAGAGAATATTAGAAACTGATGAGATAAAAAGTTTTACAAGAAAGAGAACCTGAGCTGAACCTTTAAGTAAATTGAAGTAATCATGTAGAAAAAACTGAAATGAGAAAATTCAATTAGTACTCTCTTAAAAAGGAATGTGTACCCCCTGAGGGCAAACAAAAAATCCATCAAGGTGTTGAAAGAAAAAATTAAAACAGCTCTCACTTTTATTGTGAATTGACACTTGTGCTCTTATGTCAAACAATCAAATGCCATGATGTTTATGAAAGACTGAGAGTACCACAAAACAGAACAGGGGTTAAGTTAACAGTGATGTTGTCACTTATTCAAGCACTTTCTGTATATTTTGATATATGCAGTTCTTATAGGCCCAATTAAGATGGTTTATGAATGTTACCTAGCTTTTAGTTAAATTAACCTTCATAAAATAACTAAGTATAAATATACAAGAAAATGGCAAAGCTGAGGCTTGCCTAACTCAGTATGAATTGTTCATTAACCACATTTAACAAGGTAAGGAAAAAATTCTGATCTAATCAGATCTGAGAGAACAATCCAAAAATTTAAATTTATAATATGGATTTATATCCAATATTAATAATGAAACATGCCGTAAGGCAGATAATCTTCCCCCCTTGCCTCCCTATTTTTTCTTTTAATTTTTATTTTCAGTCCAAATTATCTTCTTCCCTCTACCCTTCCACCTTTTCAAAAAGGTGGCAAAAAGTATGATACCTATTATACATATGAAGTCATCTTTTTTTTTAAATAGCTTTTTATTTAGAAGTTATATTCATGGGTAATTTTATAGCATTGACAATTGCCAAACCTTTTGTTCCAATTTTTCCCCTCCTTCCCCCCCCCACCTCCTCCCCAAGATAGCAGGTTGACCAATACATGTTAAATATGTTAAAGTATAAATTAAATAGAAAATAAGTATACATGTCCAAACAGTTATTTTGCTATACAAAAAGAATTGAACTTTGAAAGTGTACAATTAGCCTGTGAAGGAAATAAAAAATGTAGGTGGACAAAAATAGAGGGATTAGAAATTCTATGTAATGGTTCTTAGTCATCTCCCAGAGTTCTTTCGCTGAGTGTAGCTGGTTCAATTCATTCCTGCTCCATTGGAACTGATTTAGTTCATCTCATTGCTGAAGATGGCCAGGTCCATCAGAATTGATCATCACATAGTATTGTTGTTGAAGTATATAATGATCTCCTGGTCCTGCTCATTTCCCTCAGCATCAATTCATGTAAGTCTTTCCAGGCCTTTCTGAAATCATCCTGTTGGTCATTTCTTACTGAACAATAATATTCCATAATATTCATACACCACAATTTATTCAGTCATTCTCCAATTGATGGGCATCCACTCAGTTTCCAATTTCTGGCCACTACAAAAAGGGCTACCACAAACATTCTTGCACATACAGGACCCTTTCCCTTCTTTAAAATCTCTTTGGGATATAAACCTAGTAGTAACATTGCTGGATCAAAGGGTATGCACAGTTTGATAACTTTTGGAGCATAGCTCCAAATTGTTATCCAGAATGGCTGGATGTCATATGAAGTCATCTAAAACATTTTTCCACATTACTTATATTGCAAGGGGTGGAGGGAAAGCAAGAAAAATAAAATGAAAAAATATGCTTCAATCTACCCTCAAGAGTTCATCAGTTCTCTCTCTAGGTGAATAGTGTTTTTTAATCACGAGTTCTAGGAATTGTCATGTATTGATCAGAGTAGCTAACATTCCAAGTTGATTTTCATAATAATATTTCTTTTATTGTGTATAATGTTCTGGTTCTGTTTACTTCACTTTGCACCAATTCATTTAAGTTGCTAGATTTTTCTCAGCCATCCCCTTTATGATTTCTTTTTTTTTTAATTATTTTTTAAAAAGATCTATTTTTAGCATTTTAAAAAATTTTGAATTTCTCCCTTCTCCACCCTTTCCCATTGAGAAGGCAAAAAATGTGATATCAATTATACATGTGAAATCATGTAAAACATATTTCTATATTAGCCATGATGTAAAAATTAAAGTAAAATAAACATGCTTTAATCTGTATTCATATTTCATCAGTTCTTTCTCTGAAAGTAGAGAGCATATTTCATCTTAAATTCTTTGGAATTGTCCTGGGTCATTGTATTGGTGAGAACACAAGTTATTCAGAGTTGATCATCAAACAATATTGCTGTCCATTTTATCCTGGTTCAATTTCAATTTGCATCTTCATATGAGTCTTCCTAGGTTTTTCTGAACTATCCTACTCATCATTTCATACAGCCCAATTGTATTCCATTCACAATCACATGCCAAGCTTGTTCAGCCATTTCTCAGTTGATGGGTATTCCTTCATAAGGCAGGGATTCTTTTATTATTATTATTATTATTATAGCTTTTTATTTACAAGACATATGCATAGGTAATTTTTCAACACTGACCCTTGCAAAACCATCTGTTCCCACTTTTCCTCTCCTGCCTCCTCCCCTCCCCCTCCCCTAGATGGCAGGTAGTCTGATACATGTTAAATATGTTAAATACAATATATGTATACATATTTATGCTGCACAAGAGAAATCAGATCTAGAAAGAAGGTAAAAAAAAAAAAAACCTGAGAAGGAAAATAAAAATGCAAGCAAACAATAAAAAAAAGAGTAGAAATTCTATGTCGTGATCCATACTCATTTCCCATAGTTCTCTTTCTGGGTGTAGCTGATTCTCTTCATTACCGAACAAATGGAACTGGTTTGAATCATCTCACTGTTGAAGAGAGTCACATCCATCAGAATTGGTCATCGTATAGTATTGTTGTTGAAGTATATAATGATCTCCTGGTTCTGTTCATTTTACTTAGCATCAGTTCATGTAAGTCTCTCCAGGCCTCTCTGAAATCATCCTGCTGGTCATTTCTTACAGAACAATAATATTCCATAATATTCATATATCACAATTTATTCAGCCATTCTCCAATTGATGGGCATCCATTCAATTTCCAGTTTCTAGACACTACAAAAATTCTAGTCACTACAAAAGGGCTGCCACAAACATTTTTGTAGGGGTCCCTCTCCCTTTTTTAAGATCTCTTTGGGATATAAGCCCAGTAGTAACACTTCTGGATCAAAGGGTATAAGCCAGGAATTCTTAATCTAGGATCTATGAACCCTTTAAATATCAGAAGGTCCATGAAGATGGATGAAGGAAAAAATTACATCTTTATTTTCACTGAACTATAACTGATATTTAGCATTTTCTCCAATAATTTAAAAATATTATTGAGGAAAACATAGGTTTCACTGAACTATCAAAAAGATGGCACAAAAGGGGTTAAGCAGCTTTGTTGTAATTAGCAAAACATTTGCAAACAATGCATTTGTTTTTGGAAAAACAATATAAATGAGTCACTATAAATGAGCCACCTCAAAAAACTATCCATCCAGAAACCAAGATTTCCCCATGATTTGAGACAAAAAGCATGGCTTAGAGGTACAGAATTAGACCAGCAAATCAGTGGGTTTCTTTTGAATGATTATGCTTACTTGTTACAAGATCACTGTTTTTTTGTTTTGTTTTGTTTTTTGTCAAAAGAGAGCTAGAGATAGTGATATTCAAAAAAAAAAAAAAAAAGGAAAAGAGAGAAGAGTATCAATAAACATTTTATATAAGAGAACAGAAGAATTGCATATTCCCTATACAGAAAACAAGAGTCTTGGACCTAATTTGTTTCTGTAACTGTATGCTCTGCAAATCAATGGCTGGATGTAACCATGATAGCAGTTATGGTAACCATGAAGAGATTGTGATTTCAAATAATGACAGCTGAACCTTTGTCAAAAGAACATCTGATTTTGCTCTTGCAAAATTTCTCCTAATGGACTTCCTCAAAGACTGACAATTCCTGAACTTCCATGTTCTTCAGAAGCTTAATTAGACAGTACCTCCTTAAAAGTAATTATTCACTGACAAGGGATAGAGACCCCTTTAAGGAAGTTCTTATAGGACTGAGGACAGAGAAAGTTTTCCATTCAAAAGAGGATGACTATGGATAGAGCCTTTAAGAAGGCCTCAGAGAGAAGCATAATGTAAAAGGTAGAGACAGAAAGACAGAGAAGACTATAGCATTCTTTTTTTCTTTCTTTTTAAATATTTTTATTAATAATAATAAATAAAATAAATATTTTTAAAAATATATGCAAAAATAGTTTTCAACATTCACCCTTGCAAAAATTTGTGTTCCAAATTTTTTCCTCCCTTCCTCTTCCTCCAGATTGCAAACAAACCAGTATAAGTTAAATGTGTGCGATTCTTCTAAACATTTCCACATTTCTCATGCTGCACATACACACACACAAATAGATCAAAAAGGGAAAAAAGCGAAAAAGAAAAAAACAAGCAAGCAAATGTTAACAACAACAACAACAAAATGAAAAAAACTATGCTTTGATTCATATTCAGTCTTCATAGTACTCTTTCTGGATACAGATAGTTCTTTCTCCATCAGAAGTCTATCAGAATTGGCCTGAATTACTTCACTGTTGAAAAGAGTCAAGTCCATCACAGTTGATTTGTTGCTGTGTGTAAAGTTCTCTTGTTCTATTCACTTCACTTAGCTGTAACAGTTCATGTATGTTATGGGCCAGAACTTGAAACAAGGTGCTAAGTCACTGGAATTGAGAGACAATGTTTATGTACTAGGTTCACACCTTTTGGAGTTCACACCTTTGAGAGAGTTCACACATTGGTTCACACAGAGTTCACACCTTTAAGAGAACATATATAAGGAGGAGTCCAGGAGATTCACAAGTCAGAAGCTCACAATCCCACCTTCTAAATTCATTCCAATTTCCACCTTTTTGCTGACCAGAGGCTTTGGATTCGGAGGGAGCTAGAGGCTGAAGCTGGAAGAGACAAAGGACTAGCAGCAAGGGCTCTTGGAACCAAGGACAGAGATAGGCCTCTAAGAAAGTTAACTTGGCTATTTTGAAGGAGACAATAAAGGATATAGATTTTAACAGCTGGTTACATTTGAGGTGATTATTACACTGAACTGAAAATAAGGTTGCCTCCAGAAGCCCCGCAAGAAACCTGCTCACAGAGATTATATTTTAGAGAAAAGAATATTACATTTTGGCGCCCAATGTGTGGTAGACAAAATCCTGATCCAGTAGCAAAGTCTTCTTGACCAAGAAATTAGGGTGCGTACAACAAGGAAACTTTGTTAAAGGGCTAAAATAGTATTTCAGCTGAAATGGGACAGATATTTAGAAAACAGCCTGCTTTTCCTCTTCAAGGAAAATGTTTAGAAAGCATTGTCAGACTTATGAAAAACCAAGCTTTGTTTATAATTTAGGAACAGATCACTGAACTTTTAGAAACTGTACAGTACACATCTCCTTGGTTCTCTAAGGGAAAAGATTTAGATCTAGACAAGTGGAAATTAGTAGGAAAGCAACTAGGTGAATACTACAATTCCAATCCAAACTCAATTTTCAAAAATACACTTTATACATACAATTTAATACAACTAGCTTTAAGAAATTATATAAGTGTTAGAATAAGGAAAAATAAGAAAGAGCAGGAGGGGGAGGTGCCAACTAAACTAGGTGAAAAGGATGAAGAATCAGGTAAGAATTCACAGCAGGAGAAATTAGATCATTCCCAATCTCCTGACCTACTCCCTCAATTAACCCTTCATGGGTGCAGGGAGAAGGAGGAGGGGAAGAAGCAGTGACACAAACAAAATCACTTATTAATCAGCCTATGACAAGATTACAAAAAGCAGTGGTCAAGGCAAAAAATGAAGTACAGGATGTATCTGATTTTATAAATGCATACCCTGTGATTGAAGAGCTTGACTCTTCAGGTCAAAAAATGAGAAGATACACTCTTTTTGATTTGGAAAAAATGTTGCACTCTTGCTGTTATTGTGTACAATGTTCTCCTGGTTCTGCTCAATTCACTCAGAATCAGTTCATGTAACTCTTTCCAGGTTTTTCTGAAATCCATCTGCTCATCATTTCTTAAAGAACAATGGAATTCCATTCCATTCATATACCACAACTTATTCAGTCATTCCCCAACTAAGGGGCATCCTCCTCCCCAATTTCTAATTATTTAGTAACATAAAATTTTGGAAAGAATTTTTTACCTCTTTGAAATAAAAATTTGATTAACATTTTTAAAGAAATACCTGTTAGTATTTTCAGATAGACAATATTCTATCACATTATAGCATTTACCAATTGGAAGGTTTTAGACATAAATTTGAAGCATGAAATTATTTAAGTGTCAGACTGATACTCTGCCCTAGAATGACCATTCAAAGGCCATATCCCAATATTTGGGATCTACTGGGTTCTAAAGCAGAGAGAGAGAATTGGAGGGTGAGGGTTTCCTGGAGTTAAAAGTGCTGAAAATAGAAGATTTCTTGGGGAAAGGTAGACTTAGGTTAGGCTGATAAAACAAAAGGAATTGACTTGGCTTTTGGGACAACTTAGAAAGAAATTTTAAAGTTTAAAAAGTTAGGAGAAGATAGGAGTGCTACCATGAATTTTTTTAATGAGTTAGCTGAAAACAGTGGGCCTTGAAAAAATCGAGAATTTAAGTGTGACTATTAGATATTATCAATCAAGATTTGATTTGGTCAAAATTTGCTCTGTTAGTAAATCAATCATAATGTGGTCTCATTTTACAATAACATCTGTTCTCCTACCAAGATAGCTGTGGCAAATTAGAATTCAATGCAATATACATTTGATATTGACAGTAAGGAGACATACTCAGAAAACTACATGGATAAGGAAACCTGAGGTAAAATCTGACCCTCAGAAATTTATTAGCTGTGTAATCTTTAGCAAGTAACTTCACCTGTTTGTCTCAATTTTCTTGTGTGAAAAATGGGATAATGATGGCATCTACCTGTCAGGGTTAGTATGAGACACCTGATTGAACAGTGCTTAGCACATGACAAGCACTATATAAATGCTAATAAATTTAAGTATTCTATATTAGTCTTGAATGCAATCAACATAAAATATCAAAAGTGAATAAACAAATGATTTTCTATGTAAGTTTATTTGGAAATGCATTCAACTGAATTGATGTCACCTGACTGGTAGTATGTTTTGTTTCATGTTTTAAATACATGATTATCATATATGTTTACTATTATGTTTCTAAATTTTCTTATTTTGGGAAATGGTATCAAAATGTTATAAGAAAAGTAACTTCTCTTTTAATCCAGATGCTGTTAGACTGTGAATTAAACTATTAAAAGAATGTGGTAAAAACCTTATCAAGGTGGCAGATTAGAATCATCATTAGAAGATGAACCTTCCTCTCCAAATAATTTTAAAATAATGCCTTGAATAAAATTTTGGAGTAGAAGAACCAACAAAAAGTTAGAGTGAGAAAGTTTTCTGCAACAAAAGCCACAGCAGCACTTTGAGGAACTCTCAACCCAAAAAAGGTAAAGGGTTAGAAAAAGATTACAGGGGGCTCTTTGCTGGCACTGAATGGAGATGGAACTGACTGAAAATTCTATTGCCTGAACCAAGAGATCATTATATACTTCAGCAACGATACGGTATGAGGATGTATTCTGATGGAAGTGGATTTCTTTGACAAAGAGAAGATCTAACTCATTTTCAATTGATCAATGATGGACAGAAGCAGCTACACCCAAAGAAAGAACACTGGGAAATGAATATAAACTGTTTGCATTTTTTCTTCCCAGGTTATTTTTACCTTCTGAATTCATTTCTCCCTGTGCAACAAGAGAACTGTTCAGTTCTGCACACATATATTGTATCTAGGATACATTGTGACATATTTAACATGTATAGGACTACTTGCCATCTGGGGGAGGGGGTGGAGGAAGAGAGGGGAAAAATTGGAACAGAAGTGAGTGCAAGGGGTAATGTTGTAAAAAATTACCCTGGCATGGGTTCTATCAATAAAAAATTATAATTATTAAAAAAAAACAACTATTGCCCAAAATGCAGTTCTAGGTCATAGTTCCAGGAGAAAGAGGAGTGCTAGGGATCTCTCACAAGAGAAGAGGGGGTCTGATTGCAGTTCCAAGACAAAAAGAATGCTAGGGCTTATAGCTGCAAAGGACCAGAGTGCAGATTATCAGAGCAATGACCATACTTCTCCCAGGATCACACCACACTAAAAGCACAAAAAACTTGCAGACTCACAAAATTACCTCTAAAAACAACAGCACGAAAAATCTTAGGTAGGTGCTTCCCACACCTAGATGAGCAAAGCCAATTTTAACATAAGGTTCAATGTCAAGAAATAGGCAGGACAAGATAATTATATAAATATGTATACATATATTGGATTTAACACATATTTTACCATGTTTAACATATATTGGATTACTTGCCATGTAGGGGAGAAGGTGGGAGAATGGGGGGAAATTGGAACACAAGATTTTGCAAGGGTTAATGTTGAAAAGTTATCCATGCATATGTTTTGAAAATAAAAAGCTTTAATAAAAAAGAAAGAAAAGAAATAAGCTGGAAAAATAGAAAACAGCAGAAAAAGAATCTTATCATAAAAAGCTACTACAGTAGCTAGGAACACCAAGACATAAACTCAGAAGATTACAATAATGTGAAAACAGCTACCAAAAAAGTCTCAAAGAAAAATGTTTATTGAACCTAAGCTTGACAAAAAATTCCTAGAAGTATTAAAGAAAGAAACAAGAGTTGTAGAAGAAAAATTGGAGGAAATGAGAGCAATATGAGAAAATTACGAAGAGAGAATTAACAGTTTGGGGAAAGGGGCATAAAAAAATACTGAAGAAAATAATACTTGGCAAGACTGTGCATAATCCTTTGGGGATTAAATGGGTATTTAATTAAATAGAGGACTTTCAAGCATTTCTGATGAAAAGACTAGAGCTAAACAGAAAATCTGATATTCAAACACAAGACTCAAGAAAACAGAAAAAGTTAAGTTTGAAAGAGTAATCATAAGGATCCCAGTACAGTTAAACTGCTTACATTCCTATAAGGTAGAATGATACATGTAATTCATGAGAACTTTATTATTATTAGGGCAGTTAAAAGGAGTCTACATAGACAGAGGACATGGATGTGAGGTTAATTATGTTGGAATGATCTACAAGAGTTTTTAGAGTGAAAGAAGAAATGAGCCGGTGGTAGGCGATGCTTGAACCTCACATCAGAATTGCTTCAAAGGGGGAAGAATACATGCATACACACACACACATAAACACACACACACACACACACACACAGAGTTGTGTATGAAGTGTTTAACTTACATAATAGAGAAATAGGAAGGTAAAGGAATAAGAGAAAAGGGGGTTGGAGTATGGTAATAAAAGGGAAGACACATTAAGAAAAGTGTGGTTAGAAGTAAAAGACTTTTGAGGAGAATATAAGATAAAAAGATAAAGAGAACAAACAAAAGAAAATATGATAAGAGGGAAATACATAGTTAGTAATCATAACTATGAGTGTGAATGGGATGAGTTCATCCATAAGATGAAAGCAGATAAAAGAATGGATTAGAATCCAGAATCCAATAATATATTTTTTACAAGAGGCACACTTGAATGGAAACAGTTAAAATAAAGGGCTGGATAAGAATCTACTATGATGCACCTGAAAAAAAAAAAGGCAGAGTTAACAATCATGATGTCAGACAAAGAAGCAAAAACAGGCCTATGATGTCAGACAGAAACAAAAACAGGCCTAATCAAGAGGGAATAATCAGGGAAACTACATTTAGTTAAAAGACTATGAGATAATATCAAAATTTATAGAAGTTCATTTTTCAAATATATAGTATATATTCAAATAGAATAGAACTGAGTCAAATTCACAAAAATAAGAGCCATTCTCCAATTGATAAATGATCAAAGGATATGAACAGGCAATTTTCAGAAGAGACCACGAAGTTATTCATAGTCACAAGAAAAAATGCTCTAGATCATTACTGATTAGAGAAAGGCAAAATAAAATTAAAACTCTAAGGTACTCAAACCTCATACCAGAAACAACAAATGGTAGAGGGTGAAGAAATATAAGTACATTAATTAATTGGTAGCAGGGTAGTAAACTGGTCCAACCACATTGGAGAACAATTTGGAATTTAGCCCAAAGGGCTGTAAAACAGAATATTATACCCTTTGGCACAACAATATTATTAGAAGATCTGTATCCCAGAAAGATCAGAGAAAAAGGGGATAAAAAATATTTATCACTATTGACTCTCTTTGTAGTGGCTAAGAATCAAAAATTCAGGAGATGATAATCAATTGGAAGATGGCTATGGAAAATGATGAGAATAATAGTTTCAGAAAAACATAGCAAGACCTATATGAACTGATGCAAAGTAAGAAAAACTGATACTATTGTACACAGTTAACAGCAATATTGTAATATGATGACCAATTGTGAAAGACTTGGCTACTCTGATTAATACAATAATCCAAAACAATTCCAAAATACTCATGTTGAAAAAAAAAGCTATCTACCCCATGGAGGAAAAAAATGCTATCTACTTCTAATGAATAATTCTGAGTTCAAAATAAAATATAATTTCCTCAGTTTTGTTTGTTTGTTTTTAAAATATGGAAATATGTTTCACATGATTTCACATGTAAAACTGATGTATCATTTGCCTTCTCAGTGGATGACACAGGGAGGGAGAGGGAAGAAAAAAATTTGGAACTCAAAATTTAAAAATTAAAAAAATGTTAAAAATTAAATAAAAACTACATTTGAAAAAAGGGGGTAAAATGTTTGAAAATTTAAATATTTGATGGAGCATATTTTGTTTTAAAAAGTGGATAATACTGTATGGCCCTGGTCATGTCACTTGACCCCAATTGCCTCTCAAAAAAAGAAAGGAAAGAAAAAAAGTAGATAATAATAATAATGCTGACTTATTGTTGGAAGAAAAGTAGCAAAATTCTCCTAAAGTTATCCTTCTTTGTGAGGTTACTTAGGCAGGGTCATAAGATCTCATCAGTTCGGCTGATGACATGTTGTTATATTCTGAAGTCCTAAAGTTTGAGAAACTAAGACCTCTATCAGCCAAAGTGGGGGAAATGGAAAGGTTTGTTTATAGTAAAGAGTGAGTTGTATCTGAAAGACTATTTGGTTGTCGCTTATAGAATTATGAAATTGTATTATGTATTAAAATTATATATGAGCCAATTTTGTAACAATAGACCTTAGATTCAAAGATTTCAATCTTACCATGTTAATAGAAACATAATTTGGAGGTTTTACTATATTCAGAATTTTGGTGGTAGTTTTAGTCAACTATGAGGTATATTCACTGTGTATAAAAACTATTTTGTGGTTATTCTTGATTCATAAATGAAGAATAAATGAAATATCATTCCATTGCTCATTAATTGGTGTTGTCACTTGAGAAGAAGAATCTAGCCCTAAGCTGTAATTCATGACATTTTGTTATTTGAGGTAAAATCTCATGGGATTATAATTGACATATGATCATCTGAATTGTCATAAAGTCAATAATCTACCTTTCAAGGGGAAATATCATATGATCCCAAAAGAGAGTATTGTCTATGAACTGCTATAGGTGGATGTATATACCCAGGAAAGGGGTTTGACTTTGGTGTAAGCTAATATAAATTCTCTTAACTCAGTTTTCTGACTTCATACATGAATATATAACTAAGAGAAAGTGGATGGCAAAGCTAATAATTAATTTATCAAGTAACATAAGATGTGGAATTGACCACAAATAGAGAATAACAACAGTAAGATCTTTCATATTTGCATCATATTATAGCAACTCAGATGTTTTTACATTAATATTTAATACTTAGTATTGTAATGACAGAAACTTGCATTGTTTACCTGCTCTGATTATAGAAGTTGGCTATGAAAAGAAAAGGTAGGGACAGAGTTATGAGGATAATATCAAGGCTGTCCCCTTCAGAACATAAACCATATAAAAAGAAAGAAACTTTCTTAGTTCTGTTTAAAAAGTTATATTTGACAGCCAATCATATAGCAAAGTTCCACATTACTCATAGAATTATTATTAGGTTAAGAAATAACCAGGTGAGAAAATTTCTGAACATAAAAGAAAATGCAAATGAGGAAATTGAGTCTGGACTTTAAAAAAAAAAAGAATTTTAATAACTGCATTTTGATATTTTTTCCTATCTAATTCTATGTATTTTATTCTAATACATTTTAAAACTTCATCAAACTGTCAAAAAAGATGATCTCACACACACACACAAGCAGTTAAGAATCTCTGTCCTAGTTGTTAAAGTTTCAAAACCCAGGAATTACAAGATCAGAACTATCCCAAAGAGATATTTTAGTACTTATATAGGAAATGGATTGGGAAGGAGAGAACCTAAGAGTAAAAGAGACCAATTAGAAGGCTATCAAGAGGTGATTAAGACTTGAATTAGGGTAATGGTCAGGTGGATGGGAAGAGGCAGCAAATAAATGCGAGAGTTTTTTTTTTTTTTTTTAAACCATTGTTGACTATTGGTTAACAATGCAATAGTGAACCACTATTATTGTTTTTTCTTCTTCCTTTACTCTCTTTAAGCTTTCCCTATTCAACTCAAAACAAAGGTGCTTAATAAATGTTAATTGAATGGTGCTATGAACCAATCTTGCTGCTTTTAACACAAGTTTTGTTATTAGCTCAGCTGTACTACCTTTGGTGTCAACATGGTTACAGTAGTAAGATTTATTTGAATGGTCTAAGTGCTCCTGTTTCCTTCTAAGACATATCATAGTTAAAATAGTAGAGGTCATGACAGCTATGAAGCTGAGCAGTCACTGCCAGGAACTAAGATTCTGACCCATCAATAAAATATTCTTCAAATACCTCATGCCTGCAGGAAAATGACCATACCAAATTAGAAAAAAATTGTAGAATGAAGCCCATGATAGATAGCTAAGTGATCAAGTGCTTTAACTGGGTACAAAGATACTGATCAAAAATAGGTTGCCCAAATAATGTACTTTTTGACCACAACTCTCAAAACAATTCTATTGAGGTATGGAGGTGATGCTATTTGCATTGCTAGAGGAAACATCTACTTCACAAAAATCATGTCATTTTAAAGTAAAGCTTATTATCAATGAAGTAAACACTTGGATTCTTATAGAGGAATAAGTTCATATGGAATATGAAACTTTAACTTAATGTTTCATCTAGGTTTCCAGTTAAGCTAGACATAGGAGATTGGGTTCTATAAAAACTGTGGGCTTTAAGCCCAACTAATCTCAGATATGATCAGTCAACAGGCATTGATTGGCTACTTTGTTCAGCTTTGGTGACTGATGACCTAGTTTGCCCCAACAGTCATTAGAGCCAATTAAAAAACAGACAAGAAACATCTGTCCAGAGTAGTCGATCACTCTCTCTGCTTCTCTGAACAGAATGGTTTCATCTCTATTAAAAGAATTTCATGCATCATTAATCAGATGACAAGACAAGGGAGAACCTACTGTAAGGCCCACCCTAAAGGATGATTAGGTTGTTAAATGGGAGAAGAGAAAAAGAAAGAAGAAATCAAAAAAGAATAGCTCCAAAAAGATGTTAATGTTTCTGAGGGGAGATATTTTTTTCCTGCAATCATATATCTGATGCCAGATTTTCGCTGGCAGTTTCAACTTTACTTTTTTTTTATAATAAATTTTTTTAGTATTTTATTTTTTTCAATAACAAGTAAAAAAATCTTCAATATTCATTTTTAAAATTAAATTCCAAATTTTCTCTCTCCTTCCCCACCCCACTCATTGAAAAAAACAAGCAATTTTATGTGTTTATACATATGTATTCATGAAAAAACATTTCCCTATTAATCATATTGTAAAAGAAAATACAGACCAAAATAAAAATGCAAAAAAAAAGAAAGTTTAAAAAATATGCTTCCATCTGTATTCAGACTCCATCAATTCTTTCTCTGGGGATAGATAGCATTTTTTTTTTCATCATAAATTCTTCAGAACCTTCTTGGATCACTGTATTGCTGCTGAGAATAGCCAAGTTATTCACAAGTGATCTTACAATACTGTTGCTACTGTATACAATAGTTTTCCTGGCTATACTCATTTCACTTTGCATCAGTTAATGTTAAGTCTTTACAGATTTTTCTGAGAGCATTAATATATCACTATTTGTTCAGCAATTCCCCAATTGATGAGTAACATCATCATTTCTAATTCTTTGTCACCATACCAGAGCTGTTACAAATATTTTTGTACATATAGGTCCTTTTCATTTTTATCTCTTTTGGGATACAGATCTAGTAGTGGTATTGCTGCTGCTGCTGCTGCTGTTTGTCCTTCATTCTCGAAGAGGTAATAGCATGATAGACAAGTGAATTTTAGATTTAAGTAAGAGGACTGTTGTCTGTCCTACTTCTCTCTCCCACAAAGAGCCATCTGGATCCAGTGGTCAGATACAGATTAGGAAGATAGAAGATGGTCCTGGATGCAAAAGGAGACCAAGTTAAGGTCTTCAACAGGTCTTAATTTAACCGAGTCCACATCCATTCAGTGATTAACTCTAGGTAACAATTGAGGCAAAGAGTGTCCTCTTTTACCTAGTCAAAAAAAATCTAAATAAATAAATCTCAGATTTACTAGATTGCTAAATCAAAGAATTTGAGAGGCCTTTGAGCATAGTTCCAAATTGTTCCATATAATGGTTGAATAAGTTCACAACTTCATCAACAATGCATTAGTATTTTAATTTTCCCCCTCCATCATTTGTCATTTTTCCTTTCTATCATTTTAGTCAATCTAATAAATGTGAAGTAGTACACTTCAGAAGTTTTAATTTTATTTTCTAATAGTAATTTAAGAGAAATTTTTTCCATGTGGCTATAGATAGCCTTGATTAATTTGCTTGAAAAATGGTTATTCATATTTTTTGATCATTTATCAACTGAAGAATAGTTCTTATTTTTATAAATTTCACTCATTTTTCTATATATTTGGAAGATGAGATCTTTATTGGAGAAACTTATTTCAAAAGATTTTTCACAGTTATTATTGCTCACTATATTTCCCTCTCTTATTTCTTCCATTTAGTCTATTCTCTCTCACCCTCCTTAAAAGATTTTTGCTTCTGATAAATGCATTCCCCAATCTACCCTTTAATCTAAATTCACTTCTATAAGCATACCCCTCCCTTTTCTTTTATCCTCCTTCCCCAGTTTCTATTTTTCTGTAGATTTCTATACCTAACCGAGTATGGATGTTATTCCCCTTTTTGAACCAACTGTGATAGGAGTAAGGTTCAAGTGTTGCCTGCCATTATCTCCCCCCCCATTTTCCCCTCTACTATAAAAGCTCTTCCTCTTTCACGTTTTTTTAATGAGCTAATTTACTCCATTCTACCTAGCCTTTCCCCTTTCTCCTAATGCATTCCTCTTTTTCACCCATTAATTTTCTTTAAATATTATGCTATCATACTTATGCCTGTGCCCTCTGTCTATATATATTCTTCCTAACTGACTTTGACAAAATTCTTAGGAGCTACAAGTATCATCTTTCCATGTAGGAAATATAAACAGCCTCCATCACCTTGCTATTATTGTCCTGCCCTACTGCCAACTTGTGACCTGGCCTGAGAATTATTTGCTTTCTTCTACCTCCATGATATTCCCTTTGCATGTAGTTAACTAAGAGGGGATACATTGCCTGCAAGGAACTAGATGCTTTGTGTTCCACCAGTTTCTTTTTGTATCAGGTCTCACTTTTAAAGTCTTGATCCAGGGAAACACACCTACATATGTGTGTGTGTATGTATGTATATGCATATATATATATATATACACATGTATACACACACATATAGACACATACACACATGTACACAATATCTATATGCATACAGAGAGAGAATGTGTGTGTGTGTGTCTAGATTCTAGCAGTGATTCAGGTTTACTCTTTATGTGATCATCACTTGACTAATTAGTATGCATAGTAAGGCAGGTACATCTGAGGCATGTGGTGGGTGCTAGATCACAACACTGATACCACATTAAAGACTGATTAAGTTACTGCCAGTGAATATTTCCTGCCTTCAGTCCAGAGTTTTCTAACATCTTAATGCTAAAACTATCCTCTGATATTCCTTTGGCAAAAGTAGCAGTTTGTTCCTTATCTTGTTAATAAGGAGTCAGAAAATGTTAAATTGTTGAAAAAACACTCACTATGAAGTCATAAGATCTGAAGTCAGTTCTGACTCTGCCATTAATATAATCTCTCTCAGCTTCACTTTATCTTATACTTGTGAGGATATCACATGAGGTGACATGCAAAATGCTTTCTAAATTGTCAAGTGATACAGTCATACACATATGGTGGCTTATGGAAAGAGCCCTTGTTTTAGCATCTTGAGTATCTAAATTTTAATTTTGGCTCTACTGCTTACTTTCTGTCACCTTTTCTGGGCCTCAGTTTCCATATGTGTGGTACTAAAACCCTATTAATTCAAATAATGTCAAAAATATCAGAAAATAAGATAAGCACCTGACGGCCCCAAAACAGAGAGGAGAACAAGACAAGGCAAGACATAAAGTTGGATATGTTTGTCTTGTGCTTAGGTGGAGAAGATAGGTCTAAGAATCTAGATGGTAATGTAGGGTATAGAAGACAGACCTGTTTGTAGAGAAAGCTTCTAGTAATTTCTTGAAGAATCTGGGAACCATAGTTTCACTAAATATAGTTTACATACTCCAGATCAGGGTATATGGTCTGGCAAAGATTATTAGGCTTATTAATACGTCTTTTTTCCTTGAATTTGCAGATGGGTGGAACCAACGATCAATTACATGTAAAGATAGTTTTCAACATTTATTTTTTTTCAATTTTGTATAAAGATAATTTTCAACATTTTTTGTGATTTTGAAAATTTTTCTCCTTCCTTCCCCCTTTCAAGACAGTGATCAAGACAATCTGATACAGGTTATACATGTACAGCCATGTTAAATATATTTTCACATTAGTCATATTGTAAAAGAAGAATTAGAACAAAAGGGAAAATCATGAGAAAGAAAAACCAAAACAACACCCAAAAAGTGAAAATAGTATGTTTTATATGCATTCAGACTCCATAATTCCTTCTCTGGATGGGTATCACATCTTCCATTTTGAGTCCTTAGGAATTTTCTTGGATCATTGTATTGTTGAGAAGAGCTTAATAATCTTCTTGATACTGTGTACAGTTTTCTTGGTTCTGTCTACTTCACTCAGCATCAGTTCATATAAATCTTTCAAGACTTTTTTGAAATGAATCTGCTCATTTCCTTTCCTTTCCTTTTCTTTCTTTCTTTCTTTTTTTTTTTTTTTTAAGGTTTTACACATACAATCAATTTTTAACATTTCCATAACACTCATTTTGGGAAAGAAAAGTCAGAACAAAAGGGAAAAATGCTGAGAAAGAAAAACCAAAACAACAACAACAAAGGTAAAAATAATATGCTTCAATCTGCATTCAATCTCTACAGTTCTTTCTCTGGATATAAATGGCATTTTCTATCACAAGTCCATTGAAACTGTCTTGGAGATCAGTGTATTGCTGAGAAGAGCTAGGTCTGTCATAGATGATCATCACATAATCTTGCTATTACTGTGTATAATGTTTTCCTGGTTGTGCTCACTTCACTCAGCATCAGTTCCTATAAGTCTTTCCAGACTTTTCTGAAATCATTCTGTTCGTTATTTCTTCTAGATTAGTATTCCATTACATTCAGATACTATGACTTATTCTGCCATTCCCCAACTGATGGGCACCCACTCAATTTTCAATTCCTTGCCACTACAAAAAGAGCTGCTACAAACATTTTCCCTTTTTTTATGATTTCTTTGGGAAACAGACCTAGTAGTGGTATTGCTGGATCAAAGGATATGCACAGTTTATAGCCATTTAGGCACTGTTCCACATTGCTTTCCACAATGACTGGATCAGTTCACCACTCTACCAACAATGCATTAGTGTTCCAGTTTTCCCATATTTTCTCCAACATTATTTTCCCTTTTTGTCATATTAACCAATCTGACATGATGTGAGGTGGAATCTCAAATTGTTTTAATTTGCATTTTTGTAATCAATAGTGATTTTTAGGGCATTTAAAAAATATGACTATAGATAGATTTCTTCATTTGAAAAGTGTTCATATTTTTTGCCCATTTATCAATTGGGGAATGCCTTATATTCCTGTAAATTTGACTCACTTTTCTATTCTATATATTTTCAGAAATGAGGCCTTTATCAGAAATACTTTCTCTGTTTTCCTTATAATTTTGATTGCATTGGTTTTGCTGGTGCAAAATTTTTTAATTTAATATAATCAAAATGATCCATTTCATACTGTTCTTGTTTGGTCATAAATTCTTCCCTTCTTCATTTATCTGTAAGTTAAATTATTTCTTGGAAGATAGCCTAGTCAGATCTAAAACTATATTATAAAGCAGAAAACATCAAAACTATTTGGAGGGGTGGATCAGTGGAATAGATTAGACACAGTAGTAAATGACTATAGTAACCTATTGTTTGCTAAACCCCAAAACACCAGCTTCTAGGATAAAAACTCATTATCTGATGAAAACTGCTGGGAAAACTGGAAAATAGTATAGCAGAAATTAGGCATAAACCAGTATCTCATATCAAGATATGGTTGAAAAAGGTACATGATTTAGATCATAAGCAAATTAGGAAAGCAAGGTAGTTTACCTGTCAACAGCTTGAAAAGGGAAACACAAAAATTGACTGAAAAAAAACAACTCCTTAAAAAGTAGAATTGGCCAATGGAGAAGGAGATCCAAAAACTAAGTGAAGAAAATAATTCCTATTATTATTCTATAAGAAACGACCAGCAGGATGAATACAGAGAGGCTTGGCAAGACTTACATGAACTGATGCTGAGTGAAATGAGCAGAACCAGGAGATCGTTCTACCTCAACAACAATACTGTATGAGGATGTATTCTGATGGAAGTGGATGTCTTCGACAAAGAGAAGATCTAACTTAGTTTCAACTGATCAAGGATGGACAGAAGCAGCTACACCCAAAGAAAGAACACTAGGAAATGAATGTAAACTGCTTGCATTTTTGTTCTTCTTCCTGGGTTATTTATACCTTCTAAATCCAATTCTCCTTGAGCAACAAGAGAACTGTTTGGTTCTGTACACATATATTGTATCCAAGATCTACTGTAACTTATTTAACATATATAGGACTACTTGCCATCTGGGGAAGGGGGTGGAGGGAGGGAAGGGAAAAATCGGAACAGAAGTGAGTGCAAAGGATAATGTTGTAAAAAATTACCCTGGCATGGGTTTTGTCAATAAAAAGTTATTAAAAAAAAAGAAAAGAAAATAATTCCTCAAAAATTAGAATTGGGTAAGTGCAAACTAATGACTTTATGAGACATCAAGAACTAGTCAAACAAAATCAAAATGATGGAAAAAATAGAAGAAAATGTAAAATAACTCATTGGAAAAATGAAAGGTAAAATAGTCATTGAAAGAATCCACTGATCACTTCCTGAAAGATATTCCTAAATAAAAGCTCCAGGGAATATTTAACCAGATCCCAGAATTATCATGTCAAGGAGAAAATACTGCAAGCAACTAGAAAGAAAACATTCAAATATCAAGGAGTCATAAGTTAGGATTACACAGGATTTAGAAGCGTATACATTAAAGAATCGGAGGACTTGGAATATGATATTCTGTGGAAGGCAAAGGACCTTAGGGTACAACCAAGAAATACCCACCCAGCAAAATTGAGCATAATCTTTCAGGGAAAAAAGTAGACTTTTATTAATGAAAAGACCAGAGTTGGACAGAAAATTCAATCTTCAAATAAAAGACTCAAGAGAAGTATAAAAAGATAAGCAGGAAAAAGGAAAAAACACATTATTTAAAAAGATTACACTGTTTACATTCCCACATGGGAAAATGATACCTGTAACTCTCAAGAACTCTGTCTCTTATTAGGGCAGTTAGATATAGACAGAGGGTGTGTGGCTATAAGAGTGTGAAGTGATAACATAAAAAAACTAAGGGGGTAAAAAAAGGATTGTACCAGGAAGAGGAATGGGAGAAGCAGAATAGACTTAATTATATCACATGAAGAGGCATAAAAGACCTACTACAGTTGCAGGAAAGAAGGGAGAGGAGTGAGTATTGGTTGAACCTTACTCTCATCAGATTTGATTCAAAGAGGGAAAAACTCTTCCTGAAAGCCATGATTACAAAAAAAAAAAAAAAAAAAGACTAGACATTATCTTCCAAGAAATTAAGGAAAATTGTCCTAATTGCTTAGAACTGGAGGATAAAACAGGCAAAGAAGGAATCCACTGATTACCTCCTGAAAAAAAAATCTCAGAATGAAAACTTCCAGGAATATCATAGCTAAATTCTAGAGCTTCCAGATCCAGGAAAAAATATTGCAAGCAGCCAGGAAAGAATAATGCAAGTATTGTGGTACTGCAGTCAGGATAACACAAGATTTAACAGCTTCTACATTAAAGGATCTGATGCTTGGAATGTGATATTCCAGAGGGCAAAGGAGGTAGGATTGCAACCAAGAAACACCTACCTAGTATAACTGAGTATAATCCTTCAGGGAAAAAATGGATATTTAATGAAATATTAAACTTTAAAGACTTTTTGATGAAAAGGCCAGAGTTGAATAGGAAATTTTGACTTTCAAATTCTCAAGAGAAGCATAAAAATATCAAGATCTTCATGACAAAAGAAATCACAGAACAAAGAGTTATGCTGTCATCCCTCTCCTTCCCTCTCTTGGAGAGCTCTATTTCCCTTAGCGACTTATATAGTCCTACCCTGAGGGTGAGTGCCTTGGCAGAGATAACACTCAAGCGGTACAAGAGCATTCCCTTCTTCTAGTGAGGCCCACCTTCTCAGCCACTTATAGGATCCTCTATTTACAGTAATTACCTGAGAATTGAGGACATAATGAGGTCAAACTATTTATATTTCCTACATGGAAAGATGATACTTGTAGCTCCTAAGAATTTTGTCAAAGTCAGTTAGGAAGAATATATATAGACAGAGGGCACAGGCATAAGTATGATAGCATAATATTTAAAGAAAATTAATGGGTGAAAAAGAGGAATGCATTAGGAGAAAGGGGAAAGGCTAGGTAGAATGGAGTAAATTAGCTCATTAAAAAAACGTGAAAGAGGAAGAGCTTTTATAGTAGAGGGGAAAATGGGGGGGAGATAATGGCAGGCAACACTTGAACCTTACTCCTATCACAGTTGGTTCAAAAAGGGGAATAACATCCATACTCGGTTAGGTATAGAAATCTACAGAAAAATAGAAACTGGGGAAGGAGGATAAAAGAAAAGGGAGGGGTATGCTTATAGAAGTGAATTTAGATTAAAGGGTAGATTGGGGGATGCATTTATCAGAAGCAAAAATCTTTTAAGGAGGGTGAGAGAGAATAGACTAAATGGAAGAAATAAGAGAGGGAAATATAGTGAGCAATTGTGCTATAGTGTGCTATCACACACTATATTGTGTGTGAGCAACTGTGAAAAATCTTTTGAAATAAGTTTCTCCAATAAAGATCTCATCTTTCAAATATATAGAAAAATGAGTGAAATTTATAATAGTGAATGGTAAATGTTGAAAACTATCTTTGCATGTATTTTGAAAATAAAAAGTAATAAAATTTAAAAAAAATAAAAGCAAAAAACATCCAGATATTCTCAAAGGAAACACTAGGTGGAAGAATGAGTTAAAATAAAATGTGGGAAAGGTTTTCAAGATTGAACCTGGTCTTGTGTAAACCAAAACCTCCAGTCTTAGAACACATGTAACATCTAAATGCACCTGAAGATGATCCTCTTTTTTCCCCCCAGGGATTTTGTTTGCTTTACCTAAGACACATGTTGGAATTATTTTTGTGTGATTAAAGCCTAGAGACAAGATTTTGGAAAACCCTTCAGGTTTCTTTCTTCCTTCAGGTCTTCCTTCAGGAGACATATCAGCCCCAGTTTCCAGGGGTTCCATCAACCTGTGATGATGTACAATCAGAAAGTATCCTGGGAGGTAGTTGGAGCTTATGATATAGACAGAGGGTTGATTGACATACTGAACTCAGGTATAACAGCAGCCATTTATTGTTTTACTAACCAGCTCAGGGCTACAGGAGGCTTACTTCACACATGGAGGACCAAAAGAAAATACAGGGGTTCTGGAATAGAAAAGGAGAATGCTTGTGGCAGATGAAAAGTATACAAAAATATACAAAATAAAATTCCTAAAAAGGTTGATTTGCTTAGAGACACTCAGCCTAAACAACAGCGTAGAACAATGGGTAAGAAATCTATTTCTTGAATACATCAACATAACGTGACAGACTGAAATAAAGGAAAGAAACTGAAACTGTTTCATCCCCTCAGCTATATCAGACAAATCAGTCAGGAGGAGCTGAATTCAAATGCTCTCTCCGACACTTAACACTTACTAATTGTGTGACCCTGGGCAAATCACCTAAACCTAATTGCCCCCTCAAAAAAAAAAAAACAAACAAAAAGCAACATGGGCTAAGGGAAGATCAAGGTTCATCTTCAGAGGAGGACACTGAAGTAAAAAAAGCTTCTATCCCAAAGAATAACATGAAATGGCTACCTGCCCAAAGAATGTATAAAAGAACTCAAAAAAAAATTTTTTAAATCATATGAGAGACATTGAGAAAAAACTTTAAAAAAATAAAAACCACCCAAGAAAAACAAGATTATGAAAAAAAAAATGCTAACCAACTAGAAAAGGAAGTACAGAGTCTCAAAGATTAGAATAATGCTTTGGAACTAGAGATCATTACTGATCACAAAATAGAAAATTTTGATTATACCAAACTGAAAAGTTTTTGTACAAACAAAACTAATGCAGACAAGATTAGAAGGGAAGCAATAAACTGGGAAAATATTTTTACAGTCAAAGGTTCTGATAAAGGCCTCATTTCCAAAATATATAGAGAATTAACTCTAATTTATAAAAAATCAAGCCATTCTCCAATTGAAAAATGGTCAAAGGATATGAACAGACAATTCTCAGATGAAGAAATTGAAACTATTTCTAGTCATATGAAAAGATGCTCCAAGTCATTATTAATCAGAGAAATGCAAATTAAGACAACTCTAAGATACCACTACACACCTGTCAGATTGGCTAAGATGACAGGAAAAAATAATGATGATTGTTGGAGGGGATGTGGAAAAACTGGGACATTGATTCATTGTTGGTGGAGTTGTGAACGAATCCAACCATTTTGGAGAGTAGTTTGGAACTATGCTCAAAAAGTTATCAAACTGTGCATACCCTTTGATCCAGCAGTGTTACTACTGGGCTTATATCCCAAAGAGATTATAAAGAAGGGAAAGGGACCTGTATGTGCACGAATGTTTGTGGCAGCCCTTTTTGTAGTGGCTAGAAACTGGAACTGAATGGATGTCCATCAGTTGGAGAATGGCTGAATAAATTGTGGTATATGAAAATTATGGAATATTACTGTTCTGTAAGAAATGACCAACAGGATGATTTCAGAAAGGCCTGGAGAGACTTACACGAACTGATGCTGAGTGAAATGAGCAGGACCAGGAGATCATTATATACTTCAACAACAATACTAGATGATGACCAGTTCTGATGGATCAGGCCATCCTCAGCAACAAGATCAACCAAATCATTTCTAATGGAGCAGTAATGAACTGAACCAGCTATACCCAGAAAAAGAACTCTGGGAGATGACTAAAACCCATTACATTGAATTCCCAATCCCTATATTTATGCACACCTGCATTTTTGATTTCCTTCACAAGCTAATTGTACAATAATTCAGAGACTGATTCTTTTTGTACAGCAAAATAATGTTTTGGTCATGTATACTTATTATGTATCTAAGTTATATTTTAATATATTTAACATCTACTGGTCATCCTGCCATTTAGGGGAGGGGGTGGGGGGATAAGAGGTGAAAAATTGGAACAAGAGGTTTGGCAATTGTTAATGCTGTAAAGTTACCCATGTATATATCCTGTAAATAAAAGGCTATTAAATTAAAAAAAAAATAGAATAATGCTTTGAAAATTAAAATAGGGCAAGGGGAAGCCAATGAAGCTATGAGACACCAAGAAATTACAAAACAAGATGGTAAAAATAGAACAGAATGTGAAACATCTTATAAGAAAAATGAGATCTGGAAAACAAATTAAGAAGAGAAAATATAAGAATAATTGGACTGCCTGAAGGTTGTGACCAAAAACAGAACCTTGACACAATAATGTAAGAAATAATGCAAGAAAATTGTCCTGGGGTGATGGAACATGAGGGGAAAGAAGAAATAGAAAAAAAATCCATCAGTCAACATCTCAAAAAGATCCTTTGTGGAAAACACACAGGAATATTATCGCCAAATTTACAAAAACCCAGATCAAAGAAAAAAATTGCAAAAAACAAGGGAAAAAACCATTCAACTATGCTGGAACTACAATTAGAATTGTAAAGGATTTAGCAGCAGCCACAATAAAAAAAAAATCACAGGTCCTGGAATCTTATCTATTGACAATCAAAAGAACTAGACCTGTGGCCAAAAATATCATATACAACAAAATTATCTATAATATTATAAGAAAAAATGGACATTCAATGAACTTGCAGATTTTTTCAGAACTTTCTATCAATCAAATCCAAACTTAATAAAAAATTTAATATAGAAGAGCCAATCCAATATCAAAGATCAATTTCAAGGAATTCAATATGGACAAATTGTTTATGTGGTTTTTTTTTACATGAGAAATGTATACCATATATTTAAGACTGACATCAATAATAGGTTGAAAGATTGGGGCAGAATTAGAGTAAAAATTGTAATTATGTTATACAAATAAAGTACAGAGGAATAACAGACAGCGGCATTAGAACAGGGAGGAGGGCTTATAGTACTGAAAACCTACTTCGGGAATAGGTTAAATAGATAATATTACATATATACTATGAAGGGTATAGCACCCTCCAAAATCTATTTTTAAAAAAAGGGAGGAAGGAATGGGTAGATACGGAAGCTAGGATGAGGAAAAAAGACAAAGGAAGGATCCTTGGATGGGGGGTGTTTAAATAAGAGCAAGACAAGCTAAGGAGCAGAATTAAAACAAAGACTCAGCAGGGATAGGAAAGATGGGGGGGGGGGAGTGGTATGTGTCTATATGCTGCTAATTTTTTGTTATATATTTTGAATCCTCCTTGATGTTCTGCGGAGCACACAACAAAGCTTTGCTTTATTTAGTAAAAGCTTTTTTGTATTCCTTTACAATTTTTCTTTACTCTAAAAAAAAAAACAAAAACACAAAACAAATCCCAGGTCTGTCAATACCTGTCTAAACTTGAGTGCATCACACTAATCAGGCTGGATCCAGCCCTCTAGAGTCCCTTCCAACTTCATGCCTACCTTGAGAAGTATTTTGGATTTGGGTTCTTCCCAGATTTCCTCTTACCTTGTATATTCCATCTCTCCACTTCTATTTTCATCCTAATCCTTAAAATCTGTCAGTATTGCATCAATCCTCTTAAAACACAACTTTTATCAACTATCTCCCCCTACTTAAAAATCTATAATGACACTCTGGGCCTCCATGGGCAAGCATTTAAGGCCTTCAACAAAATGGCCCATGCTTACTTTTTCAAATATATTTCTTATTACTTCTTTCTCTTCTGTTTCATTGTCTTAGTCTACTCACTGCTCCTTCCCCAATGCTCTACTCATTCTCCCCACTGTGCCTTTGTTATTTCCAATACTCTGCTCTCTCCACTTATCCAAATTCATCTTTTCAGTTCTGATATTAGTCTCTTAAAGCCTTCTTAATCTATTTTAGTCCATACTGAGATAGTAACTCCTTCCTCTAAATTGTTAAAGCACTTAATGATTATTCCTTTCCTTTGACACCTAAATGTATATATATCATTTTTACCTGACCTTTTGTATCTAAATGTCTTATCTCCCCAACTAAAATATAAAACTCCTTGAGAACAGGGATTACATCTCATTTCTCTTTGTATCCCAATCACAGGATTCTAACATTTGATCATTGGCTGATTTGGCTACCTCTTCCCCTGCTTGGCTATCTCCTCTTCCCTAAGGCTTTCTTGTCTTTCCTAAACTTAAAAATCTTCAATAGTTCCTTATGGTTTATAGAATAAAGTCCAAATTCCTTACCCTGACATTCAAGGACCCTTGTAGACAGCTTCCGGCTAGCCCCTGCAGATATATTGTTCTTAGTTTCCCTATATATATTTTACAGCCTAACTAAACTGAAAACTACCCTCTCCCAGAACACAATGCACTTTAGCACCTTTGCTTGTAATGTCTCCCCAGGCTCCAGTTGTTTCATTCCTTATTGTTCATCATTTCAGTCATGTCAAGCTCTTTGTGACCCCATTTGGAGTTTTCTTAGCAAAGAGACTAGAGTGGTTTACCATTATTCTAACTCATTTTATAATTTATAAACTAACACAAACAGGGTTAAATGACTTGCCCACATGGCTAGAAACTGGAAAATGAATGGATGTGCATCAATTGGAGAATGGTTGGGTAAATTGTGGTATATCAATGTTATGGAATATTATTGTTCTGTAAGAAATGACCAACAGGATGAATACAGAGAAACTCAGAGAGACTTATATGAACTGATGCTGAGTGAAATGAGCAGAACCAGGAGATCATTATACACTTCAACAACAATACTGTATGAGGATGTATTCTGATGGAAGTAGATTTCTTCGACAAAGTGAAAATCTAATTCAGTTCCAAATGATCAATGATGGACAGAATCAGCTACAGCCAGAGAAGGAATACTGGGAAATGAATGTGAACTGTTTGCATTTTTGTTTTTCTTATCAGCTTATTTTTACCTTCTGAATCCAATTCTTCCTGTGCAACAAGAGAACTGTTAGGTTCTGCACACATTTATTGTATCTAGGATATACTATAACATATTTAACATGTATAAGATTGCCTGCCATCTAGGGGAGGGGGTGGAAGGAGGGAAAGGAAAAGTCGGAACAGAAGTGAGTTCAAGGGACAAGGAATAATGTAAAAAATTACCCACACATATGTACTGTCAATAAAAAGTTATTTTTAAAAAATGACTTGCCCACAGTCACTCTGCTAGTAGCTAGTTAAGTGTCTGAGACCAGATCTGAATTTTGGGAGATGAGCCTTCCTGATTTAAAGCTCTGTGCACTATGGTGTCACCTAATAGTCCCTGTCTCATTCCTACCTTTTTTCAAATACCTCTTTAATAAAACCTTCCCTGATCCATTACCCAGAAGTTGTCTCCCTACCTTGAGTACACGAAGAATTTTTGATTTTGTATCTTTTTTCATTTTCTACTGTAATTGATAATTATTTGTCTATATTTTTCTTTCTAGGCTAGGTACCAGATTTTACTCTTCTTTGGTTCTCCCACAGTGTGCAGAACACTTACATAGAACATTCAAAAGATGTGCTGAAAGAAGCATAGTTTTAGAATGTAAGCTTTTAGTGAACAGCAATGGAGCATGAGAGAAAGAAAGAGTGAATACCAAAAACCAAAATAACAAAGTTCAAAGCTTGCTTCTGACACACATGCTGGTTTTGTTATTCTAAATAAATTAGCCTCTCAAGATTCTAGGCAACTCTCTAAGGCTCTAAGTTGAAGGAGGATTAATGAGTAATGATAAATTGGAAGACAAGAGAATGAAGCTTAGAAGATAAGATTATATCTATTTTATATTTACTTATGGACTACTTTTTCAGAGTAGTGAGACTCTTTCAGTAAAGGGAATATTTATGTTGACAAAAAAATTACGTATGACAAAATTATAGATTTATCTTATTGATTTTCCAGAATCTAGTTTTTAATTAAAGATCCCTGAATGAAAAGCTGTTCCTCACCTTTGTATGCTTCAATAGCACAGTTCAAAAAAGAATCCCCAGTATTGAGATTCAAGTATTATTACATCTCTGAAATCAATAACTTTCACTCTCTCAAAGGCTTTGGCCATTTGATAGTAATAAGATTATATATACACCGTTTTTCCTCTAATACACAAGTTCCTAGTCAGATATAAGTCAAAGGCCAATAGTTGGAATGAGGAGTGAGGAAGAAATCTTACCACCCTTGGTTACCTTTCTGAGACAAAGTAAAAAAATCAATATGAGTAAAGTACTATAGCATTCCAGTAATCCCAAACAGAACCACATGGTGGGAGTGTAGCCCAATGAGATCCCTCCAAATATTAAGGAAATACTCTGACTTCTTGCAATAGACCCTCACTAATATATCCCCAAATCGTGGTTGAAGACTTTTTTTTTTTTTTTGGCAACTGAAAAAATAAAATGAAAGAACAGTGTAGTTGTAAGGGGAATGGGGAGAAGGGAAGCATTAGAGTCAGCATTAGAAGACTTGCCTATGAGCCCACACTCTGCCATTTGCTTATCATTGAATTATGGACAATTATTTTATCTTTTGGGATGATCCTGCTTTCTCAGAAAACAGTGATAACAATGTATAACCTAATCAAATCCTACAGTTGTTGTTAGAAAATCACAGAATCTCAGAAAGATTACAGAGGATATCAGTACCTGTTCAATCTGTACCTGAATAGGAGTCTCCTTTGCCAAAATCCCTGATAAATCATCTAGTCTTTGCTAGAAGATTCCCAATGGTTCAGAACACACTCCCTCAAAGACAGTCCATTTCAAGGAAATTTTCTTTGTATTCAGAAAAAAAATGGCCTCTCTCCAACTGTAATCCATTCCTCCCAAGGCCAAACTGAATAAATCTAATCCCTCTCTCATAGAGTAATCTTTCAAATATCTGAAGGCTAAATATCATTAGTTCTTTGAACCTCATATGCCATACTCTAATCCCCTCACTATTCTGGTTACCTCCTTTAGACACAATTCAGATCACCAGTATTTTTGCTAAAATGCAGAATTCAGTACCAACAAAGCATTGTAGGCACAAACATCTAAAATCACTCACTTTAGCATCTTTCACTACCATATTACATTCCTGATTCATGCTGATCTTATATAGTTCACTAGAACCCTGGTTTTTTGTTTGTTTTTTTTCATAGAAATTACTGCCCAGATGTCAACCCTTCCTCCTCCCTCCCTTCCATGCTACCAAGTCGTATCTGTAGGACTTGCATTTATGTCTATTAACTTTCATCCTAGTAGATTCATCCTAACGTTTTAACTTGTCAAGATCTTTTTGAATCCTGACTCAATCATCCCAAATTCTAGTTATCCCTCTCAGATTCAAATCACTTTAATAAGCATATTATCCACCGCCTTCATCTGAGGAAAGGGATTAAAGAATTATACATATAAACCCATGATTCAATGATGTAGGGAAATCCTAGTGAGGAAATACTCTCTAGCAAGACTGGTTAACATCTTCACTACAATTTAGTCTTCTACAGTAGGCCTACAATCACTGAGAAGGTTAAGTGGCTTGTTCAGGGTGGAACAGCAAGTATATATCCAAGACAATATTCAAACTCAGGATTGTTCTCACTACATTATCATGTAATTCATATCAACATCTCCATGGAATGACATTGTAAAGCTTTGCTGATATCTTGTAAACAATGTTTCCAGCATTCCCCTGATCTGATAAGTTTAGTAAGCCTATTTAAAAAGGAGATGTGGTTAGTCTATCTAGCATGTCCTATTCACTTTTAATAAACCATAAAGTACTATGCATAATTGCTAATTCCAACTACATGTTATTAATGCCAAATGTAATATTAAACAGTCACTATAGCAGTTAAATTGATGAATGAGAGCCATCACCATTCGTTTTCAGGAAAGCAGGAAGAAAACACACTATGATGAGGACACAGTGTTCAACAGATTCAACTATTTGCCAACTATGAAAAGGATCAGTTGCCAGCAAATCTACCAGCCTCTCCAATGGACAGGCTGTCAGCATTTTGGAACATTCTTTGTTGGTCTTCAACCACAAACTATGGCTCTAACTTAAGAATTCCTTTACTTTCTAGGGGAAGCCAGTCCTGTCATGAAGCCAAAGAGAAGTGTCTTCAACCACAAACTATGGCTCTAACTTAAGAATTCCTTTGCTTTCTAGGGGAAGCCAGTCCTGTCATGAAGCCAAAGAGAAGTGCCTTAACTTAATATAAAGTTGGGAGGCATGGGTGTAATAGAAGATAGTATACTAAACTGATTCCTAAGTACTAGAACAGGAAAAAATCTTTTATAGGCATTTTCTGTGGAGTCTAGCTAACAATCTGGTAGAGACAACATTTTTTGCAAATACAATTCTATAACATTTAAAATCAAAACCAATTATAAACAGCAACAACAACTGGACACAAGCAAGCAACAGATTGAAAGGTACCACAAAAGTTCTCTTTGTTGTAAATTTATTTATTTAAAATTTAAATAGAAAATAGAAAAAGAAAAAAAAAACATTACTATGTGTAATATTCTCTTTAAAATGTAATGTTCTCTGTTGAGGTTTTCTTGGGGTCTCTGGAGGCAGCCTTCCTTTCAGTTCAGTAATCACCACAAATGCAGCCAGGTGTTAAAGTCAAATCCTTTATTGTCTCTTTCAAAGTCTTCTCTCCTTTCCTGGGGCCTGGTTACCTTTCTTAGAGGCCTATCTCTCTCCTTAGTTCAGAGAACTTAAGCTCCTGCGGCCAATCCTTTGCCTTCTCTCCAAATGTCTCTGAATCTCCCTGGCTGAGGCTTTTAGCTTATATGCTCCACACTGAGTACAAACCAATTATTTTATCACTAGGAAACCATTATTTGTTGTAGGGTTAAATCATTGCTAAACTAGATTTAACCACTGTCTCGTCAATTCCAGTCAGTACCTTGTTTCAAGTTCTGGCCCATAAAGTCTCCTTGTAGGATTAAATCAATCATACTGAACCATGCTAAATTAGATAACTATTGTCTCTATCAATTCCACTGACTTACTAAGTTTCTTACTACTGAATACTAAAATTCTTACCTTGTAAGAATCCTCTGTTTCGAAGTTCAGAGTTCTGGTCCATAACAGCCATGTGCACAGAAAAACATGAGAAGTTTCAAAATATGTAATAATAGATTTTCATTTCAAGAAATATAATATTGGGCAGTTAGGTGGCACATTGGATAGAACACTAGCCCTTTAATCAAAAGGACCTGAGTTCAAATCTGACCTCAGACACGACATTTCCTAACTGTGTGACCATGGGCCAGTCACTTAACCCCAATTGCCTTAAGGAAAAAAAAGATTAAGAAATATAATATAACACATGGTATTTAAAGCTGTGTATCTTTTCTCTGCTTACCCATAGGTTTTCTTTTGTTCTCTGCTATTCACTTTTTTACTTTATTCTTTTTTCTCCCTTTCCTCCTTTGCCCCTCCCTCCCAAGAAGGCTACAATTAAACACAGATATATTTATGTACATGTATTTGTGTTTGTATGTATATATATATATGTAGAAATGTATATATACATATATAAATATATATAGATGATATATCATACATACATATGTATACATTCATATGCATCTATGTAAGGCTGTACTATACTTGTTTCTCCTCTGTTTTTCTGAAGGTGGATAACATAAATCTAAGTCTTTTCATATTTTTAAAAATCAACCCATCATTCCCTACACTACAGCAATATTCCAATTGTACACTGCCTACTTATTTTAAATAGTCTAAAACAATATTAATATAGCTGATATATAATATAATTTCCCTATTTTTCCTCTTTGGTTAAATATTTTAGCTTTAATTTTGACTGAGATGAATGATTACTATTCCGGCTTTTTTCTGATAAATTTTAATCCTGAATATGTTTGTCTATATCTTTTATTTTCTAAACCTGCTAACTCCTCTGCTTTACTTCTACCAGCTCTACCTTGCCTTGCTACAACATAATCTATTTTCCTTTCCAAGGATCCCTCTTGTCTTTTCCCTTCAACCTTTCCCTTCTATATCCTACTCCCATTCATTTATACAACCTTTTCACTTCTCTTTATCTTGTTTCCTCCCTCATTTATTTTCTATTAAATTTAGAAGATTTTTATATCCTTTATTAGAAGGGGAAGCAATAAACTGGGAAAGCTTTTTTACAGCTGAAAGTTCTGATAAAGGCCTCATCTCCAAAATATATAATTGACTTTAATTTATAAGAAATTAAGCAATTTTCCAATTGATAAATGGTCAAAGGATATGAACAGATAATTTTCAGATGAAGAAATTGAAACTATTTTTAATCATATGAAAAGGTGTTCCAAATCATGTTGATCAGAGAAATGTAAATTAAGAGATACCGCTACACACCTGTCAGATTGGCTAAGATGACAGGAAAAGATAATGAAGAATGTTGGAGGGGATGTGGGAAAACTGGGACACTGATGCATTGTTGGTGGAGTTGTGAATGGATACAACCATTCTAGAGAGCAATTTGAAACTATACTTAAAAAGTTTTCAAACTGTGCATGCCTTTTGATCCAGCAGTGTTACTACTGGGCTTAAAGAAGGGAAAAAGGGACCCATATGTGCAACAATGTTTGTGACAGCCCTTTTTGTAGTGGCTAGAAACTGGAAACTGAAGAGATGCCCATCAATTGGAGAATGGCTGAATAAATTGTGGTATACGAATGTTATGGAATATTGTTTTTCTATAAGAAATGACCAGTAGAATGAATACAGAGAGGCAATGAGTAGAACCATGAGATCATTATACAACAACAATACTACATGATGATCAATTCTGATGGAGGTGGCTCTCTTCAATAATGAGAGGATCCACATCAGTTCTTATTGATCTGTAATGAACAGAACCAACTACACCCAGAGAAAGAACACTGGGAAATGAGTATGGACCACAACATAACATTTCCACTGTGTTTATCTTTCTTTCTTTTCTTTTCTGTTTTTGTTTACTTACATTTTTGTTTTTTTCTTCTCAGGTTATTTTTACCTTCTTTCTAAATCCGATCTTTCTTGTGTAACAAGATAACTGTATAAATATATATAAAAATATTGTATTTAACATATATTTAACTTGTATGGGACTACCTGCCATCTAGGGGGAGGGGGTAGAGGGAAGGAGGGGAAAAGTTGAAACATAAGTTTTTACAAGGGTCAGTGTTGAAAAATTACCCATGCATATGTTTTGTTTTTATAGCTATAATTAAAAAAAGATTTTTATATCCTTCTAGCATAATATGTATTGTTCCCTCTATAACATACTCCTAATAAGAGTAGGGTTCTTACTGGATCTTCTCCCTTCATCTAATTTCTCTGTTATCAGTTCTTCCTCATAAAAATGAGGTTCTCACACCTCATTCATATAATATAATCACTCTTTTTACCTTTCCCTATATGATTTTGCTTTTTAGAATCACATCATACTCAGTTCTACCCATAAAGCTTTCAAAAAATTAGAAAATCTCGTTACCTCCACAACTTGCTTTATTTTGGGCAAATCATTTTTCAATCCCTGGTATCTTCACCTGTAAAATGAAGTTGGACTAGAAGATTTCAAAGATATTTTCTCTCCCATGAGGCTAAATCAAATTCCAGGGCCAAAAAAGGGGTTGGAAATAAAAAGCCATATTTTTGTAGTACCAGATGGGGGGCTGTTGGATATGCTAAGTCAATCAGTTGATAAAAGTTTATTAAGCTCCTATTGTATGTCAGGCACTATACTAAGAGCTAGGGATACATAAAAAAAAAAAAAGATTAAACATAGTTCTTGAGAATCATACAATATCATGGAGCAAAGAATTTGAAAATAACTATAGATAATAAAGATATTTACAGGAAAAATTGGAAGCAATCCACAGAGGAAAGGCACTAGAATTAAAAGAGGGATCACAAGAAGCATAAAAATATTGCAAATATAAGTTACAACATTGTTAGATGAACACAGAACAGTAAAGCTGAAATCACTACCATTTGTTCTGGAGGATTTTGGGGGTCAGAAGGGTTGGGGGGTTTGGGGATTGGAAGCAACTGGGGTTAAGTGATCATACAGCTAGTAATAGTCTGAAATTGTATTTAAAACTCAGGTATCCTTCTGACTGCAAGGCTGATGATCCATCACAACATCTAGCTACTCGTACATCATCATTCATTCTTTTGGAGTTTTAAATCTGGTCATAATTCCCAATCTGACATAATTATGTGTTTGTTCATTTTCCTTAGGCATGCCCTCAGAATGTTGGCAATTTTCTCACTAGAGCTTTAAAAAGGTTTTAAGCTGTCCCTCTCCTAATATAATCAAGCAAATTAGACTCTAATTTAACTTTCTGTCAGTCTTCACAACTAATCCCTAAAACAACAAGAATCCAAAAGAATAAATGTTTATTTCTAATACAAAGAAAAAATTTCCTTCCACTTGAATGCCAGGTCTTAAAAATCACAGAATCTTAAGAACTGAAAAGAACTTCAGAAGGTTCTAGTCAAAACTGTACTGAACAGCAATCCCTCTACAACATTCCTGATTATTAGTCATTCAGCCTCAACTTAAATGCCTTAAATAAATAGAAACTCACCCTAGGCCTTTTCTTCTCCAAATTAAAAATACCAAATTCTTTTAAATGATCTTTTATATAATTTCCCCTATCTATCCTATATATTCCCCTATCCCCCTATATAAGGTCCCCTATCAACCTTAATATCTACAGAATCATAAGATTTCTGAATAGAAAGGCCCTTCAAAACTAACTACTATAACTCTCTAGGACAATCCTGAACAATAAGGCCTACACTCAGTATTCCCAACAAATGGGATCCAATCTCTACTAGATTTACCACTAATAAGAGAGAGCCTTACTACCATCCTGAGGGAACTCATTCCATTTTTGGACAGCTCTAACTGCTGTGAACAAGACATCAAAAACAAGGGGCCCCTGTTCTCAAAATCAAGGTCCACAACTGTACAAGAAGTTTGGGACATTGACTCCTGCATCACAAGAGCAGAGCTCAACCATAAAAAAAATCACAAAATGGAAGGGGAAGAGGGAGAAAAAGAAAGAAAATGAGCAAGAAACAGAAAAGAACTATAACAGAACAGAAAAGCTATAATAGTGACAGAGAAGACCAAAACACCAATTCAGATGAGGACAAAATGTCCACATAGGAAATCTCAAAGAGTGATATGAATTGGTCTCAAGCCCAAAAAGACTTCCTGGAAGTGCTCATAAAGATTTCAAAAGGCAATTAAGAGGGGTAGAAGAAAAATTGGAAAAAGAAACAAGAGAGTTTAACAGCTTGAAAATGGAAAATAATTCCCTAAGAAATACAATTGAGTAAATGCAAAAAAAAAAAAAAAATAAACAAAAATCCACTGAATTAAAACAGTTCCTTGAAAAACACAACTGAGCCACTACAAAAAGAATCCATTGAAAAAATACCTTGAAAAGTAGAATTAATCAAATGGAAAAAGAGGTTAAAAAAGCTAACTGAAGAAAATCACACATTAAAAACTGGAACTGGGTAAATGGAAGCTAAAGACTATGAAATATATCAAGAATCAGTCCAACTAAAAAGAGTGAACAATGTAAGAAAAGGTGATATACCTCATTGGAAAAAACAGCTGACCTGGATCCAAAGAGACAATTTCAAAATTATAGGTCACCTAAAGGCCATGATCAAAAAAGAGCCTAAATATCATTCTTCAAGAGATCATTTCAAGGAAAACTGCTTTAATATACTAGAATCAGAGGGTGAAATAAGTCATTAAAACAATCCATTGGTCACCTCCAGAAAGAGATCCCACAAGAAAAACCCTAAGAAACATTGTTGCAAAATTTCAGAACTATAATTCTCTTTTTTTTTTTTTAATTTAATAGCCTTTTATTTACAGGATTTATACATGGGTAACTTTACAGCATTAACAATTGCCAAACCTCTTAGAACTATAATTCTCAAAGGAAATACTGCAATACTGCAAGCTGCCAGAAAAAAAATTCAAGTATCAACAAAATCACAAACTATAATAGAAAAAAACTAGGGAAGTTAATAGAATCTTAGAAAACTGAGATATGATAGACTTCTGGAGAAAACTGAATAAGAATAGAAAGGAATATATCCTTTCTTCAGCAATACATGACATCTACATAAAAATTGACCATGCATTTGGTCACAAAAACTTCATAATCAAATGCAGAAAGGCAAATAGAGTAAATGCATCCTTTTCAAATTAGGAAAATTTGTAATAAAAATTACATTCACTAGAGGGCCAGGGAAAGATAGACTAAAAACCACTTGGATATTAAATAATTTAACTTTAAAGCATGAATGAGTCAAACAACAAATCATAGAAGCAATCAATTTCATCCAAAAGCATGACAATAATAAGACAAGGTACCAAAACCTATGATGCGTAGCCAAAGCAATTCTTAAAAGAAATTTTATATCTCTTAATAGTTACATGAATAAAAGAGAAGATCAGTGAATTAGGCATGCAACTAAAAAAGCTAGAGGAAGAAAAATTAAAACCAATTAAATTACCAAATTAGAAATTCTGAAAATCAAAGGAGAGATTAACAAAACTGAAACTAAAAAAAAAAACCTAATGAATTAATTAATAAAACTAAACGTTGGTTTTATAGAACAAACCAACAAAATAAGATAAGCTTTTGATTAATTTGATTAGAAAAAGAAAAGAAAAAAATCAAATTACCAGCACAAAAAATGAAAATGGTGAACTTGCCACCAAAGAAAAAGAAATGAAAGCAAAAATTAGGAACAATTTTTCCCAATTGTATGCCAACAAATTTGACAATGATTTGAATGGATTGAATTGGATGTTTGAATATTTACAAAAATATAAATTTCCCAGATGAAGAAAAGAGCAAATAAATTACTTAAATGGTCCCATTTTAGAAGAAGAAATTGAAGAAGTCATCAATGAACACCCTAAGAAAAAAGTCTCCAGGGCCAGATGAATTTACAAATGAATTCTACCAAACATTTAAAGAAGAATTAATTCCAATACTATATAAACTATTTGGAAAAATAGGTAAAGAAGCTTGCCAAATTCCTTCTATGACACAAATATAGTACTGATATCTAAATCAGGAAGAGCCAAAACAAAGAAAGAAAATTATAGACCCAACTCCCTAATGAATATTGATTCAAAACTTTTAAATAAAATATTTGGCAAAGGGATTACAACAATTTGTCAGCAGGATAATACATTATGACTAAGTGGGATTAATACCAGGAATGCAGGGCTTGTTCAATATAAGGAAAATTATTGGTCAATAACAATACCAATATCAATAACAAAACTAACAGAAATCATATGATAATTTCAATAGATGCAGAAAAAGCTCTTGACAAAATTCAGCATCCGTTCCTATTAAAAACCTAGGGATGAATGAAGTTTTCCTTAAAATGATAAACAACATCTGTCTAAAACCATCAGCAAGCATTATTTGTAATGGGGAGAAGCTAGAAGCATTCCCATTAAGATCAGGAGTGAAATAAGGATGCCCATTATCATCATTATTATTCAATATTGTGCTAAAAATGTTGGCTTTAGCAATAAGAAAAGAAAAATAAATTAAAGAAATCAAAAGAGTTAGTGAGGATATAAAATTCAATCTTTGCAGACAATCCTATCTCAAGCCTGGCCTCAGCCCCAGCTCCAGCCCAGAACCCCAGCTTCAATGAGGTAGCAATGCTGGAAGCTTCTGGAGCTCTCAGTCCAGGGACACCAGAGGGGACTTGGAAGATCAGTGAAGATCTGTGGCAATGGAGTGGGAATCTGGTGTGCAGTCCCAGCACAGCCGGGGTCAGCAGAGCCCCAGTCCCAGCCTGAACACTAGATCTTATACCTACAGAGGAGCGGAGACCCTCCTAACAGCTCCAGAGCAGAAAAGAGTGTTTGTGGTCAGATTCTAAAAAGAAAATACAAAACCCCTGAAGCTTGAGACAATGTACTCTCCACCCTGGAAACAGAACCCTATTTTAACAAAGAGTTAAAAGCAGAGTAATAGGCTAGGAAAATGAGCAGAAAACAAAAAATTTCTGACCATTGAAAGTTATTATGGTGACAGAAGGATCAAAACACACACTCAGAAGATTGCAAAGTCAAAGCTCCTACATCCAAAGCCTCCAAGAAAAATAAGAATTGGGCTCAGGTCTTGGAATAGCTCAAAAGGGACTTTGAAAATCAAGTAAGAGGGACAGAGGAAAAATTAGGAAAAGAATTGAGAAAGGTGTAAAATAAAATACAAAAAGCTAATGAGGAGAATGCCTTAAAAGGCAGAATTGGCCAATTGGAAAGAAGGTACAAAAGCTCACTGAGGAAAATAATTCCTTAAAAAATAGAATTGAGCAATGGAAGCTTATAACTTCTTAATGAGAAATCAAGATACAATAAAGCAAAACCAAAAAAATGAAAAAAAAGAAAAAATGTGAAATATCTCATTGGAAAAACAACTGACCTAGAAAAGAGATCCAGGTAGTGGGTCTACCTGAAAGTCATGACCAAAAAAAAAAGAGCCTGTACATTATCTTTCATTCAAATTATCAAGGAAAACTCTCCTATCTAAAACCAGAGGGTAAAATGGAAATTGAAAGAATCCACCAGTCACCTCCTGAAAGAGATCCTAAAACAAAAACTCCCAGGAATATCATAGCCACATTCCAGAACTCCCAGAACAAGGTAAAAAATTGCAAGCATTCAGAAAGAAACAATTTAAGTATAGTGGAGCCACAGTCAGGATAACATAAGATTTAACAGTTTCTACATTAAAGGACAAAAGGGCTGGAACTATAATATTCTAGAGAGCAATGGAGCTAGGATTGTAATCAAGAATTACCTACCGAGCAAAACTGAGCATAATTCTTCAAAGGAAAAGATGTCATTCAAAGAAAGAGAGGATTTTCAAGCAGTCATGATGAAAAGATCAGAGCTGAATGGAAAATTTGATTTTCAAATACAGAACTCTGGAAAAGCATAAGGAGATAATCAGGAAAGTGATATCATAAGGCACTAAATAAAGTGTAGCTGTTTACATTCCTACATGGGAGAATGATACTTGAACATTCTCATTATTATGGCAGTTGGAAGAATGGGAACACTTGTGGGTAATGGTAAGATCTAGTGTGTGACCATCCCCCTATATATGACTGAAGTAGAGTAAAAAAGGTGGTCATGGGACATATGGGAGGTTAGGGAATTTAAGGGAACATGTACATGAACAGTAAAATCCCCTTAAGGGCAGGAGCTGAGGAAGAGAGGAAGATGGATGAGCCAGGAGTTAAACTCCTTGAAGAAGAGTATGACCAGAGATGGGTGTATCAAAGGATCCACATTCTGATTAGATAGGAGCTATTTGATTGTATGGATTTCAAAAAAGGAAGGACTACTGAGTGAAGAAGGTATAAGAAAAATCTGGACATACTAAGAGGAAGCAAGGAATATTCTGACCCATCACTAGAGGATCAGTGTGACCAAGTGTATAAGAAAAGGCACAGCTTGTACTAGAAAGGATTGCTGGGGATACACTATATAAGGAGAACCAGATCTCTTTGATAGTTAATAAATCGAATATAAGAGGTTAAATAGACAAATTAGAAATGGTCCCTGTCTTTGAGAAACTTGAATGTCTATGTCATTTCCTTTACCTACCAATATAATACTTATGTAAAAAAAGGGGAAGGGGGAGGAGAAGCTAGATTAATCTGGTTTAACTTGTTCTTAGTGAAGCCATTCTAGGTCTTAGTGATCTTTTTTTTTTTTTTCCTAAATTGTTCCCAGTTGAATAGGCATATTTTCATTAGTGTGGGTACCCTTCCCTATATTAATGTACAATCTTTCCCTGTCTCCTTTATTCTGTATGTGGCTTGTCCATTTCCCCCAGTTCAAGGAGAGTGGAGGTGATGGTTCAACCAGTGTGTTGGGGACCTTGCTGGATTTCCCCAGATGATACATCTGAACTGTCCAGGTGTTAGACCTTGCTCTGACCACTCGATTATACCATCTTCCTTGATGTTCATACTTTTCTGTATTGACTTTTTTTTATTCCAGTTCTTTTAATTTCTTTATATTTTTTATGTTGCAGACTTCTCATATCTACTCCATCTAGTAGATGCCCATTGGAATGCTCATTTTTAATTCTTCACATTGTAGCATATGATTTTCAGTCATATAACACTGGTAGAAAACTTGTATTAAAAAGATAAGCATTTGTTTTTGTGCAATTTTCCCAAAGCACTCCAATTCTCTTCATCTTATTTAAGTCTAAGGCCTAATTCACTGTCCATTTGTTCATGATAAATAAAGCTATTTATAGATCTCTATAAGTTGTTCCTCTAAAAAGGCACTTTTCATCTTCCCATTTTTTTCCCTCTGTGGAAGCTTAGGCTAAACTTTGTGTACCTACTGATCTTTTCTAGGAAACTGTGCAAGTTCACCAAGAAACCCAACTAAGCAAAGCTATTCTAAGATTACTTTAAAGATAAAAATGGAAGGAGAGCAACAAGACAAAGAAAAATGGAAAATATTTGTAAATATTTTTATGATAAAACTTTTTGCCACTACCAAGATCAGTAATAGGAATCACTGCACTTGATGTCTAATATCACAATCCTGGATATGCCTAAAGGAGAGGGAAAAATTAATAAATAATAAAAAGAACAAAATCAGGAAAAGCGGCTGGATTAGATTAAGTATACCTAATAGAGGAGTTCTATGCTAGAAGTGACACAGTTGAAAAGGCATGATTCATAAGACTGAAGGAAGAGAAGATTATCATAGGCATGCAAAAAAATGTGCATATTATTATCAAAAAAGTACACCTGAGAGAATATTAACAACTATAGCCCCATATACCTATTTTCCCATAAATGTGAAAATTTACATGCTTCCAGTCCTGCAAGTACCTATCCTGTGCTTCATGACTTGCAAAGATCAATGATAGTGACCCAACAAAATCATACTCACCAGTTCTTTCATTAACTTAGAATATCATGCATTCAGACTTGATGGCCAACTTGAAAGCAGTACTGACAGTAAGCCTCACTTATCTTGGTTTTCTATTCCCTGCAAATAATTTTTTATTCTATTCTTCTCAGGCCAAAGATTATTTTCCTTACAAAAGAAACAAAAACAATATATAAATTGGGTAATTCAATCTTGTCATTATCATCCTATCAACCTCAAGCAACAGTTCTTTCTTTGATATTCCTCTTGCCTCCAGCAAGTTGTGCCCAGAATTAAACAGAAAGACAACTATTTTAGGAATTACATACTTCTTTAATAAATCCTTTAAAAGTTTGTTTTTTTTTTTAATCCTTCGTTGTTACCTTTACCAAAAATCACGATTCTTAGTTCATTCTAAGTTTTAGAACTCCTGGCATTTCTCATAAGACAATGCATTTTTATTCACCTTAAGTTCCTTACCCTTGTTTTCCAATTTCTATATGCATCTTTTTGAGATCTAAGATGATCAATATTTCTCCTGCATATCCTTAGTCTCTTTAGACAATTTTCCTTTTCTTCTTCATTTCCTTCACTTCTTCACTATTTTTGTGCCAACAGATTTCATGCAGGTTCTTATCTTTCTTGGATAAATTTACTTTGAAGAACCTCTGGATTCCTAGGTTCCCCATGGGGATCCTACCTCTAAAACTCTTTAAGTCTGTTCCTCCGAGATCCACTGTATCTGACTCTGCCCAGCTTCCTCCTCTCTACCCCAAACTCTAAAATTAAGTATCCTCTTAGTTAGTTTCTCCTCAAGATTCCCATAATTGTATTTCAGCAGCCAGATTAACTAAGAGTTTTGATTCCTATCAAAAGCTATAATATGTCTATTTGAAAAAGATTGCATATAATACAATCAGTACAGCATATGGTTTATGAATTTGTTAGCCCACAATCTTAACATGACTAGCCCTTTGTCTTTTCTAGTCAAATGTACTTGATTACTGCATTTATCATAATCTGATGTAAATCATGTATCCTGCAATATGAGGATATCAACTCCAGATCTTTCCACTACCCTTCAGTTTTAATTTTTCAGTGCTCATGGGGATACTAAATTTGCATATCTACAGGATCATCATCAGTAAAGTATTTTGTTGTTTAGTCATTTCAGTCACATCTGACTTTCCATAACCACATTTAGGGTTTTCTCAGCAAAAATACTGGAATAGTTTACTATTTCCTTCTCCAGCTCATTTTATAGATGAAGAACTTAGGCAAGTAGAGCTAAGTGACTTGTCCAGGGTCACACAGCTAGTAAAGCCAGATTTAAATTCAGGACAACAAGTCTTTCTGGTTCTCAACCCAGTTCTCTATCCACTGTACTCTCTAACTGTTTCACAGGAGAACAGTTTATTTTATGTGGTGTTAAAGTGATAGATTTCTTTCATGGCAAGGAGCAGTTAAGGATTATTCTGCTCTGAAATACTCTTGGCAAATCATTTCTATTATCCTTAGTTTTTATCACAAGTCTCAGGTTATTCTGAACTTTAATATCCCAGAGATTACCTGGCCAGACAAATATTTCATTTTACCTTCACCACAAGGCCATGTTTCCCAATTCTCACACAGCTTGTCACATTTAATAGGGCACTGAATAGATATACCTACAGAATCAATAAAATAATACATAATTGTACATATGAAACACTTTAAATTAAATTAGAAGAGAGGATTCAATTTTCACACTAAGGCTAATAGGATATTAATTATTTAGCATTGCTGATTCTCTACATTTATTAAGGACCCAGGGGTTTATGCATAACATATAAGTACATTAGGTTCAAATCTTCATGAGTCTAACATATTGCTTTGTCATTTTTACAGGGACTTAAAACATAAAGGATTCAGTACTGGCATTTTTTAAAAGCACTAAAGAGTTCAAAAGGAGCCATGGAAGCAGTACAACTCTGAAGTAACATGTGAAATGCATTATATACTTTTAAAGAAAACTGACCATATATATGAAATGTGATGGAATATTATTGTCCTAAAAGAAATGATAAGCAGGCTGATTGCAGAAAAGTCTGGAAATATTTACATGAACTGATGTAAACCAACAAAGTGGGTAGAACCAAGAGAACATAGCAACAATACGATTATATGATGATCGACTGTAATGGACTTGGCTTTTTTCAACAATTAGATGATTCAAGACAATTCAAAAGACTTGTGATGGAAAGTGCCATCCACATCTAGAAAGAGAACTGTGGAGACTGAATGTGGATCAAAACATAGGATTTTCATCTCTTTGTTATCATTGTGCTTTTTTTGTTTGCTAGTTTTTTCTCTCTCTTTTTTCCCCTTTTTGAGCTAATTTTTCTTGTGCAGCATGACAAATACAGAAATATGTTTAGAAGAATTGCACACATATAGCCTATATCAGATTGCTTGCTGTTTTGTGGGAAGGAACAAAGGAACAAAAAGGAAGAAAAGTCATTTTGCATGTATTTGGAAAAATAAAATACTATTAATAATTTTTTTAAAAGAATAGAAAGTTGTGCATAACAGCTTTGCAGTTTTAAGTACAATCATCTTTTTATTATGCTTTTTATTCCATAAATTAAAAATAAATCACATGTAAAATAGATATACATGATTTCACATTTAAACCTCTTTTTCCTTCCTATTTTGTATATGGATATGTTTTGCGTTTTGGGGATTTTGTAAGTACAGAATTTTTTTTTTTATTTCTTAAAAGAAAGAAAAGGTAGGGAAGATTCTGGGAAAATGGTGGCATAGGTTGGTAAATTTCAAACTTTCCATATTTCCCTCACAAATAGAACAAATTTGCCCCTCAGGGCGAACATAAACTGGTGAAAATCAAGCAGGACAGGGGTCCCCCAGATACAATCCTAGAAGATCAGCAGAAAGATTCCGGGCTTGGGATTAATCTATCAAAAGTGCAGACATCTCCAGGATACCTCTGCAAAGTCAAGTGGAGATCCCTCAGGCTAGCTGGATGTGTCTGAAGCCTCAGCAGAAACCACAAAGACTTTCACCTCCTGGATAGTTTGTCCAGTTGGAGTTTGTCCCAAAGACTGTAAACCTCCGCTGATTAGGAACTCCAGAAGTGCTGCTGAGACAGGACCCTGGACAAGAAGAAGTCAGCATCCTGTGAGTACAAAGGTAACTTTGGGGCAGAGATTCTGCTGGCTGTGGGCACTTACAAGAGGGTGAAGTTCTTGGTTTGGCATTGCTGGTCAGAGTGGAGAGCTGAAGGAAAGCTTGAGGTACCATCTCCCCACCCCATGATTAGAGGTGCTTACACTAATACTGCTTATTAAAAAAAATAATGAACCAGCAAAGAACAAAGAACCACACAATAGAAGCATGTTATGGAAACAGGGAAGACCAGGGTTCGTCTTCAAAAGAGGACACTGAAGTAAAAAAAAAAAAAAAAAAGCTTCTAACCCAAAGGGCAACATGAAATGGCTCCCTGTCCAGAGAGATTTTATAGATGAACTTAAAAAAATTTAAAAATCAAATGAGAAACATTGAGGAAAAACTAAATAAAGTCATTCAAGAAAAATAAGGAGCGTATTAAAAAAAAAAGTTAACTAACTAGAAAAGGAGGTACAGAGTAGTCTCAAAGACGAAAATAAATCTTTGAAAATTAGAATTGGGCAAGGGAAAGCCAGTAAAGCTATGAGAGACCAAGAAATAATAAAACAGATTGTAAAGAATGAAAAGATAGAATGTGGAACATTTTATAAGAAAAATGATAGATCTGGAGAACAGATTAAGAAGAGTAAATATAAGAATATTGGACTGCCTGAAAGTTGTGACCGAAAAAAGAATCTTGACACAATAATGCAAAAAATAATCCAAGAAAATTGTCCTGGAGTGATGGAATATGAGGGGAAAGTAGGAATAGAAAAAATTCACCAATCACCATCTCAAAAAGATCCTTTGTGGAAAACACATAGGAATATAATTGCCAAATTTTGAAACACCCAGATCAAAGAGAAAATTTTGTAAGAAACAAGAAAAAATAATTCAAATATGCTGCAATTAGAATTGTAAAGGACTTAGCAGCCACAATAAAATAAAATAACAAAAAAAAAAAAAAAAAAAAAAACACAAGTCCTGCAATCACATCTACTGCCAAGCAAAAGAATTAGATCTGTGGCCAAAAATATCACCAGCAAAATTATCTATAATTTTGAATGAGAAAAATAAATGAACATTTAACGAACCTGCAAATTTTCAGGACTTTCTATCAACCAAACCCAAATGTAACATAAAATTTAACATATAAGAGCTGATACAAAAAATCAATTTTAAGGAACTTAACAGAGAAACTTTTGTTAATGCTTTCTTAACATGAGAAAATATATACTGTATGTTTAAGATTCACTTCAACAATAGGGCAGCTCAAAAGAAAGATTAGCAGAGTCGAGGAAAAATAGTAATCAGGTTATACACAAATAAAAGTGAAGAGAAAGAATAGACACAGAGGCATTAAAACTCTGAAAACCTATTCATATTGGGAATGGGATTATATAGGCAACACTACATATATGCCATGAAAAGTATAGCACCCTCGAAAATCTATAAAGAAATAAGGGGGAAGGGAGGAAGTGAAGGGTGAGGGAAGAAGACAAGGGAGGGATCCTTATGTCAGGGAAGACTAGTAATAGCAAGAAAAATTATGGAGCATAATTTAATTAAAGAGGCAGCAGGGATAGGAAAGATGTGTGTGATGTGTGGGCATGTGAGTATATGTATGTATGTATACATATATATGTATATATAAATATATCTTGTCTTAACTGAAGTTTGCTTAGGAGTGTGGGGAATGAAAGAGGGAAAAAAAGAATAAAGTAAATAAGGCAGGTGCAGTGGAGAACCAAAAATCAATTTATAAGAAAGTAAAGAAAAAATGGACATTCATGAATATAATTTCTTCTACTAATACATATATATATATACATAAAAAAAAAAATATATATATATATATATATATACTTTTTTGATCTGGTAACTTGTTATGTATTTTGAATCCTCCCTGATGTTTAGCTGGGCACACAACAATGTTCTCTTTTGTTTTGTATTTTTCTGTTTTTCTTTTTTTCTTACTGTTTTTTCAAATAGAATAAAATTAAAAAAAAAAAAAAAGAAAAGGTGGAAAAATCAGCTTTTTAGGAGGGAAAAAAATGCCTACAACAGGATTGCCCTGTCAATTCATAATCAGAAAATGTGTAAACTGACAACAGTCTTCTGGTCCAGTGGTCTCCAAAGTTAGGTGACATGGTATAGCCCCCAAAGGAGTACATGATCAACCAACCAGAAGACAGATGAGCAACATTTCACCCTCTCCAAAATCATTAGTCCTTGGGCTTGTTTTCAGCAGTTACATCACGCCTTAAAAGTGCACAACTGGCTACCAGTGGTTGTGCAAACTCCAACTTCTTTCAACACTGAGCATTGGCCCCTTAGAACTTGAACCCTAGGCACAGGGACCAGCGACCATGCAAGTAAAATTCTAGTACCCTCTACATAAATATGAGGCCCCCAGATTATCTTGCAACAGTGGCAGGCTTCTCTGGGAAGAAGGTATGTCAGACTCTGAATTCTGGGGCATGGTCTATAAAAGTCAAGTTTCCCCTTTTGTTTTGGTAGGGATGGGCTGGCACGAATAGATTGCATTCATCCCATATATCATTCCATAATCTTTCCCCCAAAATCTACTCTTCTTCCAAACTGCTGTATTTCTATTCAAAGCACTACTATTTTTTCTGCTTACCCAGAGTGAAAATATATCTATCACACTGAGAACCTCACTATTTCCCCCTTCTCACATCCAACCACAGTTGCTAAATCTTATTAATTACTAACAACTGCAACTGTACCCTTCTTCACATAGATACCTTTCCTGATATAGGCCTTTATTTATCTCTTTCCTAGACCAGAAGTTCTCCTACTTTTGGTCTCAGGATCTTTTACACTCTTAAAAATTATTTAAGACCCCAAATAATTTTTGCTTATATCTTGATAATTATGCCACATTAGAAATTAAAATTGACAAATTTTAAAAACATTTGTTAATGCATTTAAAAATAATAAACCCAGCAGATGTTAACATAAAAAACATATTTTTTTTTGAAAAAATAACTGGATTTTTTCCCAAAACAATTTAGTAAGACGAGTGGCATTATTTCACATTTTAAAAATAAGTTTCTTCAATATCTGACAAAAAAAAAGTGGTATTCTCATATTTGCTTCTGTATTCAGACTATTACAATGTGTTGTTTTGGTTGTACTATACAAAGAAAATCTGGCTATGATATTAATTTTGTAACATCACATATGTAATTACATAAAGATGTGTGAATGGAAGGAGTATTTTAATTATGAAAATAATTTTGATCCAAGAACCCTCCTGAAAGAGTCTCAGGGACCCTCAAGAGTCCACAAATTATTATACTTTGCTTCCTTTTTTTTTTTTTTTTCTTTTTACTAAGGCAATTGGGGTTAAGTGACTTGCCCAGGGTCACACAGCTAAGCAAGTGTTAAGTGTCTGAGACCAGATTTGAACTCAGGTCTCCTAACTTCAGGGCTGGTGCTCTCTCCACTGAGCCACCTAACTGCCCCACTATTATACTTTGAGCACCAGTGCCCTAGACTCCTACAATAGCTGCCTAATGGGCACCCCTGCGCCTCATGTCTCTCTGGTCTCCTTCTCCATGTTCCACACAAAGTAATTTTCCTAAAGCATAGATTGAATCATATCACTTCTCTATTGAAATTCAATGTCTCCCTATTTTTATGTAAGTTTTATAATTATATAATCATCAATAAGAGGAAAACGCATGTATCTTTTGAAGTGCATGCTCAATTTTTTAAATGGATAGGAATATGCAAAATTTAAAGTTTAGAAACTACTGTATTAATGAATATCTTTCCTTACCCATACCTCACACCTCAAAAAATAGTGAATAACTTTTTTTCTTTGCTTTTTTCTTTCCAACCAAGGTTAAATGACTTGTCCCTGATCTCACTGTCAAGGGTATGAGGTCCCATTTGAATTCAGGTCCTCCTGACTTCAAGGCCACTGTGTTTTCTAGCTATTCCTAGTAGCTTTTCAAAAAGTAAATATTTGGGATCAATGGGTGAGGGTAGTGGTGTGTGAGAAATGATAGTAGGTATGAGAGTGAAATGTCTGCTCCTAGCTCCTACAGCCTCACATTATAAACCCCTTTCATCACACAACCCTTCCAGTTTCCATTACCATCAGCCCTTTTGGTACTTGTTTAGTACAATGAAGGGTATTCTATCTAGGAGACATCATTAACAAAAGCATTTTCAAAACAGAATTCAAATTAGAAACTTTGGTTGATTTGGTCTATAAAATGCTTCTCCATACTGTTGAGGGTGAAAGACATCTCAACAAGATTAGGGTACCCCAAGTCGGTGTCACAAGTATGAAGAAAGAATTCGCAAATTCAGTTTGTCTCCAAGTTAAGGGACAAAGATTTATTATGCTGGCAACAGCCACTTAAATTCTAAAATGGATTAGCAAAGAACCAGAAGCAAGAAGATAAATTTATAGGAAAAGGACAGAAAGATCTGGTGCTTCATGTCACTGATTTGCTAATTTTATTATGTCTCTCAAATTTTATGGTTTAGAGATAGAAACGAAAGAGTACTTCACCATTTGTCTTGAGAAACCCTGTTATCACAGCCCAAAAGATTGGTGTCTCACAGCCAGCATTATCTGTGGAACTACAGCACTTCCAAGGTCCAAGGGACCTCAGAGTTACTGCCACATTTCTCCTAGAAGCTGTATCTCCCCTCAATACCTATTACCTTCCTCTGAATGGCAAAATCTTTTCCATATACTCTTATCCTAATCATTCAGCATCAGTCTGCAAAAGTGGAAACTCCTGTGCTACCTTCCTCCCTATCCCATGAAAAATTAAGATTAAAAATTGGCATTTATGTCCTAAAATTTATGAAATTATTTGCATTTATGTCCAGTATCTGATAGTCTTCATTGTAAAACCACAGGCAAATTATCTCAATGCCCTTGGCAACTCTCAAACTTTTAAGTTCTGACTTTAAAAATATGATCCCTAAATTATAAATGAGTGGCCAATCTGTATCAGGAGTTTCCAATGAAATCACAGGTTTGAACAAAAAAATCCTTAAACTCTGCCTTATCTTCTCGCCCATACACACACACCCCATCTCTCCCAGTTCCCTATTCCTTACCCTTCTTTAGCATCCCTAGCTCACTTTTAATAAACTCCAAATCATTCTATACTCTCTCCATCTTCTTACCCTCACAAAAATATGACTTTCCACATCATCCTCCATGCATGCCTGGAATATATGAACTTATCTCTTATTTTTAGAAACTATAGATGAAACTTTTTCCAATCCCATTGTGTTTAATTTCAATTTATCGTGTGTGTGTGTGTGTGTGTAATGTTGGCATTGGGATGGGAAAGAGAATGATTACTTCTCCTCAGGAAACAAAGCTCCCTCCTAAATATTGGGCTGGGTAGAGGGGAAGGGATTCAAGAAAGCAGATTGCCTCTCCACTCCTCCCTGAACACTAGACATGTGCCAAGTCTTTTGTGGGTTCTCTGATTTCAATGTTTTCATTTGGCAACAAACACTTTGGGGTATTTTTATCCACAATAAGCTGGTGGACTCTGCAAAGTTTTTTTTTTTTTAATTATTGAATCTAAATTAATTTAAATGCAATCATATTCAAATAAATAAAAGATACATTATTGAGGAGGAAAACCAGAAAAGAGGGGGGAGGGAAAATTAACATGGCTTCCTTATCAAATTATACACACACACACACACACACACACACAATATATATATATATATATATATATATATATATATATATATATATATAAAATCAGATAAATCAGATACTTTCCAGTTCTCTAATTCCCTCTCATGTCTGTTTTGATTTCTGCAATAAAATGATATGGAAAGTTCCTTGGTACAACTATCAAGTCCATCTCTTGACCCCAAGACAGACAAGAATTCAATAACCTGATGAAATTAGTTATCTAATTCTCAAGAATATGGTATGAGCCAAAAGACCTCAGACCTCAGTTTGAGTGACAGTTTTGCCACTTAGTAGGTGAGTCTTTCATCTTCCTTATTTGAAGCTACTATCTTGCCTCACAATTTTGTTGTGAAGATTAAATAAGAACATATGTGAAATATTTTGTAAACAAAAACTGTACACTCCAGCAATTACCATTGTCTTGATTAAAATTTAACCAAAGTGAGGCAATTCTCTAAGTAAGATAATTTCTCTAAGTAAGATAAAATTTATTAATAGGGCAAATAGGTCAGCAGTAGACTTGGTTCTTTTCAACAATGAGGTGGTTCAAGCCAATTCCAATAGACCTGTAATGCAGAGAGCCATCTGCATCCAGAAAAAAGATTATGGGGATTGAAGGTGGATCACCTTTTTTTGTCATTTGCTTGCTTTTTTTTTTTTAATCATTTTCCCCCTTTTTGATCAGATTTTTCTTGTACAGCATGATAAATGTGGAAATACATTTTGAAGAATTGAACGTATTTAATCTATATTGGGTTATTTGCTGTCTAGGGGAAGAAAGTGAGAGGAAGGGAGGGAGAAAAATTTGGAACAAAGGTTATGCAAGAGTAAACGTTGAAAACTATCTTTGCATGTATTTTGAAAATAAAAAGCTATTAAAATTTAAAGTAGTTAATAGATTGCCTTCATTTATGCCAAAGACCTGGAGCAAAAGGACATTTCACTTTTTATAGGTTTTGGGGAATATAGAACAAAGAACAGAACAGAGTAGGTAACATCATATGGTTGACGACAAATGATTGGTTACAGAGCTGAGACACAGGGGACAACACAATTAGTAGTTTAGTAATGAGGGCAAGCAACAACCCTATTCCTTCCCTCCCAAGTCCAAGTACAAAATAACAAACCAGACATGCTTTAAAGGATAGTTTGGTGGTGTAAAAATATTAGGAGGAACTCCCTCATGTTTGCAAGCATCCCCAAAGTTAGCTAAATTCCTTGAGGCAAGAATAGATTAGTGATTAACTAGAGAGCTGGATTTCTAAATTTAATCAATTTAAGGCCAGCTGAATTCTGAATGTGTTCAGAGATTTAAAAAAAACAATGACAAACAATTATGGACAAAAAATAGTTATGGCTAATTGCAAATAGGAGCAATAAATAAATGATACAAATCAATCTTAATCTTGTCATCACCTTATCAACACTTTCCTCTCACTCTCACCAAAGTCCATTGTGTCATAATAAGGGATCAGAGAAGATAATCCTAGGTTCTTCTAAACTATATTCCAATAGAGCTCAAGTCTCTGGTATGTCATATCAAAGTATATCTGTCTGCCAAAAGAAAAAAAAAGCAGCTTTTAAGAGGATCTGTAGATATGTAGGAAGGAAAAGGGGAAGGAAGGAAAAGGGGAAGGAAGGAAAAGGGGAAGGAAGGAAAAGGGGAAGGGAGGAAAAGGGGAAGGGAGGAAAAGGGGAAGGGAGGAAAAGGGGAAGGGAGGAAAAGGGGAAGGGAGGAAAAGGGGAAGGAAGGAAAAGGGGAAGGAAGGAAGGAAGGAAGGAAGGAAGGAAGGAAGGAAGGAAGGAAGGAAGGAAGGAAGGAAGGAAGGAAGGAAGGAAGGAAGGAAGGAGTTTACTGGTTAGATTTCTTTTATAAGGATCATTCCTTAAACCCAAACCACTCTGATTCTCATTGATTGGCCATCATTAAGTCCCAAGCCAAGCCCTATTTGAATATTTGTTTGGGTCCTGATTGACTCAGATTAATTATAAATAGCAATCTTCCCTTCCCGATTTCACTCATTTATAGATTTTTTTTTTTAACTAACTGAAAGAGGAGATTCTTTGCCTTGGATTGCTAGCTAGCCTTCATCACTGACTAGGTGTGGCCTCAGTCAAACTGTTGAAGACCTTAGCTTAAAAAGGCCCAAGTCTTCCATGGCATCCAGGACTATTTCCAGTTGCCCTAATCTATATCTGCCACTGGACCCAGATGGCTCTGAAGGGGAAAGTGAGGCAGGTGACATTGCACAGCCTTAAATCCAGTAAACTTGAATATCATGGCATCACCTCCCTGAGAGCATGGCCCTCTTCAAAAATGAAGGAAAAAATGATTCTGTCAATCCTCAAAGCTAATTATAGAGAAACTCAAAGCCAGTGTGTTGACCAACCCACTATTAGTGAATGACTACTATATGAATGAATTTTTTTAGCAATATCAGTACACTCAGATTTTCCAAGGTTCCTGGGGATCTTGATCTCTACTAGTAGAAATAGTCAAATCTATGCAGGCCCCAAGCCTGGATTCAAGACGACCTGAGTTTCAAATCTGGCTTCAGACATTAACTGGCTTGCAACCCTGGGCAAGTCACTTAACCCAGTTTGCCTCAGTTTCTTCATCTATAAAATGAGTTGGAGAAATGACAAACCACTTCAGTATCTCTGCCAAGAAAGCCACAAATAGAATCTCACAAAGAGTTTGACGTGACTTATATATCCATAAGGTCCCAGATATTTGAATTATTGAAGTACAAACATTTTATCACCGTTCTCAAAATTCTCCAGCAAAGTACTTTTTTTTTATTAAAGCTTTTTATTTACAAGACATATTGATGGGTAATTTTTCAACATTGACTCTTTTGTTCCAAATTTTCCCCTCCTTCCTCCTCCTACCCCTCCTCCTCACCTAGCTGGCAGGTAGTCCAATACATGTTAAATATGTTAAAATATATGTTAAATCCAATATATGTATACATATTTATACAGTTATATTGCTACACAAGAAAAATAAGATCAAGAAGGAAGAAAAAAAAAGTGAGAAGGAAAACAAAATGTAAGCAAACAGAGAAAGTGAGAATGCTATGTTGTGGTCCACAACTCAATTCCCAAGTCCTCTGGGTGTAGATGGCTCTCTTCGTCACTGAACAAGTGGCACTGGTTTGAATCATCTCATCCACATCCATCAGAATTGATTATCATATAGTCTTGTTGTTGCTATGTACAATGATCTCCTGTTTCTGCTTATTTCACTTAGCATCAATTCATGTAAATCTCTCCAGGCCTCTCTAAATCATCCTGATGGTCGTTTAATACAGAACAATAACATTCCATAATATTCATATACCATAATTTATTCATTCTCCAATTGATGGGCATTCACTCAGTTTCCACGTTCTTGCCACTACAACAAAGCCTGCCACAAAATTTTACACAAATTTTGTGAGTTCCTTTCCTTCCTTTAAGATCTCTTTGGGATATAAACCCAGTAGAAAGACTACTGGATCAAAGGGTATGCACAGTTTGATAACTTTTTGAGAATAGTTCCAAATTGCTCTCCAGAATGCTTGGATCCATTCACAGTTCCACCAACAAGGTATCAGTGTCCCAGTTTTCCCACATTCCCTCCAACATTGGTCATTTTCATTTCCTGTCATCTTAGCCAATCTGAGAGGTGTGTAGTGATATCTCAGAGTTGTCTTAATTTGCATTTCTCTGATCAATAGTGATTTGGAGCACCTTTTCATAAGATTACAAATAGTTTCATTTTCTTCATCTGAAAATTGTCTGTTCATATCCTTTGGCCATTTATCAATTGGAGAAAGGCTTGAAATATTATAAATTTGAGTCAGTTCTCTATATTTTTAGAGATAAGACATTTATCAGAACCTTTGAATGTAAAAATGTTTTCCCAGTTTATTGCTTCCCTTCTAATTTTTGTCTGCATTAGTTTTGTTTGTACAAAAACTTTTTAACTTAATATAACCAAAATTATCTATTTTGTGATCAATAATGATCTCTAGTTCTTCTGTGGATGCAAATTCCTTCCTCCTCCACAGGTCTGAAAGAGAAACTATCCTATATATTCTTCTAATTTGTTTATATTATTCTTTATGTCTAGATCATGAACCCATTTCACCCTTTTCTTGTTATAAGGTGTTACCTGTGGGTCAATGCCTAGTTTCTGCCATACTAATTTCCAATTTTTCTAGCAGTTTTTGTCAAATAGTGAATTCTTATCCCAAAAGTCTTTGGGTTTGTCAAACACCAGATTACTATAGTTGTTGACTATTTTTTTTCTGTTTACCTAATCTATTCCACTGATCAACTGCTCTATTTCTTAGCCAATACCAAATGATTTTGATAACTGATGCTTTATAATATAGTTTTAGATCTGGTACAACTAGGTGACCTTCATTTGCTTTGCTTTTCATTAATTCCCAGGAAAGGTACTTTCTAGGCAGTATAACGGTATTAGGTTCTTCCCCTCTTTTTCTCCCTGCTTCCCAAAGATATTCTGATACCAAAGAATGGCAAATTTCCATAGCAAACTCCTATAAAAGCATCCTAAAACTTGTTTTTACAAATTAAGGAATTCCTTTGTCTGAATATTGATTCATGTAGCTATATGTGGATAAATTAAAGAGATAAGTAAAAATTTTTTTTAAAGTACCACAATGAAGTTAACAGCAGGAAAATTTTAAAATGTCAGTCTTTTCTCCTCAACCTTCATTTATTTGCTTTCCCTCTTTTTTTCTCTTATGAAACTTCACAACTTTTAAGACCTCAAGTTTTTATGCATATTTAACAATCAGTTCATAATTGTCTTTACTAAAACCAAGTCAAAGTGGACTGACCCTTTCAACTTCTATATACTCAGTTCAGGTCTCATTATTATTGCAGTAGCTATTATGTGGTACCACTACCTCATCCTTGAAGATGCCTTGCTGAATATGTGAATACAGCTCAGCTTTCCCATATACAGCAAGTTTATCCCACCTTTATGTTTCTGATCATTAAAATTTACTTAAATGTTTTACAATCCTTTTTAATACGTATCTCTGAACTAGTTAGTTGTTACCCTAGTTTAGGGAAGAAAAATGAAGAGGCATCCCAAGTACAATGATTTTATAGCATTATACAGAGCTGGAAAGGCTCTAGATGATCAGACTGTCTCCAATCCAGAGGCATTATCTCTCCACATATCCCCATCGAGGGGGAGGGATATCATCCAACCTCATAACCTTTTAAGTCTAATAAGTAACTGACAACTCAGTACTTCCAGAAGCAGTTCATTTTATATTCATCATTAGTGAGCATTACGGCCTAGTTATAGACGGGTCCTTCAGAGGCCATCGTATCAAACTCTGATTTTACAGATGAGTAAACTGAGGCACAAAACTGTTAAATCTGAAACAAGAAACGGCAAAGCGGAGATTGAAGCAACATGACTTACCCAATGAGGTGAAAAGACATATGGTGATCATTTTTAATCAGTCTTGATCCGGAGACACAGCTCCTTCCAGGGAGGGAAGAAACAAACAACTGATGCGTCTTCCTTGGGGATCGGGAAACCACGAAAAGCCAAATGAATCGGGGAAAATTTCCTTTCGGGTTTTGGGGGCACAAACCCATACTGAAGCCGCGGGACATAGATGGAGGAGAACTGGGATGGGGCCAGATTCTCAGCCAATCCCAGGCAGTCCAGTAGCCTCCGGGCTTTGGCCGGGAAGGGAAGATGCTCTCAGGGCTCCAGACACGCCAGGCAAGTCCAGCCCAGCAGGTCGCAGAGGCGCCGGAGGCACTTCTAGACAGAACACCTCATCCTGCTCCAAGAGCAGACGGTGCGGGTAGAAAGAGGCCAAGAAGCACGCACGGGAGGGAAGAGTTGCCATCTCCCAGAGACCCGGCCCCGCAAGGCCGAGGCAGGTAGAAGTTAGCCACAGGACCCAGGGACATCAGACAGCCTGAGCTCAGCTGGTGATGAGCCTAACACTCAAACTGATCCCTGCCCTCTCGTAGCTCCACCCCCTACTGCCACCGGGCCCAATCCCTCCCCTGTCATTGACTTCAGGACCCGCCCCATTGCCTCAAGACCCAATCACTCTCTAAATATCTCTAAAGGACACGCCCCCATTGTGACCCCGCCCCTGTTGCCTCAGGGTCCTATCCCTTTCCCCAGATCTCTTGCAGGCCCCACCCCTCCAGTGACCCCGCCCCCTACTGCCTCAGGCTTTATCCCTTCCCGAGGCGCCTCCTGAAGGCTCCCCTCGTTCTGAACTCCCCCCCTCGGACACCGTGATAACGCCCCCTCCATGCTTCTAGGGCCCCAAATCCTCCCGGCACCTTCTGCTCTCCGCTGGTAACTGGAAAAAAGATCCGCACCGCCTCACGGCTACATTCCTAAATAGTCACAGAACCCACGCCCCTTCAAGACCGAGAGCTCCGCCCCTCTCCTTTCCGGGTCCCGGAACGCCTTTCCTCTCCATGACAGGAGTTTCCTTGCTGCCTACGTCTCAAGCACTGCCCCGCACTATTCTCCAGCACTTTCTCCTCTACACAATTCGAACCTCTTCCCGAGATTCATTCCTCACTTCATCTCATTCCTTCCTCCCCTCTCCCTCTACAATGGGCTCCTCCTCTAATTCAAACCTCTGGCCCCTCCTCCATCCCCAGACCCCGCCTCCGAGCTCCCGGAACTTCTGAGCTTGCCCTCCTTCCCATCTTGCCTTCGAGCTCCGCCCCACTGCCACAGCCGCGAGATCCAGACGCCACCACAATTGGATGAGAAGGGGAAGGAGGCGGGAACTTCCCGGTGCCTCGCTTCTGATTGCCTAGAGACCGTGACCTCGCCGAATTCGCTCGGGGCGCGGCCACTTAACCCGGAAGTCGTTCGCGTGTTGGCTGCCTCACGCTTCTGGAGACTCTGAAGCTTAAGGTCTTGAGAGCCTGAAGTGCTGCAAAGATGACCAAAGTAAAGAAGGAGGTGGAGGAATCGGAGGCGGCGCCGGAGAGTTCCGGGGGTCCAGAGCGCACGTACGAGGAGATGCTGTTGAATCTGAACCCCATTGCGCAGCCCCTGGCGTCCCGACGCCTGACTCGGAAGCTGTACAAGTGCATCAAGAAAGGTGGCCCGGGGAAGCTTGCGGGTGCGGGAGAGGAAGGGAGGCCGAGGGGGACTGAGGAGAAATGGGAGAAAGCGGGGGAGGGGCGGTCAAGAATGGGGTGGTGGTAGGGAGAGCGAGAAGGGGAGGCCGGCCTGGAGCCTCGGGCCTAGAACCGACTCCTCCTATTCTTCCAGCCGTGAAGCAGAAGCAGATCCGGCGAGGCGTGAAGGAAGTTCAGAAGTTCCTTAACAAAGGAGAAAAGGGGTAAGAGCTGAGATCGTGGGATTCGCGACCCACTTCGTAATAGAGATAAAAGCTAACTTTAGTATTGCATTTTGAGGTCATTTCGTTTGAACTTTGGTACAGTTCTATGAGGTAGTTATTGTCTCCAAAATTAAATCACTTGCTTAGGGTCTCACAGCTAGCAGCTGGGGCAGGATTTGCATGCAAGTCATTTTGACTGCGAGTCTAGCCTTCCATCCTCTACCCTGCCTATCGTCGTCATTGCCCAGCCTTTCTCTAAGGCCTTTCCTCCAAAAATAAGGCTATATAAGTAAGAGTGCAAATTAAAACCCTCAGCCTTTAGGTCTTGTAGCCGTTTTGCCCTTATTTTGTCAGTTTCTACTACGTGAAATATATAGATGAGTAAGCCATTGAGATGCTTTAAAGTTGTCAGAACTGTATCCATCGCGAAGATTTGCTTTCATATCCTATCTTAACACTTAATAGCTTGTCACTGAAAAAGTATCACTTTCCTCATCTTTAAAATGGGGAGGGGGCGGGGCAGCTCGGTGGTACAGTGGATAAGAGCACCAGCCCTTAAGTCAAGAGGACCTGAGTTCAAATATGGCCTCAGACACTTAACACTTCCCAGCTGTGTGACCCCTGGTACTTAACCCCAAATGCCTCAGCAAAAGAAAAAAAAAACCAAAAACATTTATCATAAAATGAGGAGGGAAGGAAGGGTTGGCCTCAGATATCTAAATGTATTATTCTTCCCTCCCCAGTCTAATAGGAAAAATGGGTCAACACAGAAATCAGTCACTATAAGAATATATCATCTTATTTTATAAAACCTTAATCCCTGATAATTATCAAGCAAATATTTTATCTAATTGAGCAAAACTAAAAAAATTTAGTTGAGAATAAGATTGCCGAGAAAAACAACTTTGAAAAACTTTAGAACTCTGGTCAATGTAATGATAAATTGTAACTCTAGAAACTTGACAAAATATATCATTCACTTCCTACAAAAGAGCTAAAAATGCAGAGGGGTGATACGTTTTGGGGCATAGCTAATGTGGGAATTTGGTTTGCCAGACTCTGCATGCTCATGACAAGGGTGGTGTTCTTCAATGGGAGGGGAATGGTGAGAGAAACAAACCCCACACATTCAGGTTTCAACATCCAAGATAGTCTGTATCATTGTAGCTGGAGAATCCTTTTAGCATTTAGCCCAACCCCTATGTTTCAGAACAGAAAAAACTGAGAACTAAAAAGGAAAATTAATTCTTTCAAAGACCCAGAAGTCAAAGCCAAAGCTAGAACCATTTTTGGATCTTCTGCTGACTCCAGTGCTCTTTCCACTGCACTGCTTTTCACACGCATAATACCCAAGAATCATTTATGCCTTAACCACCTTCTATCCCTACCCTTAAGAAAAACCACCTAACTAGAGACACTCCAGATTAAGATTTTTATTCTAACAGATGAAAACAAATGACTTAATTCATTACAGGATTATGGTTTTGGCTGGGGACACATTGCCTATCGAGGTATATTGCCATCTCCCTATTATGTGTGAGGAACTGAGTATGCCATATGCCTACGTTCCCTCGAAAACGGTAAGAACTCTTGTAGCTGCTGTCTACAGTGTTGCCTATTCCAATAGTATAAATGCATTTGAAAATAAGGTTTTAGAGGCAGAAATAGAGTAAAGTTGATACTATATCTTCTGGCTCAATTCTGGTAGGTTTATTTCTGAATTCCTGAAAAGACATATTTGAAGTTATTTGGCATATGATAATCTTAAAATTTTTTAAAAGATTTGAAGAAAAACTAGCCCTTTCTTTTATTCCTACTTTACAGGATCTGGGAGCAGCTGCTGGCTCTAAGCGCCCAACTTGTGTAATTATGATTAAGCCACATGAGGACTACCAGGCAACATATGATGACTGCCTAGAAGAAGTAGAATCTCTTCCAGTCCCCTTGTAAAGAAAAGTAGTGTGATATTCATGATTATTTAAGAGATCTTTCTTGATTGCAAAAGACAATGGTACAAACTGTTTTATTGTGTCTCCAAAGGACAGATGTCCATCATCTCCCCACCAGCATTCCCAGAGGTGTTTTTTTTGTTTTTGTTTTTGTTTTTTTTAATGATAGCTTAAACAGTAACTTCAGCCAATATAATAATTGTCAAGGCTATTTCTTACTAAGCAGTAAAATAAAATTTTGAAAAATAGCTTCTAGTAGTTTTGGGGGGTTGGTAAGAGGGCTCTGGTTTCTTTCTTTCTTTCTTTTTTAAGTATTATAACAAATGGAACACTGGTTTCCAAGAGGAAAAATTGCTAACATGCCATTATGAAAGGCTGATGGAATCCTTGACTTCCTCACCACCTACTTCTAAAATGAACAAGCCACAGAGCAAGGCCTCTGCCTCCATTCAACTCCCACTCATAACAGTGAGAGCTTTGACTTCCAAAGTCTTACTGGAACCTAACACACATCTCCACCCCCATTCCATTTTTCTCCTTGCCACAGGGATCCAAAATAATTCTACCCAGCATTGAGATCAGGACACTTACCCACACAGCTTGAAATAAGTTTTCAGACCCATGCCAAAATATAACCATTGTTGGAAGCATCATAGCACCTTCTAAAAATCAGATCACTTGATAGCGTCACACAGCTAATGTAAAGTGCCTTCCAAGGAACAAAAGGTTTATAAGAGGTAGCTTTCTGTCCCATAAAACAGAAGTCTTGCTACTGATAGATTCTTGCTAAAACAGCTTTTGCTTTCTTTTAGCCTTACTGATAGATTTGGGTTTTCTTAAGTCAGATATAAGGCAGTCAGTGGACCAGCAGCTAGTCTTCTTACCCATGCAACCCCCCGATCTTTTTGTATTAAGTGAAAAACAAAGATAGAACAGTTACAGAGAAGGCAAGTGATTTTATTTGTTCAAAGTTATAAAACAGTTGCATCCAACTCTAGGCTATTTACATTGTAAAACTGGTAAATACAATTGAAACACTGTACAATAATAAGTGGCTGGCACCACACATTGGCTGGCCTAAGGTTGTAGAGCTAGATCTAGATACACAAACTGCAGTGCAAGATGACAGAAGAAGAAGGAGAAAGAAGGTAGAAATATATTGATGTCATATGTTGCTACTTTAAACAGACACTAAGCAAAACAACTGGCACAGGAGTGCATATAAGACATATAGCCTTGGGAAGGCAGAACAGAAAGAGGAAAGACATCAGGTGCTGGAGCAGGGATAGTGTCTGTGCCCAACCTGCAGCCATCCACCAGATTTCAGTTCTGTTTATCAGATAACAGTCAAAGAATGAAGAAACTTCCAAACCACAGATCTTCCTTTGTGACACAGATGTTTTGGGGCTAACAAAAAGACCTTGCCCACCCCACCCCCCCAAAAAAATTCCTACGTAGTGCTGTTAATAGCCAGCTTTTCAAACAACACAGAAGGGATTATCACATGTTCATCCCAGGGTCTTGTCTACCCCACAAAAGACCAGCCAAGGCATATGGGAAAGTCTCCTCCACCAAATAAGCTGACTTTCTTGTTATCAGAATATGATACGTTTGCCATCAGCTGGGTTTTGCTCCATGGGGCAGTAAGGGCATTTCAGTCTGAGGAGAGAAGAAAACGGCAAAGGATCAGAAACAGTATATTTGTCAATACTATATTAGAGCTTTCTGCCCCTAGGGTATCCCATCTCCGATCCAGTCTCAACAGTTAGTCTTCCTAACATATTGTTCTGATGTTATGCCTTTACTCAAAAACCTACAAAGCTTACAAAATAAAAATATAATCATGTCACTTAAGTCCTTCCATGATCTGATTATAAGCTTCTCTTTTAGCTTTGCCTCATACTATTTTACACATTCTGTGGGATAAATATTCCTTCTGAAACCCAAATGAAAGGAACCTCCTTGAATTTCTCATAACATTCTGTGTGGATATCTCATCCTCTTTTATAGAAGAGTGGTTGGGGTACTTTTCATTTCATATCATAAAACATTTTCAGGGCAGAGCCTAAGTCACATTCAATCCTCACTGTCTGGCATAGAACTTGCATACTACAGTAGATAGTTAATCAATTTTTGAAGTGAATTTATACCATACTTGCTTTCTAACACATAGATGACCATAAGTTCATGTTCTCAGAGGAGGCAAAGTAAAACTTACTTTCCTCCATTAATGAGCTTGTTGAGGGCATCCCTAGAGATGACATGACCACAGATGAGTTTGATAGGTGGATTGGAATCTGAAGTCTGCTGGCGAAGGATGGGGCAGGCAAACACAGAATGGTACCAACACTTCATGCCCAGTTCAATCTCAATCTGTTGAGAAAAAGCTGTACTGAGCTCCATCCCCCTCTGCTCCCTCTAGATGCCACCCTATCATGTCCAGCCAGGACTTACAGGCAATTCATCCTTATGGCTCCAGACTCCCGTGCACTGTCTCTGCTCAATCACCGCTTTGATGTTCATTAACACGGGCAATGCCACACACCCAGAAGCAAAACTGCAGAAAGGAAAAAGCTTAGTGCCCTGAGACACAAAACCTAGGTTTGAATTCAAGCTTTGCCACCTACTGGCTGGGTGATCTTGGGCAAGTCACTTTCCCTCTGAACCTCACTTTCCTCTAAAATGAGGGAATTGACAAAAGAACAATACACACAATGACAACAGTATAACAAAAAGATTTCTACAAGGAAGCCAAACAATACCTGAAAAATCACTGGAATTTTAAAAATATACTACCTTCCACAGCATCAAGATCAAGGACTATCAGAACAAAATATTTACAATGTCCAATGCAATTATTGCATGAGATGTTTTTGCCACATGGTAGAATTTAATTTGGAAAATAAAAACAAAAAACATCAATAAAAATTTAAATGAGATCCATTCCAGCTCTAAATTCTATGTAAACCTATGGTCCTCTGTTATCTTCAGACAGGGAAGCCCAGGTCCTATTACTACCCAAAAAGCTGGGACTCTTCTCTCACTTGTGCCCAAGGGACTGAGCTATACCTGACACTGAGGGGGGACTCCACGGATAGTCCAAGAAGAGCACAGGCATCTCGAGTAAAGGTCTCACAGATCTCTGCCCAGTGACTATTGTCCAAGAGGTGACAGTAGGGAGACTTCTCAATGCCCAAGCGGAGATATACAAGGCTTCCCATCATCACCTGGATCTCTGCAAAGCAATACACAGGCAGCTCAGGAAGTGGCTAGGTATGGTGGGAACTTGAACACCACCAAACCTATATACAATAGCTTTTTCTTTACACCAAGTCCTGGAACCACAGAATTTAGAGCTGGAAGGGAATCCTTCTCCCTTATTTTTCAACCCCAAGATGTGACTTTCCCAAGGTCATACAGGTAGTAAGTGGCAAAGGTAGTAATCGAACCCAGGTCCTCTGATTCCAAATGCAGCATTATTTCCACACCACCATACAGCAACAGATCCCTGGATAGAGGTGGGTCCTAATTATTTTAATCGAGTAGACAATGAAATGGAATGAGTCTTTGGTGGTAATTGGCATTCCTATAACTCTAAATTCTATTGAGAAAAATAGGAGCTAATTTCCAGAGGAATTCTGACCATCAGTTAACTCCATGTAGGGTTCTCAGTACCCTAGATCCCTAGCATTCTCACCCCGTTGATGCAGCCGTGCAAAGGGCTGGAAATGCCGGGCATAGTTCAGGGCTTCCAGCTGTTTCTCAGGGCCCCCTGCCAGGAGACGGATGAAGTGCAGTCGGTGCAACTTAAACTCCAGGGAACTATTTAGCTCTAGCAGACGCTGGCGGTTTGAAATGGCCCAGCTGGGAAGGAGAGATAGGTTACCTCAATACTCCACTAACAACTTCTCCTTAAGTTGTCAGGCAATAAAAACCTTATCAACTGTTCCTCAGCCCATTCTGAAGCCATACTGGCTAGGTGTAGAATCAGCCTATTAAAGAAGCTGTATCCTAAAGGAAATACCCTGAACTCCATAACACCACCGAGATGGTAGCTGTAATTCAGGAAAAAATAAGTAACAAGATGAGGCCTTTGACAAATTAGCATATCACCCAAAGAAGAAAGGAACTTGTGATTAAAAATGTCATGGTGAAATGCTAAAATAAAAGTAACTGGCATATCATCTGCTTTCAATACCAGGGGTCTGGAAACTGAACAGCAAAGGCAGGAAGAGATTTACATACTTTCTTCAGGTAATACAGGCTTAGAAAGATTAGGTGACAAGCCCAGAATTATAGAGCTAGAGAGTTGGCTTTCTAAGAGTTGGGACTCAAACCTACTTTATGGTCCTCCAACTGCAAAGCCAGGGCTTTTTCTAAAGTGTCTTAGAGCTACAAACGCCAACCAGGAGCCCACAAGTCCCACATAGCAACCTTCCCCGCCTCCATACTCTAATGCTGGTCGAAGGTCTTGTTCATGCAAAGCCTCCAGGATTCGATTTAGCTCTAGAAAAGGTTGCTTAAAATCCAGGTCCACATTTAAAGTTGATTCCTGGAGAGAAATAGAACATATCAGGGACATATATAATCTTCCATGCATTTTGTATTTTAGATGCTATTAGAGATGGGACTAAGTCTGGAGGGGAGGACACTTAAAGCTTTGGTTCCAGTGAGTCTCACTGTAGAGTTCCAGTGAGACTCTACCAATTGCCTAAGGACTGAATCTGTGTGTGTGTGTGTGTTGTTCCCCTTTTATCTATACCCTCAGATCTGCTCCAATCCAAATTAGCTGGAAGGTAATTTAAGAAGCCTTCAGTACCTGACACAATTCCTCAGCAACATTCAGCATGCCTTGCTGGTATAGGTGCTCCACAATTGCCATCTGCAAAATCTGCTGCTGCTTCTCTCTAGAGTCCCATACAGTATCAGAGACCACACCACAAATCTCAGCATCAAAGTTCTGATATCAAAGAGAGGAGAGAACCTACTGAATCTTCTCAGTCATGTGCATTTCCCTTTCACTAACAGTTCCAATAACTCTTTCATTTCCTCTCACGCTCTCACAATTTTGTCTATGACTTCCAAAACCCTCAATCCAAAGTATATGCAGGAAAAGTAATTAGAGTCCACTAAAGAAAAGGATGGTCTAGACATTAGGCTTCAATGCAAAAGTACTTCTTACCCTGTCAATTGCTTTTCCCACTCGGGAAACACTGCTGTGAATGTCCTTATGGTCTGATGCAAGCTTCTGCACTGTATCCTTGATTTTCCGGCAACACTGGGACATCACTACAGAAAGTGTAGCTGAGAGAGGTGTCCCCTGAAGAGCTACAAGGCAAAGCAAGGATTTAGTCAGGCTTTCGCTCCAGAAAGAATGCTCAGAGTCACCAAGAGGCCCAATCAGAAACCTGCTCTGAGACAGGTTATTTTTCTCCTTCCCTACCTAAAGAAGTTGCCCTATCTGTCTGCCTGTGAGTAAGCTGAGATCCCTTCGTGATACAAGGGGGGGGGAGGGGGAAGTAATGCATACAACGAATGGTCTAATGCTAGTAACCTTTTGAAATTTTGAAAAATTTTCAAAGGAATGGAATATACTGGACAAAGCTGCCGTTTCATTCCTACCAACCACCATTCACTGAGCATTTGCTATACGTAGGGCCTGATGCCAAGCAATGAATCTCATAAGACCCAGAACAGAAAACAGAGGAAAGTGTTAACAGTGTAGTAAAAAAACAATGGATTTGGAACTGGAAGATCTGATTCAAAGCCTGTGGCTGACAGCTACTATAAGCAAGTCATTTAATTTCTCTATATCCATTATCTTACCTGTAAAACAGATATAAGACCTGCACCGCCTATACGGTAACAAAAATCGTCAGAGTACAGGATAGTGGAAAGCATCATTCCTCTGCTTCTCATTACCTATATCAACTTGGACAATTCACTTAACCTCTCTTGGGGGCAAAAATTTCTTGGTCTCAGTTTTTCACCTGTAAAATGAGGAAGTTGGACTGAATAACACAAAAAAGTTCTCTCCAGCTCTATATCTGTGGATTTTATGATCCCTATATAAACCTTAAGAGCTTCACAATGAGTTACTGATGTTATTTTCATACAGTAGCTGTGAAGGACTTCCAACATAGCCAGAAAGACAAGGCAGGTCTTTCTACACAATACTGGGAAAGTATCATAAAACAGATGTAGGAGAAAAAAATCACAAAGTGAACTGTGATTCACCCTAGATTCTAGATCTTTATGAAGCAGAGAGATGGCTTCCTGATCTAACTACAATTCATAATAATATACAGTCAGTGCATTAGAGAGGTATAAAACAAAGTGTTACATTGGGTGGAAGGCAGGAAAAACAGGGAAGACTTCCTAGAGAAGGCTGCATTTGAGTTAGGCTTTAAGAGATGAACAGAAATTCAACAAGCAAACAAGAGGTAGACCACTGAAGACACAGGGAACAGTGTGAGCAAAGGTGAAGAAGTAGAAAAGTGTTAGGATATAGTTGGGTGGACAGAGAAAAATTCAAATAAGGCTTAGCGTTTGTGAAAGGAGTATGATCTAAGGCTGGAAAAGGTGTTCCTAAAATGTGAAAGGTCTTGAGGAAGGAAGAAAAATATAAACTTTACTTGGTAAGCCATGGGAACCCTTAAAGAGCTCTGAGTAGAGGCCCAGTACAATCATATCTATGTATAAGAAAGATTATTCTGGCGTCTTAATGAAGGAGATTGGAAGGGGGAAGATCTGTTAGGAGATCACAATAATCCAAGTAAATAGAGGTAATAGGCCTATACGAGAGGAAATACAAGTGATGTTGTGAAGACAGAATCAACAAAGCCAGTAACTAATTGGTCATGAGAAATAAGCAAAAGGAAAGAGCCAAAAATACCCTCTTATGATGAAAAGCATTAGAGAATCCAAGGCAATCTCAACAGATTTTGTATAGAAAATGTCATCTGCATCCAGAAAAAGAACTATAGAAATTGAATGTAAATCAACACATGCTATGTTCACTTCTTTTTTCTGTGTTTTTTTTCCTCTCCCATGGTTCTTCCCTTTTGTTCTGATTTTTTTCTCCCAACATGATTCATAAAGCAATATGCATTAAAAATTAATTAATTTTGAAAATATAGAGAAATAGTGAAGAGATGCCGCTGACAAAAGCAGTAAAGTCAAAAGAAAAGTAGGAATTAAGAAGATAAAACCAGTTCTAGACATCTTAAGTGGCAAATTTTTGTAAAAAGTTGGAAAGAATATAGTTTTTATAAACCTTTAAATATTATATAAATGAGTCATTATAATAAGAAGAAAGATGAGGACTGAAATCAGGGTTATAAACAGATGAACTCATTACTGAAGGAGGAGAAACATAAATGTGAAATTACATTGATCCATGTGGCCAATCCTTCACAACTACTACATTCCCTTTTGACTCCTACATGATTCCCAAATTAGACATACTGACATATTACTTTCTTTGAAGGCTCTGACAATATAGAAATAGATCATTTAGACTTGGCAAATACCTTTTGACACATAACTACTAGATCTCAGGAAAACAAAGTCTTCACTGGCCCTGGCCCACAATATTGACAATCTCAATCAACTAATAAGTACTTACTGAAAGCTTACATTTTAGAGGTTAAAGGCAATGAAAGTGATTACCTGCACTGGTAAGCTCCTCCCGCAGTTGGCTCACATAGTGCAGCAGCTCTTCTAAGCTCTTCTCACAATGTTGTCCATAACTTAGGAATTTCTGTAGAACTTTGTCAAGTTCTCGCTCCACACATGCACACTGCTCCATTTCTGTGCCCACAACCTAAAGAATTCAACATTTATAAAGGATATACACTATACTGGGAGCTGAGAATAAAAAAGAATCCAGTTCCCAGCCTCAAGGATCTTTGACATTCTCTTTGCCTTTTCTTCTCATTTTTTTTCAACAGTGTCCATCATTCCCATTTGGTCTTTGAAAATTTCAGTACTAGGCTCTAAACTCTCCAGTCACTTGTAACATGACCCTCAAAAACCTTTTACCCAAACATGAACTCCTCAGCTTCCATTATGAGGAACCCCTTCAATACAATACAACCATTTATTAAACACTGTCTAAGGCACTATAATGGGCATATAACAAATGTTTCTGAATAAATAACTTTAGCCCTTTAAAGTTTGCCTAACAATTTATTCACAACTACCCCATAAATAACATGTTACAAGTGCAATTAGTACTATTTTACAACTGAGGAAAGGGCAACTCAAACAGGTCAAGTATCTGATCACAAATCTATTAATTGCTGGATTTAGGTTTCAAGCCCAGATCTCCAACATTCTTCCCTCTAGTCATAGAATAAACATTTCCATGTCTTTACATAATCCCTAGACCACTTCAATTTCGGGCCCTTTATAAATTAACTCCCAGAATTTGATCCTTCACTTCCTAACCCCAATTACATAAAAGTCCTGGACTGACATCCAGAAGATCCAAGTTTTAGTCCTAGGTCAGCCTCTCATTCCACCTGTGACTTTGGGTAATTTCTTCCCCTCAATTTTGGATATTTAAAATAGAGGAATTTGGCCAAATTTCCAGTCTTCTTTAACGCTAAAATCCTATGATTTTGTTAATACTGTTACTCCCTTCACAATTCTCACTCAATATATTTTTAGCATAGTGTTAAAATGTTTTTTCACTCATTCATTACTTGTCTCAGTGTATATTATTTAAATGTTTTTTTCACTCATACATTTCTTCTCTCAGTGTTATTTAGCACTTAGTACTTAAATGCTTTTTCATACTTTTCTGTTATTTAGCACATAGTAAATACTTAAAAAGCCTTTTCATTCATTTCTTCTCAGTGTTACTTAACACATAGTAAGTACTTAAATTTTTTCATACCTTTTTTCTGTTATTTAGCACATAGTAAATACTTAAAAAGCCTTTTCATTCATTTCTTCTCTGTGTTACTTAGCACTTAGTACTTAAATGCTTTTTCACACCTTTTTTCTGTCATTTAGCACATAGTAAATACTTGAAACGCCTTTTCATTCATTTCTTCTCTGTGTTACTTAGCACTTAGTACTTAAATGCTGTTTCACACCTTTTTTCTGTCATTTAGCACATGGTAAATACTTGAAACGCCTTTTCATTCATTTCTTCTCTGTGTCACTTAGCACATAGTAAGTACTTAAATGCTTTTTCACACCTTTTTTCTGTCATTTAGCACATGGTAAATACTTGAAACGCCTTTCCATTCATTTCTTCTCAGCGTTACTTAGCACTGAGTAAGAACCTAAATGCTTTTTCTTCCATTCATGTTTTACCCTAGGACTTGGAGAATTCCGTTTGGGGGCTTTCTGTCTCTAAAACACCCAGACCCTGGCCTTGCTCACACTGTGTTCCTGACGGGCCAGGTCTCCATCCTACCCTATTTGGGCCTAACCAACTCCCACACTTCACACTGAGGACATTATGGGGAGCTTGGTTTCTGGTTCTTTCAAACGGCTGTGAATCCGTTCGGCTAATAACTGGACTCATCTAAAATGCCACGGCTGAGCAGGGGTGAGAGTGACCTGGAGAGGGAGAGGTTCCAAGCCGGAGGAAAGAGGCGGAGCCTTCCTAAAAGCTATCTAAAGGAGGCCGGGCACTTTAACGTGTGATTTCAGTCCTTCTCCAGACCCGTTTCCTCAACTATAGAATGTAGGGGTTGAGCCGAAGCTCTTTTTCCACAGAACTGGCGGAAGGGGGTGCGAAGGCAGGAGCCCTCCCCCACCCCGACCAGGAGTCCTCCGACACCGCACCCAGGGGTCCGGGCGGCCGCCGCCAGGGCCGAGGATTATCCGACGCCTCGCCCGGCCCCTCCCTCGCCCCGGGCGCGGGCTCCCTGCCCCCACCCCACCCCCAGGCCCCGGTCCCGCTCCCGGGTCAGGAAGGCTCCGGCCTTCTGGGACAAGGCGGCTCCCCCTACCCCGGCCCCCGGCGGTCCGCCTCGCCTCCCGGGCCGGCCCGTCGGCCTCGGGGGTGGGGGCGGGCGCTCACCTGGGCCCACCTCGGCCCCGGCCCGATTCCGGCGCCGCCGTCAGCTCAGAACCGGAAGCAGAGGCGGTTGCAGGAGGGCCTCGGACTCGTCCACTGCGCCGGCTTCCGCAGGGGGGCAGGCGGTGCTACATAGGAAGCTTCCACCGCAAGCTGGGCGGGGATCCTTCCCAACGCCAGCTAGCCGGCCCCTTCGCGGGTCTGAGAAGTGGAGACCGCTCCGGAAAGCAAGACTAAACCACTCTAATCCGCCGCGGGGGGGACAGGAAACCGGGAAAATGAGCCACTCCAGAGGAAGGACGGGTCTCGCCCTCGTGTAGCCATGGTAACCGGGGAGGAGCTGCCGGCTTCGCCCTTGGGGCGGAGAAAAGGCAGGATTGGGCGGGGCGGGGCGGGGCGGGGCGGGGCGGGGGGAAGCTTCGCGCGTGCGCTCTCCTCCATCCCAGTCCACATTTTGCATTTCCATAAGCAGTCACCGGTCTTCCTCCAGGCACGCTGCCCATCCTCACCTGTTTTCCTCTGCTCCTCTGGCTCCTCTGCCCCAACCCAAGTCTTCTGTTCCACAACCGGTGCTCTGTCCCCAAGCCTTTTTCCCAAAGGCCACTCCCTCCACTGACATCCCGTGCCAGTGGTTTCCTATTCGTAATCGCGTTCCCTCTGAATTCACCCTCTCTCTCACTGTTCCTAATCCCGAATTTTCTTTCTCTGTGCTCCCCTCTTTGAAAACAGCCCCGTAGGTTTGTGCCCCAAGGAGATACTAAAGAAGGGAAAGGGACCCTTATGTGCACGAATGTTTGTGGCAGCCCTGTTTGTAGTGGCCAGAAACTGGAAAGTGAGTGGATGCCCATCAGTTGGAGAATGGCTGAATAAATTGTGGTATATGAATGTTATGGAATATTATTGTTGTGTAAGAAATGACCAGCAGGATGATTTCAGAAAGGCCTGGAGAGACTTGCATAAACTGATGCTGAGTGAAATGAGCAGGACCAGGAGATCATTATATACTTCAACAACGATTCTGTATGAGGATGTATTCTGATGGAAGTGGATTTCTTCGACAAAGAGAAGCTCTAACTCAGTTTCAGTTGATCAATGATGGACAGAAGCAGCTACACCCAAAGAAAGAACACTGGGAAATGAATGTAAACTGTTTGCATTTTTGTTCTTCTTCCTGGGTTATTTTTACCTTCTAAATCCAATTCTTCCTGTGCAACAAGAGAACTGTTCAGTTATGCACACATATATTGTATCTAGGATGTACTGTGACATATTTAACATGTACAGGACTGCTTGCCATCTGGAGGAGGGGGTGGAGGGAAGGAGGGGAAAAGTCGGAACAGAAGTGAGTGCAAGGGATAATGTTGTAAAAAATTACCCAGGCATGGGCTCTGTCAATAAAAAGTTATATAAAAAAAAAATGATTAAACACCAACCACAATGCTCAGACCTGCGTTTTAGAAAGATCAACTTGACCACTGAGTGAAGGATGGACTGGTGTAGGGAGAGACTTGAAGCATTGAGCCAGGTCTCAGTGAGAGCCAGCAAATAATGAAATAAATGAGGGAAAAGATTTTAAGGTGAAAATGAGTTTGTTACCTGTGGAGCAGATATTCCAGAGAACAGAGGGCGAGGGGCTGGTAGCGTTAGAGGTGATTTCTTAATTGGGTTTTGGAGGAAGGAAGAAATTTCAACAAGATCTGAAAAAAGGAGAGTGAAATCCATTTTAGGCAGGAGATAAGGATAGGAGTTGAAGGATAATATGATGCACCTAGGTAGTATAGTGGATAGAGAGCATCTGCCTTCAATTCAGAGACGCTCTCAATTCCAATCCTGAACTTAGATATTTATTAACTCCGTGACATTTAACTTCTATCATCTCAGTTTATCTAAAAAAAAAAAAAAAATAGCATCTACATTTACAGTGTCCTTGTAAGATCATATGAGATAACACATGAAAAGTTCTTTGCAAAACTTAAGTGCTCTAGCTATATAAATGCTACCAATTATTATGTAAAAGCAAGCTAGAGTATCTTCTGTATCCTGTAAGTTTTCCCAAGGCTGTGTCCTAGACCCTTTTTTCTTCTTTCCTCACTTTCTTCTCTTTGGGATCTCATAGCTATCTGCTCCAAGTTTTTAAAAATCTATTTTTAAAATCTTCACTAACTTCCTATTGCTTCTTGAGAATAAAATGCAAACTCCTCAGTTTGTTATGATTTTGAAACAAAGAATTCACTTCTCTAGACCTTGTAATTCTCATCTGTAAAATGAGGAGATGGCAATGGGAAGTCTCTGACATCCTTTTCAACTCTAGACTTGTAATGTTGTTATCTTTATATCAGCCCTCCACAATCTGACTCTATTCTATCTTCCAGAAACTGTACATTACCGCCTGATTTATACACTCTTTATTCCTGTAAAACTGGCCTATTTGTTCCTATAAATTTGACATTTCATCTCTCCCTCCATTCCTGGAAAGTATTATATAAACACTTTTCTCTCCTGTCTCTAAAAAGGTAGAATATGGGATTTTGCATATGCTGTCATAAATAAGCCTTTTTTGAGAAGGGGCTGTGAGTTTTAATTAGCGAGGGTTTATGTTGTCATAAGAAAGGGTACATTTGTAGGTTGTGTGACTGGTGCAAAATAAAAACCCCAAACCATAAAATCTTTAAAAATATTTTTAAAGGAACATAGGAGCTATAGAGTTATCCAGTTTAGGGAGCACATAGAATACATGAAAAGGAATAGTGTGAGATAAGGTTCGGCAACTAGAGAGTAATGTATCTATCCAGCAGGGCGTTGAATGCCAGGATGAAAAGGACCAGGATGGGATTCCAAGGAAGGCTTGAAAGTGTACCTCAGACTTTGTAGGCACTCCAGAGATGCCTGGATGCCTCCTTCCCTCCCTGACTCCCCCACACTTCCTCATGGTGTGGGCAGTACATGTGCGCCTAACAGAGCAAATCCGGGGGCAGTGTTCTTTCTTCACCAGGATGCAAGCAGTGGAAGACTGAGAAAGTGAATGATAATTTTCTCCCACTCAGAGTCTGTCTCTCCCGTGGAGTCGTTCACTCACTGGCTGGCTCAGGGCTGAGTGGGTGCTGTGGAGCAAGGACTACGGAGGTAAAGTCTTAGGCCTCCCAGTCCAATCAGTATCTTAAGATACCTAAAGCTGAGGGCACAGGAATCCAGGTCTTCCTTTCATCCCAAGAATCAAAGATTTATTCTGAAACAATGCAATAAATACCTGAGGCATATCTGTCAACATCTGGAGAGCTGTATGGAAGCCTGGGTGGTCCCAGGCCAGCCAAGCAGGAGCAGTGCTTTGAGACCATGACTCATTAGTGGGGGTGTGTGAACCCAGAAGGTCCCAAAGCTGAAGGAATCACTACCCCAGGGGCCCAGGCCCTGAACACGGGCTAGACTGATGAACAAAGATGCAGGAGGCAGACCGGAAAAGCCAGGGGAGCAACGATGACCTCATCAGCTTTTTCAAAACATCCCTTGCTCCGGTTTCTTTCTGTGGAGGGGGGAATGGTAAACTGGTCCTGCCTGACAATAGACACCCAAGAAAGATCTGGATCCAGCAGCAAAACTGTGAATCCCTCAGGGCAGAAAGAGGGCTTTTTTTAATCTTTGTATTTCTGCTAATACCCAGGACAGAGCCTTACTTGTAGTATGTGATTAAGAAATTTAAGGCAGGAAGAAAACCTGGAGTTTCAGCTGGTTCAAACCCTTCATTTTCACAAGTGAATAAACTGAGACCTAGAGAGGTAAATAAAGTACAAAAGAGGACTAGATTGAAAATCCCAGCTCTGCCATTGACAGCGATTCTCTGGGCCCCAGTGTCCTCATCTGTAAAGGACTTCTGAAATCCTTTCAGTTCTCAGGGCTCTTATGGCATTGCTTCTAGAGTGAGTGAAGGCTGTAGCAAAGTTAACTAGAAAATAGAGTAAGGGAGTCTCTCAAGGAACAGCTTTAATGTGGGACTGTCTCACATGTCACCAAACTGTCAACTTTCTGGGAAGCACATTATAAGCCAGGCTAATTTAATTGGGGCCTTATTTCTGGAACAGAATGTGAATTCCCTGAGGTCAGGGACCTCAGTTTTATCTTTTATCTTTGTATTGCCAGCATCAAAGACAATCAATTATATGCAGTAGGTACTTAATAAATGCTTGCTGAAAGATACTTTCAAATAAATCTGGAAAGACAAGATCTGATGCAAAGTGAAATGAACAGAACCCTAGAACATTCTACATAATAATAGCAGCGTTGTACAATGATCATTTGTGAATAACTTAGCAATTTTAAGCAATACAGTGATCCAAGACAATTCTGAAAAACTTATTTATAATGAAGGGTGTTGTTCGTCTCCAGAGAAAGAACTGGTGAAGCCTGAATGCAGATCAAGGATACTTTTTCTTTATTTTTCTTGGGGTTTTGGGGGGGAGGGCTTTTAGGGACAGAGGGGATCTGTGTTTTCTTTCACAGCATAATTTACATGGAAATATATTTTGCATAACTATGCAAATATAATCCATGTCAAATTGCTTGTCTTTTCAGCGGGGGTGGGAAAGAAAGGAGTATAGAAAGGGAGGGAATTTGGAACTCAAAATTTGAAAATTATTTTCATGTCAAAATCATTTTTACATGTAATCGGGGAAAAGCTAAAATATTAAAAATTTTAAAATGTTAGCTACAATTGAATTGATGCCTAATCACCCAAGAATGACTAAACAAACTGTGGTACATGAATGTAATTGCTATGAGAAATGATGAATGAGTATGGAGAAGCATGGGAACATTGACATGAATTAATAGCAGAGAAAAGCAAACAGAGCCCAGAAGACTTTATACATAATGACTACAATGTAAACACAAAGAACAACAGCCACAAAACAAGAGGATGATGCAACGTACAAAGAATAAGCATGGCTTCAGAGACAGGAGAACACACATCCTACCCCAAATCTTTGTGATATTTATGTGAATATGTTAAATTACATATATTTTCAAACTTTTTCAATGTATTGGTTATTCTTGTTTTTTCTCTTCCTCTTTTTCACCCATACCTGTAAATCATTCCTCTCGAAGCACTACTCTTAATTGGGCTAGTTTGGGACTACCAGGGCTCCCATATGTTGCCAGGCATGCCTCAGACTAATAATAACTAGAACATATGTATCATATTCTGACTGGCACTGTGCCAAGCACTTTCCAATTATTATCTTATTCGATCCTCATAAGAGTCTTGTGAGATAGGAATTATTTTTTCCCCATATACATTTTAGGAAACTGAGGATACCAGAGGTTAAATGACCTGCCTGAGATCACACAGCTAGTAAGTATCTGAACTCAAATTTAAACTCATGTCTTCTTAATTCTAGACTCAGTATTCTATCCACTATGACACTAACTGCTTCCTTTCCTTTAAAAATATTACTTGTTATATGGGATGACTCTACAGTCATATTGGGAATCTCTTGAAAGATGATGTCCAGGCTCTTATTTTTGATTGTGATTTTTAGATAGATCAACAATTTTTAAGTTATCTCTCCTGGATCTAATTTTCCAGGTCAATTTTTTTCCAATGAGATATTTTATTTTATTTTATTTTTTTTAGTTTTGCTTAATTGTATCTTGATTTCTCATAAAGTCATTAGCTTCCATTTGCTCAATTCTAATCTTTAAGGAGTTATTTTCCTCAGTGAGCATTTGTACCTCCTTTCCCATTTGACCAATTTTGCTTTTTAAGGCATTCTTCTCATTAGCTTTTTGTGTTTTCTTTTGCACCCTTATTGGGAGAAATCTTGGTAGTACACAAATAAAAGCTAATAATAAAATGTATTTTTTTCAAATTAAATTGATGCATTAAAATTTAATTTAATACAATTTAATTTAAGGAAAAGAAAGGAGATAAGACAAGAGAGGCCGTATTGCACGGTAGAGAGTGCTCTAGATTTGGAGGTAGGAAGACCTGGACTTTAATTCCTAGGTCATATAGCCTAATCATGGGCAAGTCACTTAACTTCCCTAAGATTCATCTTCTTTATCTGTAAAGTAGTAAAAGCTGGCATTTATATAGCACTTTAAAGTTTGCCAAGTACTTTACAAATATAATGTCATTTGAATTTCACAAAAACAAGAAGAGGTGGGTACCTTTATTAGCTCCATTTTACAGCTAAGGAAACTGAGGCAGATAGGCAGGTTAAATGACTAGCCCAGGGTCACTATGAACATACTAACAGCACCTACCTCATAAGTTTATTGTGAAAATAAAATGAGATAATATATGTACAGTGCTTTACAAACCTTGAAGCACTATAAACAAATGAACTCTTATTATTCTAACCAGGCCCAAGGCCAAGCCTTTATTCATTCAACAAACATTTACCAACTAACTTCTAAGCATAGTGCTCAGTGCTGGGAGAGATTCAAAGATAAGACACAGTCCTTGGCCAAAGCAGCCCTGCCTCCGGAAAACAGCCGGTGTTTGGGGACGTCTGTGTGAGATGGAAGCAGGGGAGGGTCACCTGGGGAAGCCCAGGCGCTTGGGAGAGGGGGGCGGCTACCCCCGCTGGTCTGAGGGTCCGGTCCGGGACCGCCACTGTCCCAGGCCATCACCACCTCTCCGGCTGATTCGGCTTCGGGCAGGGAGGGAGCTAGTGTGGAGCAGCCGCCGAGTTCCCCACAGACCCGCGGTTCCTCTCGGCCCCACCTCCGGGGCCCCACCCCCGAACATCTGGGCCGGGCGGGAGCCTGGTTTCTGGCGCCGCTGCCAAGTTTTGGTGCCGCCTCCCTCCGTGGGCCCTCTCCCGACTCCCCGGCACACTAATTGCTGGGTGGGGAGCCGCTGTGGATACTCCGAAGCTGGGAAGAGGCCTGGGCCCCCGCCGAGGTGCTGAGCCCGGGAGCTTGAGCCAGCCACCACCCTGAAAAGGGAGCCGGTGCTGCGCTGGCCAAGGACGGGCGGCCCCGCAGAGCCCCTCCTGCCCCGCCGTTCCCTCTGACCCTGAGCCCCCCACGGCCCTGTGCTTCCGCTCCGGCTGGGCCGGCTAAAACCCCTCATATTCCTGGCATCGAGAAGACTCAAGGTGGAAACCCAGGACTGACCAACAAAAGGCCCTGGGCCCTGCCAATCTTGGAGCCTTCCTGATAGTTTCCAGAGACTCGCTGAAATCCCCGAGAAGCTCAGTGCTCACAAACAGCCCCATCAAGCCTGGCTTCCCTCTTCCAGAGAGACCCCCGTCCCCCTGCTCTACTCTCTATCCCCCAAAGCAAGGTCAAGCTGTCCTTTCCCCCAGAGGAAAGCATATGTCCAAAAGGCTGGACTCCGCCCTGCGTGTGTACTCACACCCAGCTTTGTACACGGATGCCGGGCCCCCACACACTTCCTTATTGCATTTACACCCACTGACTTTCCCTTTTATATAGCCCACTCCCACCTCCCCCTATGTATATAGCTCCCATTACAGAGGCCTCCCTCTTCCCCACCCTTCCCTCCCCTCCACCCCCTAGACACTCTTATCCTTTTCCTTTTAACAAAGCCATCTCAACCCTCTCCACCATCTGGCCCTGGGTATCTCGCCAGGATTGGCCAAACCAAATCCTGCCGCTGTTACCATTGGTAAAAACCTCGGCTAGTTGGAAGGGAAAGAACAAGCCCAAAGGACCTCCAGGCCTCTGCAGAATACATGTTTTCTTAACTGAATTTTCTTACAAATAGACCCAAACCCAGTTCTACGGGGCAAGGGCTGATGTCAGTCTTTTTTATCCTGCCCCAGGCACAAAAATACTAGCAGATATTTACAGAGCACTTTGAGGTTTCCAAAATGCCTCATTCATGAGCTTATTTGAGCCCCATCACAAACTGCTACCCCCATTTTACAGATGAGAAAAGCAAGAACCAGAGGGGTTAAATGATGTGCTTAGAGTCATACAACTCCCAGCTGGCTCATACTGTCCAGGACATCATGATGCCTTTCATTGAATAGAAGCTTCTCGAAGGCAGCTGTTTTTGTTTTTCTGCTTTTGTCCTTCTGTTTCAAAGCCTGGCATAAGGTAAGAGAGCTGTGATTTCCTCAGTTTAGGGAGCTTCCTTTGGAAGAACTTCATAGTCTATATCCCAATGGAGAGTTCCTGGGGAGTTCCCTAATTCCCCTAGACACAGATGGCAGTGAAGTGGACAGAGTCTTTGGGATCTGGAATCAGAAAGAATGAGTTTGAATCCAGCCGCAGACACTTAGCCATGTGAGCCTAGGCAAGTGACAGGAAACCTAGGCAAATTTTAACCTCAATTTCCTCATTTGTAAACCGGGGATAATAATAATATCTACCTCCAAGGTTGGGGCAATATTTGTAAGGCAATTTCACAAGCCTTTTGACTCTTTTCTATCTCCTTTTGCTTAGTTCTCCCAAAGCTCCTCTCTTAGGTCCCCAGTAAAGTGTTGGGGTTTGGAGGATTTCTCAATAGGATTTTGGAAAGAGAGATTTTGTTCCTCACCTAAACCGGAAAGGTGGGAAAATCAATCAGTGAAGCTCAGAAGACCATCTCATCCCCACAAAGCCCAGAGAAAGTGTCTTCCTTCCTGTAACTCGATGGTGTTGGATACAGGCCTATCAGAGTAAGCAAACCCTAAATACTAGCAGTTATTATTATTAAGGAACTGGCCCAGTCTCAGTGTAAGAGGCTGAATTTGAAACTAGGTTTCCTCGTTTCCAAACTCAGCATTCTATCTAAGACAGGCTGCCTTGCACACAATAGGTGGGTGATAAATGATGATTGAACTGAATTGAGTTGTCTGTTTGATAGGAAATGCCTTTCTGGTCCAGATAAGGGTCTAAATTCCTTCTTCCACTAAGACAAGGTCAGAGAAGCTATTATATTATGAAAAGATAGATGGTCATGGAAGTATTGAACCTCCTGAAGCTGAGTTTCTTTATAGATACAATAGGGACAATACTCCTTCAAAGAGCAAGGGAAATAATGGGTTTTCTAAAAGCTTTACAAATCTTAATGAAAGAAAAAGTTTTTATTATGTGGGCTACAAAGATAAAAAGCAGCAGCCCCACCCCTTTGCCCTCCAGAAGGTCACCCTGAGTGGACAAGAAGCCACTGTAGGAAAGCTCAGCTACAGAGCTGAGAGGGCCCAAAGGTCCCAAAGATAATGACCAATGTCAAAGCTTAGGAATTCTCATGATGCTGTAGAAAAGCAGCCCACCATCATTGGGAAGGTGTAAATCAAGTCCCAATGGACATTGATTCAAGCTGGGATCGTCCAGGTGCCCCAGGATGCATCTGAATCCTGCCAGTGTAGGGAGGGGAAAATGGGGAAATATCGGCTACCACCAAAGAATAGGATGACTTTGAGCCTTTGCAAACTTGATCACAGACTCCTATCTCCTTTTGCTTCGTGCTTCCCCTAGAGCCCCTCCTTTAGGTCCCTTGTAAAGTCCTCTCAGTAGGATTTTGGAAGTAGGCTTTGTTCCTCCCCTAAATCTGAAAGGTGGGAGAATCACTCAGTGAAGCTCAGAAGACCCTCTCCTACCCCTGCAAAGCCCAGGGGAAATGCCTTCCTTCCTGTAACCCGATGGAATTGGATTCAGAGAGTCCAGACCCTGACAGGAAAGGGATCTAAAAGCCGGGCTGCAACCCCCTCACCTGGGTCAAGTCTTTGCAAGGCTCTCCTTCGCCTTTCCCAAACACACTCCTCTGGGACAACATCTGACAGAAGCAGGCTTCAACAAAGCGAGCAGAGTCTCCAGTTTAAAAAACAACACCACAACAGCATGGCTTTATTCTTTGAGGAGCGGGGCACCTGTGTCTCCCCACACTGGCCCGCAAGGAGTCGGGGACATGACATAGGGGCTCACGGTCTCCAGGCTCCCGCTCCTGTTCCAGCCCTTTCCCCCACCACTCTGTCATGGGGGATCCTACTCTAACCCTCCCAGCCTTTTCACTGGATCTGGGATGCAGATCACATAATCAATCCAGGGAGTGGTTAGGCATCGGGACACACTTGGACAAATGATAAAGGGGGGAAAACACCCCCTGAGCTTCTGCTTCCAAGCACCAAACGAGGGCAGTGCCCACAATGGGAGCCCTCCTCCCCGGCCTGGCCTAGCCCCCCATGGAGATCTCCCATCTCTCTCTTCTCAGGGCCTACAACCCTACAGAGGAATGGGGAGAGAGAGAAGGGGGCTTTTCCCTCCCAACTTTTCCCAAGGACTCTCCCTGTGGGGTCCTGTGACAGCCACCTACTCGGCTCCAGCAGCACTCAGATTTTGGAGGACTCAAGCCTCGGGCTCCACGGCGCCTGGGGGGCTCGAAGCTCCCTCAGCTCCCTCAGCTCCTGCTCCAGGGTCTGATTGCGGTGGTACATCTCCATGTAGCTCACCTGGATCTCCCGCTGGTACCGCAGGACCCTGTTCTTCTCCTCCTGCCACGTCCTCCGCTCCTGCTCAAAGAGCAGGGCCTGCTCCCTCCCCTGCTGGCGCTCCCGTTGCAGCTCGCTCCACAGTCTCTCTGCCCCACTGCTGCCCGCCTCCCCTCGAAGGCCCTGGCTCTTGGAATCATCCGTTTCACAACCCCCGTCAGGCAGTTCCCCCGGGCCTGGCCCCTCCGGGGGGCTCTGGTGGCAGAGGGTGTCCCGGAGCCGGGCCAGCTCACTGTCCTTGGCCTCGGCCTGGGCCCGGCTGCTTCGGAGTTTGGTCTTCAGGCTAAAGATCTCTGCGAGCTTTTGGGCCAGCTCTGCTTGGGCCTCCCGCAGCTGCTGCTTCAAGAGAGAGATTTCTGAAGTTTTCTGGCCCACCTAGGAGAAAGGGAGAAGCATTAGGGAAGGTGGGTCAGGGTGGTAGGAGCGGGGGGAGGCGAGGAAAGGTCTCTAGCGCTCCCTCTGATTTGGGACTGGAGGGGCCTTCCTTTCTCTGGGCCTCAGGTTCTTTGTGGGAGAAGATGATACAGCTCTCTCAGAATTGTTATAGATAACGATTTATAAACTGCCCCAGAAGTGGGAACTGTTCTTTCTCTAGCCTGCACCTTTTGTAGTAGTGTTTTTATCTTCGGGGAGCTACTCCTGCCCTTTTCCCTTAACCCCAGGTCCATGGTTCCCTCAGCCCAGCTCCTTCCTCCCCATAGGGTGAAGAATCAAATCAGCGGTAATTAAAAGTTGAAAGGAACCATAAAGATCATATAGAACATGGATTTCCCCAATTTTTTAGGCACCATACCCATTGGCTTTCAGTTAATCTTCTTGTATTCCCAAGATAATATACAAAGAAGCAGATTCAGGAGTTCCTCATGCATATGTACATAAGAAATAAAATATGTTGATTTCAATGGGATAATATAACTACCCAATATTCCCCATGTCCCCTTGACAAGCTTCTTGTAACATCCTGAGGTACATATAGACATACAGATTAAGATGGGAATTATTGCTCTAATCCACCCCCTTCCTTTTCAGAGAAGAAATGGGGACCAAGCAAAAAGTGACAGCTCATTGACTAAGCAAATTAGAGCTAAAAGGAAACTTAGAGGTCACCAAATTAAAGACCACAGATTTAGGGTTGTAAAAGATCTCTTAGGCCATCCAGTCCAGCCCCCTTGCTTTCCAGATGAGGAAACTGAGGCTCAGAAGCCTACGTAATTTGTCCAAAGACACACAGGTAATAGGGAAAAGTTGGTTTGAACTCGTCATCAGACTTAGAATTGCTATTCTCAGAGCAAAGCCACATCTTCTAGCAGAAGGTTTCACTGAATCTTCGTCACAGTCTTCCAGCTCCGGGTCAGGGGTTGCTCTGGGCTGGATGCCAGCTCCCCCTTACCTCCCACTTGGCCTCCTCCTCCAGACTAGGACTGGTGCGGTCCGGGGAGTGCAGGGGCTCCTTGGCCAGGCCCTGGAGAGCATTGAGTTCCTTCCGCAGCCTCCGCTGCTCCTGCTGAGCCATGAAGAGCTGCAGCTGGAGGCTCCGTTCGTTCCGTTCGGCCTTCTGGGCTATCTCCTGCAGCTTCTCGTCATAGAGATGCTTCAGCTCAGCCAGCCACAGCTGCTGCCTATCCTCCAGTTCCTAGGGAGAGAGCAGGACCTCAGGGGAGACTGACCCAGAGACACAAACCTCCCTCCCTGGACATGAACACAAACCCTGCTGAGGGCAGGCTCTTCCAGAAGTCCCCAAATATCCCAGGGAACAAGATGGGGGAGGATTGGGAGAGGAACAGATGGAGAGAAGAAAGAACATAAGGACAGAGCCCGGATGGCAGGAGAGATGGAGGAGGACAGGTTGTGGGGGTGATACTGGGGAGACCAGCCCTCACCTGTGCAAATGGACTGGGACCATCCTCGTCACCGAGGCCTCCCTTCAGTTCTGGTAGACCCCCAACCCCAGGCTGGCCCTGCCGCAGGGCCATCGAGTCCTGGGCCATCTGAGCAGTGTAGGTGAAGTCATAGGGCGGTGGGGGCTCAGGCAGGCAGCCCAGAGCCGCCAAAGGCCCCATTTCACCTGCAGTCACCAAGGCCTGCTCTTTAGGGTTACGGGCAGCTCGATCCAGGGAGCCCCCAAGGTGGTTGACATGTCCCACAGAGGCACTGAAGGGGCCAGGGCCACCACTGCCACCGCTGGAGGAGTCAGACAGGCCAGGGTCGGGGCCGCCTTCATCCAGACTGAGGGCCTGCAGCAGCTGGGCCCGAGCACGGCTGGCCTGGGGACCAGGGCTCAGGGGGGGGTTGCACACAAGTGTATGGAGGCTTCCATTGCTCTTCCACAGCTTCTGGCCCTTGTGGGCTGCCAGGCTCTGCATGGACAGGAAGCTCTTCCCTGTACCTACCGTTGGTTTGAAGACTGAGGGGCGGATGCGGCACTAGATGGAGAAAGAAAGGGGAAAGAGGATGTGAGGCTTCCCCTGCCCAATCTCAGAGGTTCCCCACCCAGCTGCTTGGAGGGGACCCCCCCAGAAGGTAAGCCTCCTGTTTCCCTGCCTCAACATCATGCCCTGAGCTCCCCTCCCTATTGGTGAAATTTCCCAAACCACAGCAGAGAAGAAGCCCCCTTCCCCTGCTCTCATCACAGGGTCCAGTTGTCATAACTCTCACCTTGTCAAAGCGGCCCCGCTCAGGCAGGGAGGTCTTGGTGAAGTCAGCCCCCCGGGGGTGCTCCCGGTAGTAGAGACCAGAATAGTTGCTATGATGGTCATCATCCCCCTGCCGGTGAGACCCCCCTGATGGCCAGCGTTTGTTGGTCTTGGAGTCCTTCTTGGCCAGGTGAAGGTAGCTGAGGAGCTCTCGCTGACTCAAACCCTTCCGAAGGAGTCCATCGGGCTGGCGTGAGCCTCGGGCACCCCCCAGGGCAGCCCGCAGCTCCTCGGGGGAAAAGTCCTGTCTCTCCAGCAGGCTACCCACGCTGCCCATGGCGTGGAGGGCAGTGTCACTGGATCTCGGAGGTCTCTGGACTGTTGCCATGAAGCCTCAGCAGGGCTGAAAGGGCCGGCTCTGGGAAGATCAATGGCAGGCTCAGAAGGGTGTTTCCCCCCATCCCTCCCAAGGCAGACATCTCCCATAGGTACAGACCCCTTTAGTGTAAGAACCAAAGAACCCCATTACCATTCTTGGCCCTGTTCCCAAGAAGGTCTGGCCTACCTGGCCTACAATCCCACATTTCAGAGAATAGCTCCATCCAGCAGCCAATGCTAGTGGGTGTCTGTACCCACTCTCCCCTTCTCATCCTCTGCCCAGTACCAGGCAGAGCAGGGTCTCAAGGTTTGGGGACGCAAATTCCTTGCTCTCCCAAATCCAGATCTTCACCAGTGGGAAAGGAGGGGGAGGCCTCTGGCCAGGGCTGCCCACTCCCTATAGCAAGCGTGTCCTGAGCCAGCACAACCAAGACTCCCAGGGCCTGTGGTCCTCCGTCCCTGTGCTCCTTCTCCCCTGACATATTCTAGATTGAATCTGCTCTGCCAGACTCACAGAGGGATGGGGAAAAGGTGCTGCCCTTAAGAACTATGACTAAGCCTAGGTTAAGGCTTTTCACCCCATACACAGGAGAGGTCCAAACACACACAGTGGGGCAGGTATGAGTGTGGCAGTGAGCTCTCTCTGAGCTCAGACAAACTCCTTGCAGACCTTCCCTCTCTTTTTTTCTCCTTCTGGGACCCAGTTGAACCTGGGCAAAAGGGTCTGCAGGAGAAGGAAGTAGAGAAACAGAAACAGTCCAATCCATGCCCCAAGGGAAGCATAGGGAAAGGGCTAGGACCCTGGGTTCCACAGCTGGAGAGACACAAACAGGAAGGGCCTGGAGAGAGGAAGGATGGAGCCGGACAATGGGCAGTGACATCCGGAGCAGGTGTGTATGTGTTGGGGGTGGAGGAGGCTGCTTGCTTACTCATGCTACCTTCACAGAAAACAGAGAGCCCTAAGCAACTCAGACCTTCAGACCCACTTATTCTGGGGCAGAGGGGATGCACCTGGGAGGTTAGTCCCTTGATGGACTTCCGGATCGCCCCCCCTCCTCCCTATTCCCCCTAGGCAAAGCCAGCTCCCCTACTCCCTACCCCACCCAGGCTCCATTCTCCAGAACCATTTCCAGCTTTTGTGTTTTTTTGTATGTATGTGGAGAGCTAGGAGTCAATGAGCTCCCACCCGCAAGTCAAGGACTTGAAGACTGAGGGGGGGTAAAGGTACAAACTTTGGGGAAAGATTCCTGTTTGGTTTTCCTCCCACCCAAGGGACTTCCCCCACACCTCTTTTTCCAGTGTTCCATAAAAACAAAAACAAAAACAACGAGAAATCTTGGTCGGGTGGGGATTGAGGGGGTGGGAAAGAAGTTTCCCCTTCAATCTCCCCCTCTGTTTTCTGGGCCTTCCCATCTGATTCTCCGGCTTCTCAGTGTGGGCGGAATTTTTGGAGACCCTGCCATGCCAAGGGTTGGAGGTCCTGGTGTATGAAACAAAGTATCTCCTGTGAACAGAACAACAACCTAGGAGTCCTCTCTCCTGGTTTGGGTCATAGAGACTAAAGCTAGAGGGGATCTTGGAAATCACCTTCTCTGAACCTCTAATTCTAAAGAAAAGGAAACAGAGAGAGAAGGTAACTTGACCAAGTTCACACAGCAAAGAGCCAAGTGATTTGAGTCCAAGTTCTGACTCCAAATCAGTGCTTTCCTCCAACTCCCTCTTCATTCACTCCAGCGAGCGTTTCTTAATTAGAAGCCGGCTGTGTTAGCCACTGTGCTCTCCTTGGAGTCGACTCTCTCTCGGAAGTGCACACATGCACACACAGGCACCCACACGGGCCAGCCCCACCTCCTGGGCAGCGATGACCGGGGCATCATTCACCCGCTCACCCTCAGGCACATTCCTGCCCCTGCCAGTACAACCCCCAGCCACCTAGGGTGCCCAGGGTGGGGGTGGGGAGAAGTTTCAACTGGAGAGTGGGGCTGAAGGGAGGAACAGAGAGAGGGTGAGGCAGGGCCTGGGGAAGCCCCAGGTGACTCTGTTCAAAGGCATGCCAGAAGCAGGAATCAAAGAATTCTTCATTTCCGTTCTCTATTGTCTTCTGAGAAGCCTCGACCTTTTCTGTGCCTTTGTTTCTCTTCCCACAACCACAGGAGCATAGATCATGGGTTCACAGAAGTAGGGCTGGAAAGGATCTTAGTGGTCATTAAGCCTAATTAAGGTAATTAAGTCACTCCTTTTATGGGTAAACTGAGGCACAGAAAAATCAAGGGGCTTGCTCACTCAGCTAGCAGGGGTCTGAGACAGGATCTGAATTCAGATTTTCCTGACTCCCAAGTCCAAGATCCTATCCACCTTTGTTTCCCATTCAGAGCTGGACAACATCCAAAAGGAAAGGGGACAGTTTGTCATCCTTTGGGACTCTGGCCACGAGGGCTAGACTCCCTCTACTAAAGGCCATTTTCTCTGTTCTGGCATCCAACTAAAAGAGAAGCACTATGTGCTGGTATTCCTCCTCACCTTGAATTTCTAGGGAGAGATTATTGTAGGGGGGGGAAGATAAAAAGGGAAAACACATAATCTTGATTCTAATTCTGACAACCCAGACTGTTTTTTCTAGGTCGAGGTCTCAATTCAGGAGTCTCAGAGCTTGGAAGCAAGAGGTAGAACACGGGTCCAAGGAGTGGGATGGGTAGGGGGGTAGGGGAGGGTGGGAAGGGTCCTTTGACTGACACCATATACATACCTAGAGTAACATGAGTGCACATTCATACACAGAAAGACAGACAAACACCACACACACACACACACACCCCCAGGGGCTAGAGCCGGAAGAAAACAGGCTTTCTTAACACATAGGACTTGGGTCTGCTATAGTCACAGTGAACAGAGCTGAAAGGAAACTCAGAGACCATCTATCCTATCCCTTCATTTTAGAGATAAGATCATTAAGAACTAGAGATGCTGAGTGACAAGGTCATACAGGTAGCCCAAGTGGCAGAGCTGGATTAAGGTCTTAGGTCCTCTAACTGCAGCTCCCACCCCCATTTCACTGCACCAGGAATTCTGTAAAGATTTGGAGATTTGAACTGAGCTGGGCTGGAGATGGGGAGAACCAGCCTTAGGCCCATTCTCTAGTCTCAGTCTTTCCTAGCGCCCCCTCTGGGCCTGCTCAGGAAGTGGTCAAGGTTTTGGGACTGGCCCTGGGACAGAGGGAACTCCAAGGAATGCCTAGCTCTGGGGGCCGATTTAATCCCTCCATTTAAAAGGATTTCATATCCTCAGCCCCTCCCCCAAGGCTTCAGCTGCTTTTTGAGGTCCACCTTCCACCCCCTAAAGCTCCCCCCTCCCCTCCACATTCCAGGCCGTTGCCTAGACACATTACAGCTAAGAACTCAGGGTAGGGCAGGAAGGGAAATAACCTGGGACTAACCACCCAGGGGGGCAGGGAGGAAAGAAGGGAAGAACGGAGCTTCCTGACCAGCTCCTGGGATTAGGATGAGTAAACTGGAGCCTTGGAGGTGAATCAAGGCCTGCTCATGGTTCCCACAGGCAGCCAGAGAGGGCTTCTTTGGAGTAAGGCAAATCTAATCTCTCTCCTCTATCCAACCCAGACTAGATTCTACCATTCATTGCCTTTATTATTGAGGCTGAGTCCATCTTAGTCCTTAGTTTCCTCTTCTGCAAAAGGAAAGGACTTAATGGTCCCCAGGATTTCTTCCAGCTCTGACATGCTACCATTATATGGATTCTGTACAGGACAGGTCCCTCAGAGAGGTAGACACAATATCAAAGCCCCCCTTCGTGCCCACTGCCAACATCTTTCTATGGGCTGAGAGATAAAAGTTGACGGACAGAACACACTCACTGGGGGGGGGGGGGGGGGGGCGGGGCATGGATGTCTACTCCAGGGGCTTCCAAACTAGAAGACTAGTCATACCCAGCTCTTGACCATCACAGACCAGTCAGTAGTTAGTCTTCTCACCCCTCTGCAATTCCTGGCTAGGTTTGGCTTAGCAGGGAGACTAAGTTGGGCTAGGGGGATGGGTTAGAAGGGGGCAAGCTCCTTAACAACTGGGGGGTCTCAGCCAGGGAAGGGCCCCACCACCTGCTGGAGAGATTGTTTTTGCAACAACAGTTTGGGCCTCAGAGCCCGAGGGTGAAGCTGAGAGGAGAAACTGGGAATGTAACTCTCCAGAGGAATGGGGTTGGGCAGGGGCCCAGAAAGTCACTGTGGCTCCAGATATGAGGCTGGGGCTTTGGAGGGGGCAGGGCCCCTTCAAAGAAACACTGATCCCAAAAGCCAGCTGCCTGATCTCCCTTATACTATATACAGCCCCACATCAGACTTTGAAGCTGAGGCCAGTACTGGAGGAAATAGGAGCCCTCCCCATCTTTAGTCAAGATGGGGATGAAGGCAAAGAGAAGAAACCCTAGTATTCTGGGGGCTTGAGATGCCCTTTTGATAAAGAGAGTGTGAATCTTGGTGTCCCTGGAGAAGGGTGAAAGGACGACCGATTAAATATCAAGATCCCTTCCAAGATGCTTCTATGGATCACAGACAAGCTAGACAAAGATTCCAGGACCTGGGCTGGCTATGGGCTTTTTGTATTCTTTAGGCACCCAGCCAAAGCCTTCTGAACTCAAGAAAAGATGATGCATTTTATCCATTTCTCAGCCAGGGAAGGCTGAGTCCCAGGAGAGAAATGGAAAAATGTCCTGGGAGAATTCTAGTCCTTGGGATCATTAGCTGCAGAATAGGGAGAGGGGAGGAGGAAGGAAACTCCCAGAATTCTAATTCTGCCTTCTACCTGTCCCATAACTCAGGATTTTAACTTTCCCCATTTGAGCAACGGGATCAATACAATTTCCTGGCTCTGAGAGCTCTAGCTGGGTTCCTGTAGTGGACAGACTCTGACCCTGAAAGTCCAAATACCTCCCTCACAGGCCAGAGTCACCAGACAAAAGCAGAGAGCCTCAGCTGTGAAATCCTGGACTACCTTGAAGGAAGGGGAAAACAGCTTCTGGAAGGAATAAATGTTTATGCATACATACATACATACATGTTCAATATGATACGTGTGCATATATATGGGCATGTGTAACACCAGCCAGGAATGCATGGGTGTGTGTACACATACACACGTGTGTGCATGTATGTGTATATGTACCTGCCCCTATATACGTGAACATTACATACTCCTATACATGCACGCACCAGGAAATCTCTGCTCCTTCCGGCCTCCACTCCCCTTCTCGGCCAGCCAGAAGGACGGGGTGGCTCAGCAGGCAAGTCCAGTCCCCAGCAGGTAACCTAGCCAAGCGGCCAGCCCAAGAGGCAGGGGAGGAAACGTCCCCACCCATGTCTGCGCCTGTCTAGGAGGCGCCTAGCCCGGGACAACCTCACAGACCTTCCCACACTGGAAGCCACGGCTCCAGGCAGATTTCCGTCCCCGTGCCAGGCCACCTGTCCCGGCCCACCCAGTCTTACGTTCCTGCTTCCACCCAGGTGTCGGTGAAGGTGACCCCCCTGGAACTAGGGCTGGGTCGCCTAGTTCTCTGCGGGGTTCTTAGCAACTATGCCTGGGTAGGGGGTGTCTTCCCTCCCCCTCAGGGCTGGGGACTGGGGAGGGAGGAGGGAGCAGGGACGGAGAAGCACAGGCGAGGTCGGACGTGGGGCTCCCCTCAAAGCTGCCTCACGGGGTGCAAACAGACTTGACCGAGTGCCAGGCAGATGAGCGGGGCCACCCCGATCACCAGCCCGCCTTCCTGGAGCAGCTGCTCTCTCTGAACGGGCCCGGGGCAGAACGGAGCTCTTCCCCGCCCCTCCCACCTTTCGCGGTCCCAAGGACCGAGCTAGGGCCGGAGCTGGGGAGGGGAGGCAGGGGCGCCGGCCTCTGAGTCCCGAGGCTGGCCGGCCAGACTGAGTCGGCTCCCGGTCCGAGCTCTGAGAAGCCAAGCACGGCCGGGGGCTGGGGGCTGGGACCCGGCAGCAAAGGAGAACCCCAACAGAGCCCTGAAGCCCAGAATCCCAAACCGGCGTCTCCGAACCGGGCCCCGGAGAACCCTCAATAAGCAAGAATTCTGAAAGGGCACTCGGAGACTTCTTAAGTCTAGCCTTCCCCTTCCCCGCTAACCCCATCTTACAGAGGGGGAAACTGAGCCCCGCAGAGAAGGGGCTACGGGCCCAAGGTCACACAGGGGGCTCCTCCTGAGGGGTCCCGGCGAGATGCGCTGCTGCGCCCGGGTCACCCTCCCTCCCCTTGACCCCTGCCCCACGGTCCGGGAGCGCGCCCAGGTACGCTCACCATGTTGGCGCCGGCTCTCGCTCCTCGCAGCCCGCCGGCGTCCCAGCGCCCCGATCGCTCGGCAGCCTCCGCCCTCTCCGAGATTCGAACCCGCTTTGCTCGGGCTCCCGGCTCGGGAAGGCACTGAAAGCCCGGCCACCGGCTCTGCCGCAGGGACGCAGAGAAAACGCGGTCAGATCCAGGAACCGGAGCCAGAGTCGGCGATTCAAGCAGTTCGCCCTGCACCCAGAGGCGGAGGGAAAACCCGGCCTGACTCAGTCCCAGAATTCGAGCCCCGGCCCGGCCCCAGGAGAGGCGGCCAGCCGGCCAGCCCAGAAAAGCGAGAATGGAGAAATGGAAGTCCCGCAGCACGCCGCCCTTCTGGTCGGGAAAGTGTGGGCCACGGTGCCCCCGCCCCCCACGCTCCGGGCTGAGGCAGATTCCTAGAAGCATCTCCCTCACCCCTCCTCCCCGAGTGCTCCTGCCCCGTCCTGCTGCCCCCTCGGCGCGCCCTGGGCACACCCCTCCTTCTGAGCCGGCTGCGGGAGGTGGCGGCCACAGGGCCCGCGCTGGGGAGTGTGAATCTCCCGGCGCTTCTCCGCCTACCTCTTTATGCCTTCTTCTCGTCTCTTCCACCCAGGAGCACCGCGCACAAAACAAAGATCATTTTCTCTGAGATTATGAAAAGAGCCCCGCAGGCGAACACGCTCAAAAAAGAGCCGTCTCACACCCATGCATGATAGGTGTGTGTGCACGTATGCTTACACGTATGGGTGCATCTGGCGTCCGCTTTGCTGGAGCGGTCTCTGAGCCGGCCCTTGGAGCATCCCGCACTGGTGGCTCACAGCGCCAATGCCCCCCGAGGCAGATTCGGGGCCCCCTTCTTGCAGAGCCTAAGGCTGTCTCGTCTAAGCCCTCTCCTGGTCAGCGCCGGTCAGAGAAGGAACCTGAACCCAAGTCTTTCTGACTCGGGGATGGGCAGTTCATCTAATACTACGTTACATTTTAATAGCGTTTTAAGGATCACAATTGCTTTCTAACATTGTGAGGTAGCTAGTGCCAATAATCTTCTCCCCGTTCTAGAAATGGGAAAAAAAAAACAAAACCCAACAACAACAGCTGGTGTTGTATTTTACCTAAGCTATAGTCACTCGACAAATAGATGTCAGAATGGTAACTCCAGACCCGGGTTCTCTGAGACGGCGAATTCTAAGTCTAAAGCCAGTGCATATCTTTCCAAATTTATGCACAGTCAGGAAGCTAGAAGAGACAATGGATAGAGCTCTGGACCTCAAATCTCAGAAAGACCTGAGTTCAAAAGTCACTTCAGATTGTACTTACTGGAGATGGAGTGTTTTACGTATAAGCACTTCCAAGTGGGACAGGATAGCTTCTCTATAAAATACTTGGAAGTAAACAAGGTGTAAGAATGCAATGTTGGGAAGGGGCCGGGTTATAAACGCCAAAAGGGATTTTATATTTGATCTTGAAGGTAATAGATTGCTATTGGGAATTTTATAGAGTCCTCAGACCTGCACAACCTCAGTTGTCCCTTTGACAACTGGGTGGAGAATGGGATGGATCTGAGAGAGGCTTGAGATGATGAGACCTACCAGATGACTATTTCAGTATTCCTGGTGATGAGGATCTGTTCAAGGGTGGTGATAGGAGAGGAGGAAACCAGAGATGCTGTGAAGATAAAAATGAAAGTAGGGGATGATCAGGGAAGAAAAAAAAGAAGAAAATTCAATTTTGGATGTGTTGACTTTGAGATGTCTATGGGACATCCAATTTGAGATGATCAACAGATGATAGAAGTCAAGAAAAAGGTTAAGGCTGGATAAGAGGTCCTGGATAATTGAAGTCCAGCAGCACCATCACACTTCTTGTGGGAAAGCTGTGAACCAGAGAGTATTCCCACCTTCTAGTGTCTGAGTTCTAGAACCAAAGATCTGAGTAGGGGCTTAGTAGATTTGAGAACCCAAGTCTCCATAGAGGCTAGGCAGTGTGCTAAGTGCTTTAAAAATACTATCTCCTTTGATTTTTATAACCCAGCAAGATAGGCCTCTGGATCTTTTTCCACATGAAATGGGGATAATAATAGTACATAGCTCAAAAGGTCAAGGAAACTGAGGCAAACAGAGGTTAAGTCACTTGCCCAAAGTCACAGAAATAATAAGTAATTAAAACCAGATTTTAACTCAGGTCTTCTTGACTCAATGCCCAGCACTCTATCCAATTCATCACCTGTCTCCAGTGTGGCAGAGATTTTTTTTGTGTGTTTTATTCTGTTTTTTAAAGCTGGCAGACACATGGGCACATTTGTAAGCAGCAGAGACACAATCAGTAGGCAGGGAGAGATTGAAGATTAGTGAGAGGCTGAGGGAATATCTCCTGAAGAAGACTAGGTGAAATAGGATTAAGAATATTTATAAAAGTATTTATCTTGACAAGGACAAAGGCCACCTCTTTATGTGAAACAGGTGAAAGAGGAGATAGTAGAGAAAGATATTTGAGTGATGTAAGATGAGGAGGAGGGAAGAAAATACATGGCACAGTCCTCAGCTGAGATGATTGTGGGAGGGAGTCTTAGGAAAGGATAAAAGAAATTGGCCACTGTGGTAAATGGGAGAATGATCTGATTAGGGAGGATTGCATTATCAAATGGGAGGCCAGGTAAGATTATGTAATATTTGTAGTTTTTTTAGTTAACATGATTTCATACTTTTTTCCAGTTTTGTTCTCCAGCAATACCTGAAAAGGAAGTGGGTGGTTAGAGTAACCCTAGGTTGGGATTTGGCAAGGCTTTATTAATGAAAGGATAAATAAAGGGACAAGGGCAGAGAATGGCATAGAGTTGAACCAGTTCACCATCATGAAAATAGAAAAGGACTAAGAATATAGCAAGTGCTGGAGTAATAGCCTGGGAAATACCTAAGGGATGGAAGGATTGGGAATCACAATGAGAATGAAGAATAGAGTTAGAGATTATAAGGCAGAGGAAAACACAGAATAATAAAAAAAAAAATAAAATAAAAGCAGTCCAATATAGTGTGGAGGATCAGAGACAGCTACATGTCAGAGGTAGTACCTGAGCTTGGCTTTGAAAATTGGAATTGGAAAACATTCCAAGTAGAATGAACAATATAAGCAAGGGAGAAGCCTGTTCAGGCTTTGTCCTTGCCCTGACATCTAAGGGTAGCATGATTTCCACTCTCTTTATGGAGAATATTACCCGAATGGTTGATAGTTCCAGGTGGCTGCTCCCAAGGTCCCATATTGGTTACTGTCTTCTCTCAGGACTGACTTTCAACTGCAGTGGATTGATGCTACCTGGTCCAGGGAGCTATGCCATATAGGTAGCATGGAAAAAAGCCTTCCTCTTCTCTAAAGTAAACTTTACTAAAGTAAAGGAAAGCTAGCACTAAACACAGTGGTCCGTATAAAGTAAAAACTGAGGAAATATTTGTCAATGATTTATAAGAGTTGATTAGTTTCTTGTCAAACAAATAATCTTCCTCTTCTTGCACTATATAATGTCAGTGGAGAAGGAAGCTCCAGCTCAGAGTGAGGGGCTGGAGGAAATTATTCTAATTAGAACCTTGCAGTAAACTGAGGTTTTCTGTCCTGTGCAGGCCCCAAGCACCATAGTTAACAAATTCCAGCTTCTGAAGTCCCCTTCCCTCCAATCCCTGTGATTCAGAATCACTCTCTGCCTAGGAGAAAAACTCCTTCTTCTGCTCCTCCTCCCCCCAATCTTAATCCTTAAGTCTCCCCAGGCCCGATTCTCCCCTGCCCCCACCCTTCCACTGAGTCCTCTGGCACCTTCCTTATTGGTGACAAACTCACAGTCACCTTTGTTTTCTTCCTTGATTTGTCTTTTGTTGCTCATTGAAACAAGATTTCCTTTGAAGATACCTTATCTCTTGGCATCCTCTCCAAGGACTGCTCCTTCTCTCACAAGCCCCCTGAGAATCAAGACTATAAGGAAGAGGTTGCACACTTCTTTGTACAAGAAATCTCTTCAGAGCTTCTTTCTGTGCCATCACTCAGCATCACCTCTCACTGGACATTTCATTCTAGTCCATCCAGATCTTTGCTGATGTCCTGAGGGGATCTCCAAGTCATTCTCCTTCCTCTTCATTAAGTTCAGTCTTTTTCATACAACCCTGCCCTCTCTAAACACTTTGATTTCTCAGTTCCATCCATAACTTTTTCAACTCCTTTTACCTGTGTCTTCACTCTGCCATGACCATAAATATGAATGCTCTTACCTTGGACAATTTCTTCTGCCTTCCTCCTCTTCAACCATCCTTCTCACCCAAAGTTGTCTCTTCCAATTTATGGGTCCTATGCTCAGATAATGGAGAGTGATGAGGTTTGGCTGAAGTGTTTGGGTATATACTTCATGTGAAGGGGAGTGGTGGAAAATGAGGTTGGAAAGGAAGTTGTTTTCCTATTGTGGAAGCTCTCAAAGGCCAGGCTATGAACTTTGGATTTCATTCTGTAGACAATGAGAGAATTCAGAAGAAGGTAAACAGGGGAGTGACAAGAGCCAATGTATAGCGTATTCCTCTTCTTTTCTGGACCTGACTTATGATTTTATTGATAAAAGCAACTCTTTTTAGCAAGGCAGCTAGCACTGCAACTTATAAAGCTATAGCCTTATAAAGCCACTTGAAGGCACTAAGAGGTTCATGAGGTTTTAGATTTAGAACTGAAAGGAACCTTAGAAGGTATTGAATCCAGTCTTCCATTTAAAAGATGGGAAAATGAGGCCCAGGGTCTTACATAGGGTCTGCTTACAGAACCAGCAAGTATTAGAACAGGGTCATCTTTCCATCCCAGAGGCCATGATACCTCTCACATAACAAGTGCTGAATAAAAGTTTGTTGAATTGGATAGAATTGGTTAAATTGTGCTTTTTGAAGATGAACCCAGCAAAGACTAGATTAGATTAGAGATTAGACTGTAAAATTAGATTAGAAGGGATTAGAAAGGAAGAGACTAAAGGCAGGGAAACTGGTTCAGACAATGTTGCAATAGTCCAGGCAAGAGGTCATAGGAACCTGTACTAGGTGATCATCAAAACAATAGAAAGGAGGGAATAGCTAGAATAGACATTTCAAAGGCTGACTTGATAGAGGGGCACTAAATCTGGAGTCATGACCAACAATTAGAATCACTATCTGCATGACTTTGAATAAGTCACTTCAACTGTTTGAACCTCAGTTTCCCCAATAATACAATGGGAGAGCTGGTCTAGCTAGTCTCTAAGGCTTCCTAAAAGGAGCAGCTAAGTGATACAGAATAGAGAGCACTGGGCCTGGTATCAGGAAGGACTGAGTTCAAAAACCAGCCTCAAACATTCAATAGCTGTGTAATCCTGGGCAGGTCACTTGGCCTCTGGCTGTCTCAGTTACCTTCACTGTAATATGGGAATAATAATAGTCCCAACATCCCAGGGGAGTTGTGAGAATCAAATGAGGTAATATTTGCAAAGCACTAATATATCACCTGGCACTTTATAAACACTTATTTCCTTCTTTGCTTCTTTCCTTGCTAAAAAATTATTAGATTTTTTTTGGAAAGAATTGAATTGACAGGACTCTTAGTTGCATAAATGTGGAATGGAAAGAAGCCAGGAAGGGCTCCAGGTATGGACTATAAACATAGCATCCTGAAGAAGGGAAGGATCTATCAGAGAATGGAGGATATTAAACAGAGAGGAAGTACTCTAGAGTTTAGGGCAGGTGGCAAAGGGGAAGAAACTGGGCAAATATCATAATATTTCCCCTCTTAGTGTCATATTGTACTCTGGCAAGATGGGTTAGAGGCTTGTGCAGTAATGGAGATTCCATCAGTACCTGGGACAGCAGCTCAACTTTGAGTCCCCTATTTGGGGGGAAGAGAGGGAACACTGAAGCCTTGAGAGAGGTCAAGGACACTTAGGGTCTCACCAGAATGCTATGTATAGATTCATTTGTTTTTGCATCTTTCCTTTTTTTTTTTTTTTTTTTTTTTTTTTTTTTTTTTCTTTTTTTCTTTTTTTTTTTTTTTTTTTTTTTTTTTTTTTTTTTTTGATTCTTGTCTCTGTCATTATCTGTCTTGCAGGTTTCTAGACTTAGAACTAGAAGAGACCTTAAGAGATCATTGAATCTATCCACTTTGTTTTGTAGATGAAGACAATGATATATAGAAATGTAAAGAAACTTTCCCAAAGTCACACAAGAAACAGTGACAGGTTTGAACCGAGGATCTTTGATTCCAGATTCAGTCAGCATTTCTGAACTCTCCCTGGATCAGTTAATTCATGCCATAAACAAAAGTTTGAGGAATACTATTGGGTAATCCTTGTTATGATCAGTCTAGGGCCTAGAAGACCCTCATTTAATCCCAGAGTGATGTTCTGAAAATCATTTGCTTAGAGGGTTCTCTCAGCCCTAATCTAAAAAAACAAGAGGAAAAAGCATAAAGACCATGACCTCCATTTTACAGAAGAGACAGAAAGTAAGGCTCAAACAAGAAAAGCATTGTGCTAAGTAACTTGGCAGGCCAGAGCCAAGGGAAGAAATGCACCCTAGGGCCTTCTATCTCCTGGCTCAGGACTTTATCTGCCCCCACAATGGATCACTCTCTATGTGTCAGGGAGAGCTCTTACCTCCTTGGGTAAGAGAGAGCCAAAATATAGGCTGCCAACTGACAGCAAAGATGAGGAAGAGAACATTGTGGGAAAGCTACACATACTGGCACTAGAAACCATCAGAAGCATTCTCCCTATAGATTAAGCCAAGACCTTCCTATCTAAATATCATGTTTGCCCAGACTATGGGAAGACAGGCTAGAAAGGGGAAGGAAATGGTGGTATCCACTCACCCTGCCTGGATCTACCTTAGTTTTCTGTGGAAGAAATTTGTAGACACAAAAGTTTTCTGATCTACTCTGCCATATTCCCCAAATCCTTTCAAGTCCAGTGTTCCTAGCTGAGTTTTCATCAAGCTTGTGAACAGCCAACTGACTTATAGAGAACTTTTTATAAAAAAACATGTCTAAGTATGTGTAAAGAGTGGTAGGAGGGAAGGGGACACAACATCACTCCAATATTCTCTTCAGTACTCCCATCCTTATCATCCCACCCACTACTAATATTTTTCTGATCTTACAGTCACAAGTTTCTCTCAGAGAATTTGAAAACCATCTTGCCCAAAAAAGTCCTGGGAAAGGGAGATCTTTGATTTTTGACAAACCAGTCCCTTGTCTTCACGAATTGACTCATATTTTTTTACGTTTTATTAAAGCTTTTTCTTTAAAAAACATATGCATGGATAATTTTTCAACATTGATCCTTACAAAAGTTTCTGTTCCAAATTTTTCCCTTCTTCCCCCCACCCTCTCCCCTAGATGGCAGGTAGTCCAATACATGTTAAATATGTTAAAATATATGTTAAATTCAATATATGTATACATATTTATACAGTTATCTTGCTGCACAAGGAAAAAAAACTGAGAAAGAAAACAAAATGCAAGCAAACATAAACAGAAAGAGTGAAAATGCTATGTTGTGGTCCACACTCAGTTCCCACAGTCCTCTCTCTGGGTGTGGATGGCTCTCTTCATCACTGAAAAATTGGAACTGGTTTGAATCATCTCATTGTTGAAGAGAACCATGTCCATCAGAATTGATCATCGTATAGTCTTGTTGCCGTATGTAACAATCTCCTGGTTCTGCTCATTTCACTCAGCATCAGTTCATGTAAGTCTCTCCAGGCCTTTCTGAAATCATCCTGTTGGTCGTTTCTTACAGAACAATAATATTCCATAACATTCATATACCACAGTTTATTCAGCCATTCTCCAACTGATGGGCGTCCATTCAATATCCATTTTCTTGCCACTACAAAAAGGGCTGCCACAAACACTTTGGCACATGTGGATCTCTTTCCCTTTTTAAAGATCTCTTTGGGATATAAGCCCAGTAGAAACCCTGCTGGATCAAAGGCTATGCCCAGTTTGATAACTTTTTGAGCATAGTTCCAAATTGCTCTCCAGAATGGTTGGATAATCTGGCTCATATTTTTCTCACACTTGAAATTCCTCTCACCTGCTTCTATATCTATTTAAAGCTACTCATCTACTCTTCTTCAAGACTCAAATAATTAAGAGTTCTTAGGGCTGAAAAGGGACCTTAGGGATCATCTAGTGTAACTTACTTAGTTTATAGATGAGAAAACTGAAATCCAAAGAAGGTATCTGTCTGTTTCTTTCTGTTTCTTCCCCTGTTTGTTCCCTTTCCTTTCTCTCCTTCTCTCTGTCCCTTTCCTTCTTCCCCTTCCCTTCTACTCCTCTTTCCTTAGGCCCCTCTCCATCTCTTTCTTTTACTTCTTTCCTATTCCATTTCTTCCTTCTTTCTCCTTCCCCCCTCTTCTCTTTCTTTCTCCTTTCCCCTCTGCATCTCTCCCTTTCTTCTCTCTCTTGTCCCCAGTCTTCATCCTATTTCCCTCCTTTCTTTCCATTTTCATCTCCTTCTCCCTCTCTTTCTCTTTTCTTCTCTCCTCTCCTTTCCCCCCCTCCCAACTCCTAAAGCTGCTTGGAATCAGAGTTAGATGGAAGTTAAAGCATCTCAGAATGAGCACTTGAATGGCTGAGGCCCTACTATCCCCACAGGGGAGCAAAGGGCAAGATGGTGTAATGTGTGTGGGCCAAGAACTCTGGGATTGCTGCCCATCCCAGGGGGAAGGAGGAGGAATGAGAAAAACTGTTGCAAATTAGCCAAGAACCTTGCTCATCTCTGCCAGACCCAAAGGGCCTGTCAATTACTTCTAGCTAGGTTCTCTTACCTCCAGATCTTTGCATCATCTTGGAGCAATCAGCATTAAAAGGCAACTGTTATATTTATTACTAAACAGTATCCGATTCGACAACTACATTTAAAGAGAATTATTTAATAAACCAATGTCACTCCGGAGTGTGCTCTCTGGGGCAACCCTAGGTGTCTGTCCCTTGCCCTAATTCTATTCAATGTAGATCATGGGATTTATAGTTGGAAGGGGGTTTTAGTGCACATTTGATCCAAATCTTTCACTGTACAAGGGAGGGAAGAGAGGATCATAGAAGTTATGTGACTTGACCAAAGTAATGCAAAATAAGGAACAGAGCCAAAATATGAATGTAGGTTCTCTGACTCCAAATTTAGGGGATCTATCTCTTATGCCACAATTCTACAGCTAATAGTGGTCTTTTCTGGCAAGACTTAGTCTGGCAGTCAAGTTTCCACAGCCTAGACCTATAAACTCCCTTTTCGAATTCATGACTTTCCTCAGCATGAAACCCAAACTCCAGTAAGCTTGGGCTGCTCCCTGAACTCCATCCCCCCACCCTTGCCTCTGTGCCTCTGTTCATCCTGATCCCCAATGTGGAAACACCTTCCTCCCCCATTTCTACCTGTTGAAATCCTACCTTTCTTCCAAGGCTCAGCTCAAATGTCACCTTTTCTCTGAGGCTAAGACCTTCACTAATCCAAACTCCCACGTGGGACACAATAGATCTATCCCTTCATTCTTTGTACTCTCATAGATCTTTTTTTTTTATGATAGATCTTCCTATATTATATTATACTTTGTGTTATATCCTCTCTCCTTACTAAGGAAGAAAGAAACAAGCATTTATTAAGTTTCAGGCCTGGCACTACGCTAAGTGCTTTATTAATATCATCTAATTTGATCTCACAATGACCCTGGGAGATGGATGCTACAGTATCCCCATTTTACAATTGAGGAAACTGAGGCAAGACTTTAAATGACATGCCAGGATCATATAGCTAATAAGCGTTTGAGGCAAGATTTGAATTCAGATCTTCCTGATTACAAACTAGCCCTTTATCCACTAAATAGTAGATTCCTTAAGGACAAGGTCTCCTCTTTGTATCCATATCTCTTTCTTACTCACAGCCTTACACATAAGGCACATTTAGTGATTTTGCTGAGTCTAACTGAAGGTCCATTTATTGTATTTGGCGTGCTAGAAGGGAGAACCAGTACAGCAGCATGAGAAAAGCAATATCTCCAAAGGTCTCCATTTAGAAAGATGGAAGTATTACCACTAGGGTAAACTTAACTGGGATAAAGATAAAAATCACATAAAACCTAAGATATCAGCCCATCCCTCTCATTTTAAGAGGAGGAAACTGAGGTCTCAGAGACAGAGATAGGACCTGGATTTGAATCCAGGTCTTCTGACTCTTTAATTTCATTCTCTTTTGATTACATCATCCTACCTCTTCCACTTAGGTTCAAAAAAATCAATTGCACAAGTAAAGAATGGGGAAGTTATGGCTAGGCAAGAGTTCAGATGAAAAGACCTGGGGATTTTGGTGGACTGTGAGCTTACTGTGACTCAACAGTGTGATGTGGCAGCTAAAAATGATATTGCAATCTTTTTGTTGTTGTTGTTGAGTTGTTTCTGCCTCTCCACTGTCCCATTTGGGGTGCCACCATCTCTTGGCAAAGATACTGGGGTAGTTTGTCATTTTGTTCTTCAGCTCATTTTACAGATGAGGAAACTGAGGCACACAGGGTCACACAGCTATTTAGTATCTGTGGCCAAATTTGAATTCAGTCCTCCTGATACCAGGACTGGCATTCTTTCTAGTGCACCATCTAGCTGCCCAACCAGTTACAATCTTAGACTGCTTTAATAAAGGCATAATGTCACCAATAAGGTCAAGAAAGTAATAGTCCTGTCTTGGTCAGATCCCATCTGGGATTCCATGCGCAGTTCTATGTGGTGATAAGCCTGAGCAATGCCAGTGGAAGATGGCCAAGATGAAAAGGGGAGTGGACACCACATCATACAAAGATCAATTGAAGGAACTAAGGATGTTGACTATGGAAAAGGGTAGAAGTAATGGAGACATGAGCCTTGTCTCCAGATATACAAAGGGCTGTCATGAAAAAGTGGAAAGAGGCACCAGAAGGCAGAACAAGGATCACTGAGAGTATTACAAATGGGTCCATTTTGGTTCAACCTAAAGGAGACCTTTTTGCCAAAAGAAACCATCAAAAGTTAGAATGAGTTTTCTCGGGAGATAATGATGATGAAAATTTTCAATGATGAAAATGTCCATTTTGGGGCTGGATGACTTTTTGTCAGGACTATTATGATAGGGAAATTGAACTAGATGCCTTCAGGGGTTCCTTGCAGTTTTGAGATTATGATGCTGCAATAATCCTTCCAGTAGAACTCCTTCAACCTCCTGGTACCTCGGGCAGCTTCCAGCAACTCCAGGAAGTGATTCAGAAAGTCCATTCTCTACTCTGTCTCTGGAATGAGTTTCTGATGGAGTCCCCAGGCTGTGCCACTGCAGATATCAAGACCACATCCAGGCCACATAGGCTCAAAGAGAAGGAAATAGAAATGGGATGTGCACTGGGAAATCTCTTCTTTGATGCCTCAAGTGCTTTGAGATCTCAAGTCATTACTCTGCCCTTTCTAACCTGAGTGAGACCTTTATTATTAACCATGACTGCAAAAGGAAATTGAATCAGAATGGATTCCCATGTAAGATTAAGTTTACTTCACCTCTTTGATCCTACCTTTCTCTATCTTTCAAGGCAGAAAGTCATATTAGTTGTAGCATGATAGCTGTAGAGCTGTAATGGACCTCTGAGACCATCTTATCCAATCTCTTCATTTTATAGTGCAGAAAACTGAGGTCCAAACGCAGAAAGATTTACTTAGGGGCCTTAAATATTCAAATATTGTGCATATTGTCCTACTAGTACAGTGGAAAGTGACCTGGATCTGAATTCAAATAAGGTACTAAGATCCAAGAGAATGTTCATAAACCCTAATCATGAAGCTGCTTTGCATGGATCAGTCCAGGAGATGGCTGGGCAGCATCCAGCAAGGGGTGGGGGTGGGGAGGTGGGAGGGAGCTCGGAGGGAGCTCGGATTGCAAAATTCTGCCAGGACTTGCTCTAGCACCTGGCCCTGAGGCCCGGAGGTCAGCTCTAAGTACCTTGAAAGATTTATCAGCCCTGTGGGAGCTGGGATTCCCGTTGTGAAACCCCATGGGGGCAGACAACAGGAAGCCATGTGAGCCAAACTGGAAAGAGTGAGCCAACAAGGTGAGAAGCAGCCAAAGTTTGCCAAATCAGCCCCAGGTCACTCAGAAATAAAGAAAGCCTAGGAGCTCTGGGTCCAGAACTGGTTAAATCACAGTTCTGTTCAAACGCCTTGGATAGCTTTTTCATGACCCCCTCCCCCCAATCTCCCAAGGTATGGCATTATGGAAAGATCTTAGGTTTGAATCCTACTCCATCTCTTAAAAGAAGGATGGCTGTAGCTAAATTATTTAATTCCCCCGAGCCTTAGTTTCCTCATCTGTAAAATCAGTACAATGCAGTAATAATGGTATCAACTACCATTCAGGGTTGCTGCTGGAGAGAAATACTTTGTAAACCTTAAAAAGCTCAGAAATAAAAGTTCTTGTTTGCCATTCAAGGATCTCCATGATCTGATATCATCCTACTTTTCTAGCTTTACTCATGTGTCTTCCCAAGGTAACAGTAAAATAAATAATTAATGCAGATAATCTCACAATCCTGTATCCCTAATCTCTTGCTATCCATTCTGCACTCATTTAAAAGGAATTACTCCTGAAAAAAAAAAAGACATGAGCCTTATCTTTGCTAATGATGTGACCTATTCCTAAAATGCCCTCTTTATTTGCCTCTTGAAGCTCATCTACCTATTAAAGCTCACATTTTAATGCTCAGTTTTCAGCAGGTGATAGGCCCCAAGGTACTTCATCCTCATTATAACACATTAAGGATGTGTTCATTTCTGGGTACCATCTTCTGAGAGGGTCACTGATAAGCATGCAGTGTCTGAAAGATAGCTTCCAAATCATACTATATGAGGCTAAAGAAATTGAGGGTCTTGAGCCTGGAGAGGAAAAGATTCAAGGGGACCATTTGAAAAGCACTTATATGAAAGAAAGATAACCTTGGTTCTATTTGGCTCTGCTAGTGACAGAAATGAGAGCACTAGGTAGATGAAGGAGTGAATTTAGGCTGGATGTTGGGAAGAACTTCCTATCAATTAAAACTTCCCAGAGTAGAATGGGCTGCCTCTAGATGTAGTGGATTTCCCCTCACTTGCTGGATGACTATTTCTTTGGATGCTATTGAAAGGATTCTTGCTCCAGTGTTGGGTTGGTCTAAATACTCATTGAAGTCCCTTCCAACCCTGAAATTCTGTGATTTTGTAACATGTTACTGTTTCTAATAACATTTCTTCTCTCTCTCTCTCTTTTTTTATTTAATAGCCTTTTATTTACAGGTTATATGCATGGGTAACTTTACAGCATTAACAATTGCCAAACCTCTTGTTCCAATTTTACCTCTTACCCCCCCACCCCCTCCCCTAGATGGCAGGATGACCAGTAGATGTTAAATATATTAAAATATAAATTAGATACACAATAAGTATACATGACCAAAACGTTATTTTGCTGTACAAAAAGAATCAGACTCTGAAATATTGTACAATTAGCTTGTGAAGGAAATCAAAAATGCAGGTGTGCATAAATATAGGGATTGGGAATTCAATGTAATGGTTTTTTAGTCATCTCCCAGAGTTCTTTCTCTGGGCGTAGCTGGTTCAGTTCATTACTGCTCCATTGGAAATGATTTGGTTGATCTCGTTGCTGAGGATGGCCAGGTCCATCAGAACTGGTTATCATATAGTATTGTTGTTGAAGTATATAATGATCTCCTGGTCCTGCTCATTTCACTCAGCATCAGTTCGTATAAGTCTCTCCAGGCCTTTTTGAAATCATCCTGTTGGTCTTTTCTTACAGAACAGTAATATTCCATAATATTCATATACCACAACTTATTCAGCCATTCTCCAACTGATGGACATCCATTCAGTTTCCAGTTTCTAGCCACTACAAAAAGGGCTGCCACAAACATTCGTGCACATACAGGTCCCTTTCCCTTCTTTATAATCTCTTTGGGATATAAGCCCAGTAGTAACACTGCTGGATCAAAGGGTATGCACAGCTTGATAACTTTTTGAGCATAGAATAACATTCCTTCTCAAATTTCACCAGAAATTCATTCTGTAAACTCTCTCATGAACTTTTTTCATATGATATCTCATATCAGTGTTTTGTGGCTTATTCCTTTTACTAGACTATAAGCTCCATAAGGGTATATAGTCCTATCTTAAGCTGTATCTTCTCCAGTATTATACATGGTGCTCTGCACACTGTAGGTACTTAATAAATATTTAAAAGAAGGAGGAAGAAAGAAAAAGAAAGGGAGGAAAGGGAAGAACAAAGAAGGAAAGAAACAAGGAAGGAAGAGAGGAGAAGAGATAGAAGGAAGGACAGAAAGAAGAGAGGAAGGGAGAGAGGGAGAAAGAAAGAGAAGAAAAAAAGAAAGAAAGAAAAATGAAGGAAAGAAAGGAATGAAGGAAAGGAAGGAGAAAGAGAAAAGAGGAAGAAAGAAGGAAAGAAAAATAAGGGAAGGGAAAGAAGGGGAAGGAGGAAGGAGAGAGAGAAAAGAAGTAGAAGAAAGAAAAAAGATAGGAAGAAAAGAAAGAAGCAAGCAAGGAAAGGAAAGAAGGAAAGTAAAGAAGGAGGGAAGGAGTAAGGAAAGCAATGTGTCTTCTCTCTACTAGTATAATGGGTTGTGGTGATGGCTGTTGTTATTTGTCTTTCATTTGCTAAGAGGATCATAATATCAGGGAGGCGATGTCATGACATAAAAATGTTTTGGATTTAACTGAAGGAGGTTCTGTGCAGTCATCAGCATCGCTTTCTCCTCCAGAGCCATCATCCAGTGACCCAGATCCAGAAGACTGAAGATGTTCCTGTATGCTATAGGAGACCTTGGCCTTTTTAAGCTAAGGTCTTTAATAGTTTGTTTGATTGAGGCAACTCCCAATCAGTGATTAAAAAGAAATAAGAATTGAGACAAAGAATTACTTTTTTTTTTTAACCTAGCCCATGGGGAAAATGTAGGAATCAATGTGGGAGAGGAAGACTGAGAGACCACTGTACTTTATCAAGAAATCTGGGTTTTGGTACTGGTTCCAATACTTATTATCTGTGTGACCTTGGGAAAGAAATCCCTTTGCTTCTCTCTTACTTTTTTACTTGTAAAATGAGAGTTAGACTAGATAGTCTCAAACATATCTTTCAATTCTAACATTCTGATAATTCTCTTTGTCATTCTTCAACTCCAGCCTGGGACACATCCAGTGAAAAGGGGAAGGCTCAGTGTGGCAGAAAGACCCCCCCTCCATGCCCCACCCTTGCAAAAGAGTACTCAAAAGAAGGAAGGGAGAGTCCTGGGTTTTAAGAGCTTATGTGGGAATAGAGAAACCACAGCTTAGACCAGTTATTGCCTGACATCTTGGGAGTACCCACCCAGCCAGTCACTAAGCCAGGTAGCCTGGAGTCTTTCTCCTGACCTGACCCAGCCCTGGTAACCCAGCTAGTAAAACTTCACCAGTGTGGCTGTCACTCTGTGTCCCTTTTGTGGATCAGCTCTACCCTCCGAGCCTGTCTTTGGCTGGATCTGCCTCCCAAGGCTGGGGCCAAGACAAACATGCTAGGGACAGAACAGTAAGACTTGACATGGAGCCCGCCCCCTCTTGGCATCTATCCCACAAACAGGACCCGTGTGACACCCACCCACTTTTAGCATCTCTCAGCCCAGGAGAACCAGACAGGTGGGGCACACCTTCTCTCCTCCCCTCCCCCATGCTATGGCACAGGGCTCACACCTGAAGCAGCCACACCCCCACTATTTACCAACTGGCTCGTAATGCACAAATGTTTCAGCATGGCTACATTGCACACACCTCCGTACACACCTCCAAGTGAACACCACTGTGGGCACACATATTCTATCCATACACACAGCAGACACTTGCTATATACACATATATGGTGCCATACATAGCCCCCACACACTTGATGCACACTTTAATGAATATATTATGCACAAACTACACATTTCTCACCTCTGTCAAGATTCAGATCAAATCCTCCCTAGAGACTCTTCCTGGTACCCCTAGAAGTTAGGACCTGTCTTCAGACTGCCTTCCATCTATTGTATGCTTTGTATACAATGTGTATTTTGAATATTATATATACAATATATACTTTGGGCAGGCCTCCCTCACTTAAACCCAAATCACTTGAATGTCACTAACATTGCCTCCCTGATGTCATGGTCATCTTTGAGAATGAAGGACAGACAACAACAACCTTGTTATTTACAGATTGTCTTCTCTACCAGAATGGAAGCTTCTTGAGGGCAGGGACTGGTTTTCTTTTTGATATTATATATTAACTACACTATTAAAAAAAAAAAAGGGAACAGTTTTGAAAAACATACAAACTCTATCCAATGCAGTGCAATGATTAATTCTCCAGAGGAGCAATGCTGAAGAATTCTACCTATTTCTGGACAGAGAAGTATCGGACTCAGTGCAGACTGCAACACATATTTTTGGACATGGCCAGTATGGGAATTTGTTTTGTGTTTTGTATTATGTAAGGGTTTTTTTTTTTCTTTCCATTTGGTGGCAAAGTGGGATAGAGGAGGAAGGGAGAGAAAATAAATGCTTAATTGAAAAAAATTTCTAAACATTTCCAATTGATTATAACCTTGGTTTTGTTTTATTATGAGTGTTTTTCTAGTTATGTCTACCCTATCTTGTATTTGTGAAGTTGCTTTTTGGACATCAAGAGCAAGGTTTCAAATCTCTATTAGTTTTCTTATTTGATTTATTGCATTGTTTGTGCCTCTAGATGGCATAGTGGATAGACTACTGGTCCTGGAATCAGAGAGACTCTTCTTCCTGAGTTCAAATCCAGCTTTGGATACTTATTAGCTATGTGAATCTGAATAAATTACTTAAGCCTGTTTCCTCATCAGTTAGATGAGCTAGAGAAGGAAATGACAAATCACTTTCACATCTCTGCCAAGAAAACCCCAAATGGGGACACAACAATGCCAAATATTCTTTTAGTCAAATTATTGATAAACATGGATAAAAATGGTAATTAGCGAAAAACAACAAAGCATAGATCCTTGGGGGTCATTACATTATAAGCCTCCCCCCACACTGATATCTCATTACAAATGCCTACTTTGAGGGTCTGGCCATTTAACCATTTTCAAATCCATCTACTTATGCTATCATCCAGCACACATCTGTCCATTTTTTCTAAAAGAAAATAATGAGAGATATTATCAAATACTTTGCTAAAATGTAGGTAATGTGTGTATACAGCAATAGACCCTGTTCTACCAGTTTCGTAACACTGTCAAAAAAAGGAATAAGGTTAGTCTGGTATGACCTGTTCTTGATGAAGCAGATCACAGAGCTGGGATCACTATTTCCTTTTTTAAATGTTCGTTATCCTCTCCTTTAAGCATTTTTTTTTTAAAGTATGGACCCATGATTCCATTCTTAGAAAATGGGAATCATCCTCCTACTAAGGAAACTTCCTCTATTAATGCAAATCAGCAACTGTCTTGCAATTTAGAGTTTTAGAAAGTTTCCTGGGTCACAGAGAAGTTAAGTGATTTTTCCAGTGCAACCCATCCAGTATGTGTCAGAGATGACTCTGAATCCAGGTCAGTCTAAATATGAGGCCAGTTCTCTAGCCACTGTCATATTGCCTTTTTTAAAAAAGATATTTTTTAACTAGGTGCTTTATCACTATCTCTTTAATTATCCAGTATATCAACCCTCTATTAGCCATGTTTGCTCTGTCCTTTCTAGTCCCATTCTTTCTTTGGTAGAAAAAACATAAGTGAAATAAAGAATTGAGAAGTTCTGTTTCCTCTCTGATCAGTTACTACTTTCCCGTCCCCTTCTGTGCAGCAATATTATCCCTTCTTGGATATTTCTTTCTTCCACAATCCACCTAAAAACAAAACCTAAAACTCTTTTAGGTTATATTTACTTGCCTTTGCTACATTTTTTTTATTCCAAATTTTAGCAGTCTGACAATATTGCATTCATCTCTGTGACCTTCCCTTGCTTTTCTCTTCTGACCATATCTTTAAAATATCTATATTGGTTGGAGAGTTCCTTACATATCCACATGAAACTTGTTAGAAAATTCCCTTGATCTTGCTCTTGAAAACTGTTCTTTTTGAGTCTTTAGAATTTCATTCAAGAAGTACACAAGTTATACACAATGCAAACACTACTCACCTTTATGCACATTGTCTTTTGAAAAGGCACAGTATACCTTGTAGTAAAAGCTACGCCTTTGCACCTTTCCCTGGAATGCATTCCCTCCTCATGTCCAATTGGTAGAATCCTTTACTTCGAGACTCAGTTTAAGACCTGCCCACTTCTAATCGATTTATTTTTCTATTCTGGCTTCCAACTCCACTGCTGGACTGGAGCTGTTCTCTCCATGGTTACTACAATCTCTTAAATACCAAATACAATGACTTTTGTTCAATCCTCTTCTTTCTTGGGTTTTTAACACTTCAAGCCATCCATTCCTCCTAGATGCTCTCTCTTCCTGCGTTACAATATTGCTTTCTTCAGGTACTTCTCCAATCTGATTGTTCCTTCTCAAATTCCTTTGCCTCATCTTTGCTTTCCTTTCCTCAAAAGTGAATGTCTCTTCTTTTTTGTACATTCTCTTGGTGATCTCATTAGCTTCCTTGGCTTTAATGATTTTTCTATGGAGACATTTCTCAGATCTACACATCCAGCCCTCACCAGTAACTGATTGCTAGCAATCTATTCTTCAAACACCCTTTAGACATCTCATACTCCACATACCCACTACATAATTCATTATCTTTCCTAAATATACCCCTTCTCCAAATTTCCTTCCTAAATAATAAGAGCTGCCATTTATACCATATTTTAAAATTTTGAGACATTTAAGTTTCACAACAACTCTATGAAATAAGTGTTGTTAGTTCCATTTTATAGCTAAGGAAACTGAGACAAGCAGAGCTTAAGAAACCTGTTTGAGCTCAGGACAAGATTTAAACTCTGAGTTTCTTGCCTCATGTCCAGAATGTTAACCATTACATGTTGAATAGACAGAACTTCCAAAACTCCCCACCCTCAAACTCCAATCTCCTCTGTGTGTGTATTGCTTTCTCCTTTATTAGAATATAAACTCCTTGAGGGTAGGGATATTACATTTCTGTCCTTGTATCCCCAGGCTGTGTCTGGCATATAATCAAATGTTTAATAAATGTGTTGATTACTTGGCTGGGATTAGGGGGAATGCTTCATTCATTCATTCATTTATTCTCATATAGACTACTGTGGAAGCCTGCTAATTGGACTCTTTCCTCACAGGCTCTCTTCTTAACAATCTGTCAGAGAGATGCCAAAATACTCTCTCTAAAGGACAGATTTCACCTTGTCAACTTTTCTTTTTTTTAAATTAGTATCCCCAACATTTAGCACAGTACTCGGTACATATAGGTGCTTAATTAATGTGAATTATTTTGTACTGTGTAACCCTCTCCCTTCCCCCAAGGACCTTTAATGACTTCCTCATGCATGCCTCTAGGATAAAATAAAAACTTCTCAGCTTGGCATGAAAAGCCTTTCATAATGTAACTCCAGCCTACCTTGCCAGGCTTATTTCACTTCACACCCCCTCACATAGTCTACTTTGCTGCCAGATTGGCCTATTCCTGAATTCAGCATTCATCTCACACCTCTATGCCTTGGCCACTGAGTCTGAAGTGTTCCTTTCTTCATTCTAACTATTGGAGTACAGAGCTTCCTCAAGGCTCAGCTCAGGTGCCCCTCTTACCAGAGACTTTTCCTGATCCCACTAGTTTTTAGGGGATCTTAATCGGTGGTTCATGAACAGATTTCAGAATATAAATGAACTTTGATAGCAGAGCTATATCTATATCTATATATGATACACACACATACTAAAAATAAATAAAGATAGATATGTGCACCACCCTCGTCTCTTACCTTGTATTTATTTTTTATGTATTTCCCTATATAGATGTTGTTTCATCAAGGAAGAATGTAAGCTCCTTGAGGGCAAAAACTGTTTTCTTTTTGTTTTTGTATCCCAAGTGCCTAGCATGGCGCATTGAATGTTTGGTGGATTGAATGATTTTTACTAAAATGGAAATAGTATCTGTCTAGTCTTGAAAACGCAAATAGATACACCAAGGAATAGAAACCAACTTGTACAATCAATGACCAAAATCAATCTTTGTCCGCTGCCTCCAGCAGCAAACTTAGTCCCACTTGCTTTCCTATTATTCTCAATTCTAGGTTCTTAATTTCATGCAGGTTGGATCTTTTGAAATTTCATTGGATTGCTCATCTTGACTGCTTTCCCAAACCACTTGAGTTCAAATCCTGGCTCAAATACTTCTTAGTTTCATTACCCTGGACAAGTCACCTAATCTCTTTCATTTTAAGTTTATTGCTTTCTAAAATGGGAATGGGAACACTATGAGGATCAAATGAGATAGTATTTGTAAATTCTTTACAAACTCTAAAAGGCTATATAAATGCTAGCTATCATCATCATCATCATCATTATTATTCCTTCCTGTCTTTTGATAAGTAATTTTCCCCTCCTCCCTTAAATTTTCTCATCTGTAAAAGAGAGATAATAACTTTAACCCAACAACTTCAAGGATTATTGTAAGGAAAGGGCTCTTTGTCTTAAATAACATGGAAAGGTGAATTATAATTATCTTTCTTGGAGAAGTCTGCGATGGAATTCTGTCTAGTCTAGTGACATTTCTTCTCCTGCCTAGGGAGAACTCTATCAATCCAGGCTTCATAACCTTTTGAGATGAATTTGAATTCATCTTTCATCCAAAAAGAGATGATAATATTTAACAACAAATGTTTAGAAAAGTTGTTTAAATTCAGTTTGGTTAGAGGTCTCTATCTTCATTAGCTCTCATGGGACAGTTGAGTTCATTTTATAGTCCCAACTCACATTTTAGGAGGAATTTAATTCATTGGCTAGAATCCAGTCACAGAAGGCTGATCAGGATGAAAAGGGGACTATAAATCACTGGGATCTATCATTGTCTTCAGAAGGGTTGTCATGGGGGGAAAGAAGTAGACTTTCTCCGTGTGGTTCCAGAAGGCAGAGGTGGAAGTGATAGGTAAAAATTCTAGCAAGCCAGACTTTGATGCAATGCAAGTAAAAACTTCCTAATCACCTTTGCCATTTTGTTGACTTCTGCACTGCCTGCAATTGTACCCTCCAGACCACTGAACTTTGCCATTTACCTTGTAGCCAAGATATCTCTTTTCCACTTGGAACCTTTATCAAATCAACACTTTCATTGATCCTGGGAAAGCTAATTCAGTCTAATTTTCTAGGGCTTTACAGGTCAAGCAGGTGGCTTCCCCAAACCAAAATACCCCCTTTCCTAATCAATAACCCCTTGTTTTGTGTTTTCCTTTTTGTAGAATGTAAGCTCTTGGAGGATAGAAACGATTTCATTTCTACCCTTGTATCTCTAGAACCTAGTATAATGTCCCTCTAATGCTGAAATTCTATTCATCTGATTTGAGACAGAGACAGAGAGAGACAGAGAGACAGAGAGGGAGGGAGGAAGAAAGGAAAGGAAAGAGGGGAAGAGAGAGACAGAGACAAAGAGAAACACAGAGAGAGAATGTTTTAAAAATATTTACTATAAATTATCAAATTATCAAAACAATCTGGTACTGGCTAAGAAATAAGAGTGGTAGATCAGTGGAACAGATTTGGTATAAATTACACTAAAATAAATGACCATAGTAATATATGATAAACCCAAAGATTCAAGCTTTTGAAATAAAAACTCATTATTTGACAAAAAACTTCTGGGAAAACTGGAAATCAATATGGCTACTACTAGGTATAAACCAACATCTCACACAACATATCCAAGAAAAGGTCAAAATGGGTACATAATTAACACATAAAGGGTGATAACAAATTAAGAGAGCATGGAATAGTTTATCTGTCAGATTTATGGATAAGGACCAAAGAGGATACAGAGATCATTACAAAATGTAAAAGAGATGCTTTTGATTATATAAAATTTCAAAGTTTTTGCACAAACAAAACCAATGCAACCAAAATTATAGGGAAAACAGAAAACTTGGGGAATTTTTTTTTGCAATAAGTATCTCTGATAAAGACCACATTTATCCAATATATAGGGAACAGAGGCAAATTTATAAAAATACAAGTCATACCCCAATTGATAAATGCTCAAAGGATATAAACAGGAAGTTTTCACACAAAGAAATCAAAAGTACTATAAGTCATTATTGATTAGAAAGATGAAAATTAAAGCACCTGCAAAGTATTACCTCATACTTATCAGATTGACTGATATAAGAAAAAAAGAAAATGTTGGATATTGGAAGGGATGTGGAAAAACTGGAACACAAATGAATGCATTGTTGGTGGAGTTGTGACCATCAACTGAAAAGCAATTTGGAACTATATCTATATGGTAACCAAACTGTACATACCCTTTGATCTAGCAATATCATTTCTAGCAATATCAAGGGGGAAAGGACCTATTTGTACAAAAATATTTATAATAGCTCTTTTTGTGGTGACTAAGAACTGGAAATCAAAGAGATGCTCATCCATTGGGGAATGGTTAAACAAGCTGTGGTATATGATTGAAATGGAACATTATTATAATAAGGAACAACAAGCAGAATCAGAAAACCTGGAAGGACTTATACAAATTCATGCAAAGTGAAATGAACAGAACCAGGAGAATGTTGTATATGGTGTCAGCAATATTATTCAATGAAGAAATATGACTTAACTATTCTCAACAATGCAATGATCCAAAGCAGTTCCAAACAATTAATGATAAAGCATATTATCTGCCTCCAGATGGAAAAAAAAAAACTGATATTGATTGAATACAGACTGAATCATGCTGTTTTTCACCTTTTTTTCATTCTTTTCTTTTATTCAAATCGTTTTTTTTATAAAATGACAAATATGGAAACATTTTACATAATTGCATATGTAAAAATAAATGTTTACCATGTGTTACAGATACAAAAGTAATCATTTTTTACTTTCAACTACATTTTAATAGGGGAAGACAAAATATGAAGGAGAACTTGGGGGAGATGGGAGGGATAAAGGAAATTAGCACAGGGATTCACCAATCAGGACAATATGCCTCATAACATGGAGACATCTCAGATGGTATGGTGAAGGTAATAGAAGACAGCAAAGTATGCAGAGCAAGATTCTGAAGGGGGCAAAGTTTCACTGATCTTTGTCCTAGAGTCCTTTTTTCTCCTCCTCCTCCTCTTCCTCCTATTTTTCTTCCTCTTCTTTTTTCCTTCTCCTCCTCCTCTTTCTCCTCTTCTTCTTCCTCCTTTCTTCCTTTCTCTGTCTCTGTCTCTCTCCCTCTCTGTCTTTTTCTCTCCTCCTCCTCTTTTTTATTTTTCTCTCTCTCTGATATCATCAACACCCATGAGTTCAACTACCAACTCCATATAGACAACATTCAGCTCTATATATCCAGCCAGAACTCCAGTCTCACACATCAACAAATGTCTGGTGCGCTGAAGCCAGTTCCTACAGTCACAAGCCAATTGCTAAATTTTCAGTGTGAGCATTTATATCTAGAAATTAAACACTGCAAATCAGGATTTGATGTACTGTTTTACTGATTGTGTAGACTTAAGAAAGTGATGGAGAAAATGTTAATAATGCCTGTTCTTCTCTCCATTCATACACACATAGCCACTATTCTTGCTCAAATCTTCATTGCCTCTCGTGGGGACTATAGCAATGACCTCCTAAATGAATTCCGCGATTCTCTTGGCTCCTATTTCCAATCCATTCTTTATATAGCCACCAAACTGATACTGCTAAAGTATAAGTTTGGCCAAACTCAAGAAGATTGAGCAGCTTCTTCTTGCATCTAGGATACATGCAAACTCCTACGTTTGGCTTTTAAAGACCTTCACAATCTGTCCTCTGCCCAGTTTTTGAGGATTACTTCACATTATACACTCTCATGAGTTCTATATTTCACCCAAAGTGTTTGTCTTTTTATTCCCAGAATGCAACGTTCCCATCTCCAGTCCCCCATGCCTGTAAATGCACTTCTTCCTCATTTGTTCCTTGTAGAATCCCTAACTTCCCACAAAGTTTATCTCCAATGCCATTTCCTCTAGGAAATCTCTTCTGCTTCCCCAGTTAACAGTGTCCTCTCACCAGAAATTCATTCCTTTTTATGCTTTAAAAATTTAATTTTCTGTGAACTTGTCTCCTCTCAAATAGAATGTAAGTTCCTTGAGGGCAGGATCTACTTCATTTTTGTCTCTATCCCTGTGTCTAGCACAGTACCTGACATACAGAAGGTTCTTAAAAAATGCTCCTTTAATGTTGTCAGCAGTCAATTAACTCCTACTATATGCCAGACACTGTGCTAAGTGCTGGGAATGCTATGGGTAAAGACAACACACCAGAGGAAGCAGAAAAGCCCAGGGTGTGGATGGAAAGAAGTACCTGATAAGAAGTTCCAAAGTAGTGTGTGGGAGTAATAAGGGGGTGCAAATAATGCTAGAGGGGATAGTGGTTGGACTCCAGTAGTATGAGATAAGGCTAGAAAGCTAGGTTGTTGTTGCCAGATTGCTCATGAATTGCAAAGGAACTTTACCTTTGTTTGGAGGGCAAAAGGGAATCAGTCAGTCAACTAGCATTTATTAAGTGCTTACTATGGCCAGGATTGTGTTAAGGGCTGGGTTGGAAAGGCAAGAAAGAGTCAGTCTCTGCTCTCGAAGGATTCATAATTTAATAGTTCAGGCAACATCCAAAATTTTTGAGCAGTGCTATACAAGTCATTCCCCAATTAATAAATGCTCAAAGGATATAAACAGGCAGTTTTCACACAAAGAAATCAAAAGTACTCTAAATCGTTATTGATTAGAAAAATGAAAATTAAAGCAACTGCAAAGTACTACCTCATCAGATTGATTAATATGAGAAAAAAGAAAATGTTGGCTATTGGAAGGGATGTGGGAAAACTGGGACACTAATGAATGCATTGTTGGTGTTGTGCACAAGATGTGTTATTTATAAGTTATAGATTAGATGGATTAAAGAAGAGGGGTGAGTGGAGATGGTTTGAATGGAGATGATTTGAGTCACATGTTCAGGTCTGTGACCAGGACTACACATATATATATCAGGACAGTCAACTGAACAATATTAAGGAAAGGCACTGTTAAGGCGCTGATGAAATTGGGCACTGGTGAAATTTCTCTGATGGGATATGAAAAAAGATTTTAAATGACTGAAAGAATGGAAAAGCACTTACTAAGTGCTTACTATATGCTAAGCCTTATCTAAGTCTTGGAGATAGGGGTCAAATGCATCCTGTGATTTCTACAGGAAAAGAGGGAAATTCTGTCACTGTGGATTAGCATCTTCTCTGCAATTTATAATCTAGATAACTTTAAGGGATTCAAAAGCAATACTGAGAAAATACCTGCTCTTAAGGAACTTAAATTCTAATGGGGAAGAAAACACATTTGGGAGTGGTGGGCAGGAAAAGATATTTTTGTTTGGGAAATCCTAAGTAAGTGGAGCTAAAGGTTATGATGATATTTGATTGTGGTTCCAAACCTGAAAAGAGGGCAGTGAGGGGAATAAAAGAAAGGTTCTATAGCAGGAGGGAAAATAAAATGGTTGGGTGGAATATGAAGCCTGGCTAGGGGGCCACCTGGTTAGCATCGTAGGGCTCCAAAACAAGAGCTCCAGAGCTGAGAGAACTAACGCCCTTCTTCAACAGGAGAGATGGCAAGCTTCTGTGGCCATCAATACCATCTTTGATATTAAGAAGATTTTCTTTCAGTTCTGGCCTTCCCCTCCAGACCTCTGGGACTGAGGGGCTTCTTGAGCCATTGTACACATGAGCAGGGATCCAGATTAGCTCTCCGATAACACTTCTCAGAGTTCTGGTCTCTGATCAATCCCAGAAGCTGTGAGGTGATGGAGCTAGAGAAGCATAGTGCCTTGGGCCTCTCCATCAGAGTCAAGGGAATCCATCTGATTAAAGGCCATGGGGTTCACCAACGACTTAGCACCCCCTGGAGGACAAAAAGAGTTACTGTTGCCATCACTGGCATATTGTGGTTTATGTCACATATCGACAACGAATGAATGGAAAAGCATTTAGTGAGCACTTACTGTGTGCAAAGTGCACCAACAGAAGCAACTGCTAGAGTGGATTTCCACAGAGGAGAAATCAGTTCCAAGAGTCATGGCTATAGGGACAAGGCTGGGAGAAGGGCTGGTGACTTGGAGGGGCTGCCACTCCTGGGGCTCTTGGACTTGGTGGTCTGGCCACAGTAAATGGGTGTGGTAGAGAAAAGTGGATCCCTTATTTTCTCTCTCTCTTTTTAATAATAGCTTTTTATTTTTCAAAATACATGCAAAGATATTCAACAATCACCCTTGCAAAAACTTGTGTATTTTTCTCTCTTCCTCCCTACTTTTCCCCTTCCTAGAAAGCAAGTAATCCAACATAAGCAAAATATACAAATTATTCTAAACATCTTTACACATTTATCATGCTGCACAAGAAAACTCAGATCAAAAAAGAAAATAATGAGAGGAAAAACAAGCAAACGACAATAACAACAAAGGTGAAAATACTATTTTGTGATTCACATTCAGTTCCCATAGTCCCCTCTCTGGATGTAGATGGCTCTCTCCATCACAAGTCTATTGGAATTGGTCTGAATCACCTCATTCTTGAAAAGAGCCAAGTGGGGCAGCTAGGTGGTGCAGTGGCTAGAGCACCAGCTCCAAAGTCAGGAGGACCCGAGTTCAAACACTTCCTGGCTGTGTGACCCTGGGCAAGTCACTTAACCCTAGTTGCCTCAGGGAGGAAAAAAGCCAAGGCCATCATAGTTGATAATCACATTATGTTGTTGTTGCTATGTACAATGTTCTCCTGGTTCTACTCATTACTCTTGGCATCAGTTCGTGTAATCCCCAGGCCTCTCTGAAATCATCCTATTGATTGCTTCTTATAGAACAATAATATTCCATAACTTTCCTATACCACAATTTATTCAGCCATTCCCCAACTGATGGGCATCCAACTCAGTTTCCAGTTTTTTGCCGTTACGAAAAGGACTGCTACAAATATTTTTGCACATGTGGATCCTTTTCCCTTTTTTATGAGTGGATTTCTTATTCATTAATTTAACAACCATTGCCCTTCTGGCTGTTCCACAAACAATACACTCCATCTCTCAGCTCTGGACTTTTTCTCTGTCTTCCATCCCTGGAATGCTCTCCCTCTTCATCTCTTCCTATGGCTTCCCTGGCTTCCTTTAAGTCCCAATTAAAATCCTATTTTTTTCCCTCTTTTCTACAACCTAGAGAAAAGTAGGCAGTCAATTAATGGATCAATTAATCAGTCATCAATGGAGTAAATTGTGTAATTTGGCCACTAGGTGGTGCAATTTTCAATCCTCTCCCCCCCCCAGTCGGATAATCCCGGGCCTCCCCCCCCCCCCCCCCCCCCCCCCAGTAAAGGGTTCTTACTCAGAACATTCAATGTGTATGTATCTACTTTCTCCCCATGAGTTATAAAAGAGTGCTCAGCTTACAAAATCTTAGACCAGTGGTTATCAGACTGTGGCCCAAGGACCCCTGAAAGTCCTGAAGACCATCTCAGAGAGGGCATAAGGTCAAAACTATTCTCATAGCAATACTGAGATATTGTTTGCCTTTTTACTAGTGTACATCTTCCATAGACTATATGAAACTGAAACATGAAAACTGAGTTAATATCTCATATGCAGAACAGAATTTTTTGCCTCATAATTGATTGGATTAATCTACAAATGTAGTTATACTCACAGTTTTACTTGTTCATCCAATATCAATACTAAGTAATCACTGAAGATCTTATATGGGAATGCTTGACTACCAACACAAGTGGTACTGAAATAAACAAAATTTTGAATAACTTTTTTGAATCTCATGGTTTATCTTGGGAAAAATGTGTAGAAATCGAAACTGTTGGTGCAGAAGCAATCTGCAATTTACTTTTGCAAAAATAAAAAAACTTGTGTTTTTCTCAGTTTTTTTAAAATTTAAATGTGTTATTTTTGTTAACATGTATTGGGTTTGTTATTGTTATTTTAAAACAAACAAACAAATAAATAATTTTGCATTGTTGGTGGAGCTATGAACGGATCCAACCATTCTGGAGAGCAATTTGGAACTATGCTCAAAAAGTTATCAAACTGTGCATGCCCTTTGATCCAGCAGTGTTACTATTGGGCTTATATCCCAAAGAGATCTTGAAGGAGGGAAAGGGACCCTGTATGGGCAAAAATGTTTGTGGCAGCCCTCTTTGTAGTGGCAAGAAACTGGAAACTGAGTGGATATCCATCAATTGGAGAATGGCTGAATAAATTGTGATATATGAATGTTATGGAATATTATTGTTCTGTAAGAAATGACCAGCAGGATGATTTCAGAGAGACCTGGAGAAACTTACATGAACTGATGCTGAGTGAAATGAGCAGAACCAAGAGATCATCATACATGCAACAACAAAACTATATGATGATCAATTCTGATGGACGTGGCTCTCTTCAACAATGAGATGATTCAAACCAGTTCCAATTGTTCAGTAATGAAAAGAGCCATCTACACCCAGAGCGAGGACTATGGGAACTGAGTGTGGATCACAACATAGCATTTTCACTCTTTCTGTTGATGTTTGCTTGCATTTTGTTTTCCTTCTCAGTTTTTTTTTCTTTCTAGATCCTATTTTCTTGTGCAGCAAGATAACCATATAAATATGGTTTAATAAATAAATATAATATATTTAACAAATATAGTTTAATAAATAAATATACATATAAATATGTATGCATATATTGGATTTAGTATATATTTTAACATATTTAATATGTATTAGACTACCTGCTATCTAGGGGTGGGGGGGGAAGGAGGGAAAAATTTGGAATAGAAAGTTTAGCAAGGGTCAATGTTGAAAAATTACCCATGCATATGTTTTGTAAATAAAAAGCTTTAACACAAAAAAAAGAAAGAAAAAAATTTTTTATCAGTTTGAATTTTTTCTTTTTTTTTAAATAAAGCTTTTTATTTTCAAAACATATGCATGGATAATTTGACAATATTGACCCTTACATAATAGCCTTGTATTTCAGATTTTTTCCTCCTCTCCCCCACTCCCTCCCTTAGATGGCAAGCAATTCAGTATATGGTAAACGTGTTAAAATATATGTTAAATCCAATATGTAGCAACATATTTATATAATTCTCTTGTTGCACAAGAGAAATCAGATTTAAAAAAAAAGAAAGAAAATGAATAAGAAAACAAAATACAAGTGAACAACAATAAAAAGAGTGAGAATGTTATGTTGTGATCCACATTCAGTTCCCAGTTTGAATTTCTAATTTGGTAAATATTGATGGTCATAACCAAATATAACCAAACAATCATAAACAAAAACTTTGGGGTCAATAATTTTTAAAAGTACAAAGAGATCCTTCGACCAAATATTTGAGAACTGCTGCCTCTGAATATTTCCCCTTCTACCACTTTAAGTTTACATTCTTGTGGCCCCTAGAGACTGGCCTTTCAATTCAATATTAATCCAGTGGCACAATTGAATGTGTGAATAAATGAGAAAGCATTTAAGTCCTTAATATATGCAAAACACTGGGAATACAAATAAAAAAAGCAAATTATTTTGTTTATTTCTATTCTATGAAGTTTGTCCTTCCCATTCAAGTGTCAATGGTGACACCCACCAGACTCAGGAGTTTAAATCATGGTGACCTTGAAGCCAGGATTACACACAAAATATTACAGTCAGCCCAGGGGCATTCAGGGCAGCCCAGAGAATGCAGGGTGCTTGGGGCTCAAGCTCAAAGGAAGCTTTGAAGTTGGAACTTGGGACTGAGCTCTAAGGGTACTAGCTGAACTATAAATATCTAAACCCCTCCCCAGAGAATGACAGTGAGGGTTGGGGTGGGTAATTAAGCCCCGTGTATGGGGAAAACATGCATATTTTAAAACATACTTCTGAAATAAATATTCCTTTGTAAAATCTACTCTGACTGTTAGTGGTTAAATGGAACTAGAGAGTAGGAGACCCACCTCCTACACTTAAGGAACACCATCAGTTGAGATGCAAGCATAGACACATGCACTAAACCTACGAGACTGGAGAACCCTGGGGGAGGAGGGGAAATGTGACATCCTTGGTCTTTCAATGAGGGCCAGGGGAGTTCATACTAGATAATTTCACAGGGCCAAGGACTTTGGGAGGGAATTTCTTTTTCTGGTCTTCAGTAACTGTGGCTGTTGAAGAAGTGGGGGAACAAAAGCAGTAACTGCCTGGTCCCATCTCCACGAGAGATGATTCCCTAGATGACGGCTGTGGAAGCAGAGCCAGGAGTTCTGGCATCTTCCCAGGGATCTTTGGCTCTGGCCGCGGGCTGTCTCCATGTCTGTCTGATGGGAGGTGGGAGGTGCTGGTGGAGGTGGAAATGATGGTTTGACATGCCTGGCGCATGCCTCCTCTTGTCTCTCCCTCGTGGGGCTTCGTTGGTTGGGCTAAACTTGGGGATAGCTACTGCACTTATCATTTCACTTAGCATAGAAAACTCCTGAGGAGGAAACTCTCTCTGCCAGTACAGGGCCGGCACCTTCTTTTCAATATGGTCTTCGACAGGTTGACATAGGATGTATCAAGGCAGCATATGAGTCCAGGTTTTTCTAACCAGTTCTCCTCTATCACTCATGCAACACCACCTGCCTCTCCACCAAAATGAATATTGCTTTAGCATATGAGAATTATGAAAATCCAAAGCTGCCTCAGCCCCATTTAGGAAATCTTCTGATCAACCTTATTCAAGAGTCAGTTGAGAGGCAGCTAGGTGGTTCTAGTGATTAGAGCACCAGCCCTGAAGTCAGGAGGGCCTGAGTTCAAATCTGATCTCAGACACGTCACACACGTCCTAGGACATGTTAACCCGTCCTAGCTGTGTGACCCTGGGCAAGTCACTTAATTCCAATCGCCTCAGCAATAAATAAATAAATAAAAGACTCGGTCAACTCTGTGTGGTCATGATTTATTACGGAACAGTAACATCAATAGTCAAAGATACATGGAAGGACCAGAGTGCAAACACCACTTCAGATTTTTACTAAATGTGTGACCTCAAGCAAGTCAATGAACCTCTCAGGGTGGGAAAAAGAATGAGAAAGGGGATTGTACAATGTGCTTTCTCTCGTTGGAGTCTCACTGGGATGGGGGTGGGATGGGAAACTGGGGTTTCACTGCCGGGGCCAATCTGGCTCAGTCTTTCCTTATCTTTGCCTCTGGCTCTGGACTGCCTTGTATCTCCACTGCCTGGACCCTCCCTTTGCTTCAGACACTGCAGCTGTCCAATCTATCCCAGAGTCTCCCTTGGGGCTCAACTCTGGCTCCATCAGCTTAGCGCCTGGGGCAAGGAGACAGAAATAGCAAGCAGCTGCAGATTTCTGGCCCCACCAAGATTTCCCTGTTTCAGAGGCCTGTCTGCTCTCAGTCACATGAAAGAAATAGAAGGGTGGACTAGCTTCTCTCCTTTAGGGCAAAGTGCATGAAAACAATCAAAAAGGAAAGACTGAGCTAGGTACCCACATGCAAAATCTCAACCTATCTCCCAAGCTTTCATATGCTTCCTCTTGAGTCTGAACTCACAAGTAAATAGGCTTTTTGGACATACTTGTGGACTCAGTTTCCCCTGTGGCAGCTCTTCAATTTCCACAGATGTGAAGCATGTTTGCAAACTCCATACCTACATCACTCTGCTGGAGCCAGGGCAGGGCAAACAATTCTTTTCTGAGGCGCTGACCTTACAAGAAGTTGCTTTATCCTCCTAGACATAGACAATTTAATTACTGACATCAGATGTAAAGGCCCATCCTAAACATTGAGGACATTGTTCTTCTGTTTCTCCCAAATTATTTGGCTAATGTGGGTAAAGGCCCCTCCAACTTTAATTCACTTCCTTTGCTTTAATTACCCTTTAAAACATTTTTTTCCCCTTTACTCTCAGATTCAAGTAGTGCATTTCCTTCAAAAAAACTATTCCAGAGTTTGAGCAGATCTCCCAGTAAAGCTTTTGGAACACAGGTACATTTCACTCAACCCCCCCAAAAATTCCGCTCTAGACCTTGAAACCCCATTCACCTGTTATCAGCAAGTCCCACTCTCCTAAGTGAATCAGCCCAAGATGGGAACCTGCTATGGTATGGAGAACATTGTTCATATAAAGCTCCTTGGGTCAGTTCCTCCTGAACCTTTGGCAGAGCACAGGCCTCTGCTGCCAAAATCATTCCTTCCAGACATCCAGCTGACTCCTAGCATCCCAGTGATGAGATCTTCAATGTTAGGTGGTTAGTAGAGGAATTGATCTCTGGGGCAAGTAGGCAGAAGGCTCTGATAAAAATCAGTTTAGCTCCATTGTTCCACCCTTTGGGGAGGTGGTCCAGTCTGAAATGCAAGTTATGTCAAACTCCTGAGACTCATTCTCTGTAGAGGTTTCAAGCAGTCTCCCTTGTTGTGGCCTGTCAGGAATCCCAATCATGTCCCTGAAGTTAAATTTTCCTTATAAAATCTACTTATGGACCATCCCATGGCTGCCGCCCTCCTTTGGGTTAGTCCATCACAGCATTCTGCCTGACATGTCTTTCCCCTTCCCCTTCCTCTATGCCATGTGATATCTCTCCTAACTCCACTATGCTTCCCAATCCCACTTTTCCTCCTTACAGCTAACTCTTTTAGGATGCTAAGTCCCTTTCAGGATTTAACCTGCCAGCTAGGGACAAGCTTCAACCTCATGGGGTATCTCCTTTTCTACTGGATAACTGTGAGTTCTATTGAAGAACTTGTCTTTCATGTGTTCTCCCACTCTGTTTTATATTTACCATTGCCAGTGTCTATTCTATCCCTTCATTTTGTCCTCTTCCCTAATTAAATTTACCTTTTGCAAAGAGAATGGTCTTTGTGAATTCTTCACATGACCAAACCCCAACTTTTGGTGCCAAATCCCACATCATAGATCACATCATTAGACCATTAGAGAGGAGAGAAAGATTTCTGGAAGAGCTTTAGAACCTTCAGTATTCAGCAACTGCTGAAGATACCTCAATGAGAGAGAGTTACCATAGAAACATGGAAGGGGGCCAGAGTTGCTGAGGAGTCTCTGGGAGCAAACCAAGAGACCTATCCTCCTAGCTTCTGTTGCACTGGCCTCAGCCCTGTACCTCTGCATTCAAGTCTGGCTCCTGTCCCCAAGGTGGGGAGAAGGCCTGTGGCCTGATCTCTGCTCTGTCTACCAGAGGGTCTTCTCATAGAATTACAAGATTATAGAATCCGAATTTGAGCTGAGAGGGATTCTAGACGTCACCTTGGGGTGAGGGAAATGACTGTACTTGTCCTACCTCAGTGTTCTTCAGGAAGGTTGGGGGACCTGGGATGTGCTTCAGAAGATACAGGATAGTCACAGGAAACAGGCTGACCCTCCCCCAGCATAATAATACCTAACCACCAATGGTTGGCAGAAAAGTTACCTAAGAGTAGTGAAGGCAGAGGCTGAATCCAAAAACTAACTCATATCTTTCCACTCTCTGGTCTCCTCCCAGCTTTTTCTGCACTCTGCCCTAGTCACCAGAATTCCTAGTGATGTCACTGGAAGTGGAAGGACTGAACCACATCCATATTAATATGGTTGCTATAAGTGTAACCAGAACACATTAAGAAGTTGAGACTAACAGAAGGCTAACAGATGGACAGTCTGAATGCTACATTGGTATCCACCAACTACTAAAAGTCCAAAAAGAACATAATATAAGGGAGAGGGGAGAGGGAATGGACTTGTGATTTCACTGATATAAAGAACTCCCCAGTGAGGAGATTGTCTCTGTTAATGTAGGTCAGCACCTTCTCTACAACCTCTACTCTTAAAGAGTTGCCTGAGGAATTAAATTATGATGGTCAGCATGGTAGGGTAGAAAGGGCACCCAACATGGAGCTAGAAAGACATGAGTTCTTTTCTTTGACTCTTTTCAACAATGTGGTGATTCAAGACAATTCCAATAGACTTAGAATGGAAAATGCCAACTGCATCTAGAGAGATAACTATGGAGATTGAATGTGGATCGAAGTTATTTTCACCTTTTTCTTGTTATTGTTGTTTGCTTGGTTTTTTCTTTCTTTCTCGTAGTTTTGATCTGTTTTTTTTTCATGACATGACAAATATGGAAATATGTTTAAAAGAATTATACATATTTAACCTATATCAGATTGCTGGTTATTTTAGGGAAGGTACAGTAAAAGAGGGAGGGAGAAAAAATTAGAACACAAAGTTTTACAAAAATGAATGTTGAAAACTATCTTTAGGGGCAGCAAGATGGTGCACTGACTAGAGCACTGGCCTTAAAACCAGGAGGACCTGAGTTCAAATTTGGCCTCGATACTTAACACTTCCTAACTGTGTGACCCTGGGCAAGTCATTTAACCCCAATTGCCTCAACAAAAATAGTAAAGAAAGAAAGAAAAAGAAAACCATTTTTACATGTGTTTGGAAAAATAAAATATTATTGGGGGGGGGGGAAGATGAGTTCAAATCAGCTCTTGCTAACTGTGTGATTCTAGAGAAGTCATTTAACCTCTCTGATCTTTAGGGTCCTTATCTGTAAAATGAAGTCCTGGATTGTGTAACTGTTAATGTCTCTCTTCCAGTTCTCTGGATAGTGATGCTATGATTTGTTTAGGATCATACAGTAAAAAATGTGCCAGAGGTACCACTAGAACCCAAGTCTTTTGGTTTCAAGATCAGTTCTTTACTTTAGTTTAGCTTAGTAGCTATACCAGTGGTTCTTAAAGTGTGGTTCAGAGAATCATAGGAGGTCTATGAATCCCTTTCTGAGGGTCTATAAATTCAAAATTAGTTTTTATTTCTAATGGTAAATATCTATAAATATAAACAAAAACTCTTTGAGACAAATCCTCAATAATTTTAATAGTATTAAGATACTGAGAACAGAAGTCTGAGAAGCCATACTTCTTTCTTGAAACATAATAAAAAGTTTACAATATAATGCCACTGAATATTAAAGGCTTGAATTCACCCAGGTTAATTCTCTCATGAAAACTAACTGCTACTGTCAGAGACCCTAAATAGTGAAGAACTACTCTTTCCAAATAGAAGTTAGGAGGGAAAATATTCATTACCTGGAATGTGTCCCCAGAGTTAGTTCTCCAGAATAAGGAACAGTAGCCGTGGCTTCAAATATTTTGGAAGTTGTCCTAATGGCATCAAGTACCTGCCTGCCCACTCCTACTTTTCCTACAGTAGTCTAGATTTCTCTCAGTTCAATTTAGTTTTAAAAGTTAAAGTTCATTCATATATACTATTTCATAAATATCACAAGTTTGACTCATTAATTTTGCTCCCATTTGAATTTTACTCCTGGAAACCCCCCAACTATGGCTTAATCACATCTATCTCATTTCCTATTGAGATTCTTATACACTAATGAACACTGTACACTAATTCCATGAAAAGAGCAGGGATGCTGGGCTCAAAGATGGAGATTCAAATCCTACCTCTGACTCTCCTGTGTGACTTTGGGAAAGAAACTTTCTTAATGTGCTCAATAGTGAAATGAGTTGGACTAGATGATATCTAAGATTTCTTCTTGTTCTAAAGCTGTGTTCCTATAATCTAAGATCCTTCTCTTCTCTGTACAAGGAAACAGATCCACATTGCAATTTAGGAATTCTTTACTGCAACCCTTTCCCCAAAAAATCCAAACCAAACATAATTTACGGACAAAGGAATAAAACTCTAAGGAGAGCCATATTATTGACAGAGGATGAGGCATCTCCATAACCAAAAGCCACTGAACATTCATTCACCCATACAATTCTCTCATGAAAACCAACCGCTACTCTCAGAGACCTTAGGTAGTAAAGAATTACTCTTTCTTCCCTTAATAGAACTGACATGAAGTGATGTATTATGTTGTACCTCTCCTGCTGGGGTTCAGGGGATTCCCAAAATATTGGGATTCTGGACCAGTGTTTCAGGTGTCCCAACAGAATAATTATAATTTCTGAGTCAAGAGGCAAAATTTTATTATAATATTAAAGCAGGCTAACTTCCAAGAGAGCAACATATAAAGAACAAGGAGTAAATAGATAAAAATTTATAGAGAAAACCATTAGAGGTGGAGTTGGGGAGTACAGAACAAAGAATAGAACAGGATATATGACTACATGGGATTTGTGTTCACATGATTGGTTGAAAGTTTGGTAATGGGGGCTAACAATGACTCCCATTTCTTCTTTCATGAAACTAAGAAGTACTCTTTGTCTGAGTCCAGGCACAAAATAGCAGCCCAGGCTTTTGGATGACAAACCAGACATCTTTAAAGGATAACTTAGAGGAATAAAGATATCAGACCCAATGCCATTTCTTTCACACACATTCTCCTAGGCTGTGCCACATTACTCCCAATAGCTACATTTGTGGTTACACCATTCCCAAGGTTGGATGGCCTGAGGATTTATTGAAAAGTATTGGGTTCTCTACTATATTAGAGTTTCCATTACATCATTCCCAAGGTCACATAGTCTTGGGGTTATTACTACTATATTCCTTTTTTTTAAAATAACTTTTTATTGACAGAACCCATGCCAGGGTAATTTTTTACAGCATTATCCCTTGTACTCACTTCCTCAAGTATCTCATCTTGTTCCAGCACTAAACCTAAACTAATAAAGTATGGGCCTAAGTTAAGTTTTTCCATCAAAGTCCCTAGACTCTGGAGGGAGCGAGGAGGGTGATAACATTCTAACCCAGTGGCCTCTCTTTTTTACTGTCTGAAAGACTGCAATCCTGTACACATTGCCCCCCACCCCTGTCCACCAAACAGTCAGTCTTTGTTTTTAAAGATACTCACTCAGTGGAACAGTTCTTAACAATCTTGTATTTTTTGTGCCTATTATTTCTTCTAAATCTTTGGTTTCTGATTCCCTTTGTAAAGTGTTCAGACCTAGGTAGAAACAATAGAAATCTCAGGTAAGGATCTGTCCACATAGCAGGAATTACATTAGGACACAGGCAAAATAGAGATCTCAGGCTGAGAGACCTAGATGGATTTCAATTTGTACTTGTGGGGGGAGCAACTAAATGAAAGCACTGCTACAATAAAGTATCCAAATATTTGCAATGTTGCAAACCACGTGTAAATGAGAAGCTGGTCTGGATACACTGCTTTTGAAGGTGTTACAGTATGTATTCCAGGTTTCCTGACTGTTAAGGGATCTAGAAGAGAGTCTCCCAGGAGACTAAAGTGGACCACCCATGTAGGATTTACAGGAAGATATTCAAAAGGGTCACAGAGGGTGAGAAAATGTGAATGGTTTGAGAACCACAATATTGGAAGAACTTACATTTACTAGATCACAGAAGTATATAAAAAAAGCATCAACATTCCAGTGAATCATAGTGTATCATAGAATCAAAATTATTGAGGTGGAAGAGTCCTTGGAACATCCTGAATTCCACCCAGTGGGAAGTTGCCATTATTTTCAGGAAATGCTATTGTCCCAGAAGAAAAGAAGAAATTGAACCCTAACTGACATATGCTGCTGAGATCAACAAGAATAACAGGTGTCAAACACAGACAGATGTGAGCTGAAGAGTCTCTGAGTGTTTGAAGTATTATACATGTTAAAATGGAAAGCTCGTCTATTGCAGTGTGTACATAACTGAGGGCACTGAGCAATCACTTTGGAGATAGAATTCTGAGGCCCTCCATGTGAAGATTCTAATTGCAACCCAGAGGGAAATTGAGAGGTTGTGTGTTAAAGTAGATAAGAGTACTTGACTCGGAAAGCCTTGGTTCACAACCTAGCTCTTCACACTTACTATCTGTGAGACTATAAACAAATTACTCAACTTCCCAGAACTTCAGTTTATTCATCAGCAAAATGAATATAATTATGCTTATATACAGTTATAGGTGTTTCTGCAATCTGGAAAATCTTCACAAAATTTTTTGTCCCTCCCTTCATACCAGAAAAGAAGCCTAAATTATTAAGGTATTAAATGATTAAATATATTGATATTTTACAATATTATACATATATTTTATACATTTCTGAATTTCTAAACTGTTTTCTCATTTGCTGGCCTTTGTCTGTGGCCTCTGCAAAATCCTCAAAAATTTCCATTTAATTTCTTATGCTGACCCTCAATATATCAAAACCTCAATGGGGAAAGTTGAAATATGGAAAGGATAACTGTATTACCTATCTTATAAGAGTGGTTAGGAAACCTAAATGAGATAAGGCATGTAAGGCACTTTGTAAACCATGGGACACTTTATAAATATCAAATAATAATATATAATATATTATTAATAATATAAACCTTAACAATATATGTTAATAATATATTATTAAAATGTAAAAGCCTTTAGCTATATACAGATGTTAGAAAAAATTATTTACAACAAATGATGACTGAAGACACAGTCTAAGATCAGGCTCAGTTCCAAAGTGGAACCTGTTTCAGGTACTTCTCTCTTTCCTTTCCTAAACTGAGGTTAGTTTGGCCCAGATTTCCCCATCTCCTCCCCAATAGACTGGACCATGATATCTCATAACTGAGTACCTGGTGTGTAGGGAAAGTTTCTTCCAGATGTTTCCCCTGTTTTCTGCCTGTATCCCTCCTCTAGCATAGACTCATATTCATACTCGGCTGTTACTCTATTCTGGAGTACCTGACTTCCTTGGGGCTAGAGCAAAATGAAGGAACCCTGCCAGTGGACTTGGGAAGCTCTATTTTTGGCCATAGTTATCATCTCTAGAATTGGAAAATTTTTTAGAGGCAATCTAGTCCAACCCATGGAAGGGAGAGAGGGCATCCCTGAGGATCTGAGTTGACTTTGGTCTGAAGTTTGAGTCTCTGTAATGTATAAAAGTCTTCTCTTTGGCTGGGGTTTGCCTGGGAAGGTTGGAAGAGGAAGGATCTAAGGTTGGGCAGTGGGGGGAGAGTAGGGCAAGCTGTGAGTAGGAATGCTGGGATTCTGGCCTCCTCTTCTCCCAAAGGATTATTTCCTCACTTCTAGCTGTTGAGGACTTTTAGGTACACAACAAAATACTCTTGGATGAGGGGAGATCATCAGTCAGTCAATAAACATTTATTAAGTCCCTAATATGTACCAGGCACTATGCTGAGCTCTGGAAGTACAAAAAGAGGCACAGGTTTTAAGAAGCTCATAATATAATGAGGGAGACAACAAGAAAATATATACAAACAATTTATATGAGGGACAAAAAAGTGAGGGAAAATCACTAGAATTAAGGGGGATTAGGAAAGACTTCTTGTAAAAAAAAAAAAGGGGGGGGGAATCTTCATATGTACAAAAATGTTTGTAGCATCTCTTTTGTAGTGGCAGAGAATTAGAAATTGAGTGGATGCCCATCAATTGGAGAATGGTTGAACAACCTGTGGTATATGAATGGAATGGAATACCATTCTGCCATAAGAAATGATGAATAGATGGATTTCAGAAAAGCCCAGTAAGACTTACATGAATTGATGCTAAGTGAAGGAGCAGAACCAAGAGAACATTGTACATGGTACCAACAAGATTATGTGATCATCAACTATGATGGACTTGGCTCTTTTCAGCACTGAGATGATTCAAGGGAATTCCAATAAATTTGCAGTGGAAAGTGCCATACACATACAGAGAGAAAATTATGGAGATTGAATGTGTTTACACCTTTTTTGTTGTTGTTTGCTTGATTTTTTCCTTTTCAATCTGATTTTTTGTGTGTGTGCAGCATGATGAATATGGAAATATGTTTAGTAGAATTGCACATGTTTGACCTATATTGAATTGCTTGCTGTCTTGGTGGCAGAGGAGGAAGAGAGGGAGAAAAGTTTGGAACACAAGGTTTTGCAAAGGTGAATGTTGAAATCTATCTTTGCATGTATTTGGAAAAATAAAATACCATTAAAAAAAACCCTGGAAAGACTTATATGAACTAATGTTGAGTGAAATGAGCAAAACAGAAGAACCTTGGACATAGTAACAGCAATAATGTATGATGATCAACTACAACTTAATTCTTCTCAACAATACAGTGATCTAAGATAATTCCTATAGAATTATGATGGAAAATGCCATCTGTATCCAGAGAAAGAACTATGGAGTCTGAATGAAGAATGAAGTATATTATTTTCACTCTTTAAAATATGCTTTTTGTTTTTTCTTTCTCATGGTTTTTCCATTTTGTTCTAATTCTTCTTTCACAATGTGACTGATATGGGTATATGTTTAACATGATTGATATATGATTTATATAGGATTACTTGCTTCTTGAGGAGGGGGGTGGAAAGGGAGGGAGGGAGAAAAATTTGGAACTCAAAATCTTTTTGCTAATATCTTATTTAAGATTTTAGCATCAATATTCATTAGGGAGATTGGTCTATAATTTTTTTTCTCTGTTTTCAACCTATCTGGTTTAGGTATCAGTACCATGTCTGTATCATAAAAGGAATTTGGTAGGACTCCTTCATTCCATATTTTTTCAAATAATTTATAAAGCATTGAGGCAAATTGTTCTTTGAATGTTTGGTAGAATTCACATGTAAGTCCATCTGGTCCTGGGGATTTTTTTTTTTAGGGAGTTGATTAATAGCTTGTTCTATTTCTTTTTCTGAAATGGGACTATTTAAGCAATTTACTCCCTCCTCTGTTAATCTGGGAAGCCTATATTTTTGGAGGTAGTCATCCATTTCACTTAGGTTATCAAATTTATTGGCATAAAGTTGGGCAAAGTAACCCCTTATTATTTCTTTAATTTCCTCTTCATTGGTGGAATGTGGAACTCAAAATGAATGTTGAAAAAGATCTTTACATGTAATTGGAAGATAAATACTATTGAGTGCTCAAAAAAAAGTGGATCTTGTGGGGCAGCTAAGTTGTTCAATGGATAATGCACCAATTCTGGAGTCAAGAGGATCAGAATTCAAATCCAGCCTCAGATATTGCTAACTATGTGACAGCCCCAATAGCCACCAAAAAAAAAAAAAAAAAAAAAAAAAGAATCTTAGTTGGGACTTGAAAGAAATCAGTGAAGTCAGAGGATTGAAATAAAGAGTGAGAGCATTTCAGGCACAGGGAACAGTGAAAATGCCTGGTCAGTATATGGAATATCTTAAGTAAGGAACAGTAAGGATTCCAGTATCATTGGATCCCAGAGTACATAGGAGTAGAGAATATAAAAAGCCTGTTAGGTGATGAGTCAGGTTAAAAAAACTCTGAATGGAAAATTTTATATTTGATCTTAGAAGGGAGAGGGAGCCATTGAAGTTTTACTTAGCAGTGGAGGGGTCACATGGCCAGACCTACATTTTAGAAAGTTGAGTGAAGATGGACTCAATGGGGAGACGTGCAGCAGAAGGACCAATCAGAAGGCTATTGAAATATACACATGAGGTGATGTGGGCCAACACCTATATGGTGTCAGTGTCAGAGGGAAGAAGGGGGTTATTACCAATAATGTGAAAGTAAAATGGATAAGATATGCTTGTTGGAATTGGGAGGTAAAAGAAAGTGAGGAGTAGAGGAAGATACAGAGTTTGTTAGCCCAGGTAACTGAGAGGATGGTGGTAGCCTCAAAAGCAATGGGAAAGTTAGGAAAAGGGGAAGGTTTGGGGGGAAAGATAATGAGTTAAGTTTTGGACATATTGAGTTTAAGATGTCTACAAGACATCTGGTTAGAGATGTCCAATAGGCAGCTGCAGATGAAAGACTAGAAGTTATTGTAGAGATTAGGGCTGGATAAGTACATAATAATTAAACATAGAGATGATAATTAAGCACATGGGAGCTAATGAGATAATCTAATGAAATAATATAAAGGGAGGAGAGAAGAGGGCCAGGGAAGAATCCTCTGGGACATCCATAGGGCATGGCCTGAATGAAGATTCAGCCAAACAGACTGAAAAGAGCAGTCAATGGGGAGGAGGAGAACCAGAAGAGAGGTGTGTTCTGAAAACCTAGAGAGAATAGAGTATCAAGGAACATAAAGGCTGCAGTGGGGTCCAGAAGGATGAGGACTGAGACAAGCCAATGAGATTAATAGATTAATTAATTAATTAATCAATAGATCCTCAGTAACTGTGCAGAAAGCAATTTCTACTGAATGATGTAACAAGAAGTCAGATTGTAGAGAGTTAGAGAGTGACAGAAGCCTTTGGATGGGATGCTACTTAAGTAAAAGCCTAAAACAGTTGAGTCAATCACAATATTAAAAAATTATGGTCCTTAGATTGTGCCTTTAATAGTGGTCACCAAATATATCCCAAGAGGTGTTTACTAAGCACTTACTATATAGAAAGCGTATAAAAAACAGTAAGGATACAGACAAACAAAAAACAGGCCATCTTCTCAAAGAGCTTATATCCAGCTAATAAGAAAGAAAGCTAGAAAAATTAAGACTATAGATTAAGAGTTGGAAGGGATCTACAAAGCCACTAAGTTTAACGCTTTTTATTTTACAGATAAAAAAAACAAGGCCAAGAAAAATAAAGTGATTATATCCAGGGTCACATAAATAAAAGTGGTGGAACTAGGATTTGAACTAAGGGTCCACCAGTCTTTCCATGATCAGATTGGATAAACATACCATTCACTGTACATGCTATTAGTCCCAGATATTCTGAATTTTCTGCTGAACAGTTAATGCTTCTCAGGGTTACCCAAAATCCAAAGGGATACCCCTTCACACAAAGTGGCTAATATGGATTGGAGGAAGCTGTCCCCAAGCAGATGGAATTGAGAATTTGCCTCACATTCATTGGGCAGCTGGGTTATACAGTGGATAGAATGCCAGCCTGGAAGACTCATGTTCCTGATTTCAAACCTGGGCTTGGACACTTAGTTGCTGTGTGACCCTGGGCAAGCCACTTCACCCTATTTGCCTCAGTTTCCTCATCTGTTAAAAGAGCTGGAGAAGGAAATGGAAAACCACTCCAGTATCTCTGCCGGCAAAACACAAATGGGGTCACAAAGAGTCAGACACAACTGTAATAACTGAACAATTCACATTCTCTAAATCATTATACCTGCCCAGAATCCTGGAGAAAATCTCTTAATAAAGCTTTAGTTTTGGCTCATGTTTAGGCTCCTCCTAAATTGGATTAATAGTATCACTTCTGGAAAAAATTACTCAATGTACAAAGCAGTGGTTTAAACATATGTTGACATACACTTAAAACACAAAACAATAACCAATTACTCCCTTTATATTCTCCTTGGAGGTAGAGATGGCTCTCAGGAAACTTGGGGGATTGATGGCCAAGTTTTACTTTCATTTTAGTCATCACTGTAACTTAGTACAGTAGAGCAGTCACTTAGTACAGTACAGAAAAGCTCAATCCACATTTTCTGGGTCAGCCAAGTCAATTACTTATTGTTCTGGCAGTGTCATTTTCTTGTCTGAGTAAACTATAGAGTAAACATTTCATGCTAGTTAACTAGGACCCAATTCTTAATCTGAATTCTCAAGATCAGGAAGGAACTGCCAAAGGTATAAATACCTGTCTCATGCTTGCTATTCAGTCACTTGTGCCCAGAGAAAGAAACAAAAAGCAGAAGAGGAAGCTAAGGTTTCAAAATCCAGACTCAGGATCATCTGTGTAGGTACCTGCACTTACCATTGTGGAAGAAGGAAGAGAAATCCCTTCCCTTTGTGAGGAAGTGCCTGTGAGATCTGTTGAAGTCCCAAACCACAGATTCAAAAGAAGGAAAGAGAACCAGAGCAGAAGTTGTTTCTCTTTTTTAAGGCCCACTGAGTGGGCAGCTCTTTCTGCTCAGTTGCCAGTCATCTTCAATGTTGCCTTAAGCAATGGGAACCACGGAGACCAACAAGGAGCCTCTGGTCACATGTGTCTTTTAATAACAGATCCAAGTTTAAGACCCACTGGAAGGGACCCAATGAACAGGCTCAGCTCATTATCCCAGTCCAGAAGATCGGGGGGAGGGGAGTTGGATTGAATTCCTCCTCCCTGTTACATCAATATTAGAATTTCTCATTGAGTACTCTTAGATTTCCCTGGCAAAGGAACATAAGGAAAAGATTACTTTAATTGGTCATCATAGATCTATCAATTTGTGTGAGTGTCCTGGTGGATTTCTGGGATTCTATCTACTTTTCATCAAATAGTAGAGAATGTGGTAGATATAGAACTATTTAGAAGTTTTAGTTAATCTCTCTAATTAAGAGAGGATAAATATTGAGAGAATGTAAAGAAAAATCTAAAGGTGTTAGGCTATAACTTGCTGGTTTAAAGCTTTCCATTGATGAGTGTCTGTCTTGTAGAATAGCTGTTAAATATTTGGCTATATAGTATCTTAGAGAGACAACGTGGATAACACACTGGACCTTGGAGTCAGAAACATGTATAGACTGGCCATATGAGCACTATATACCTTAGAGGCAAGTTGTCCACCTGTTTCCTTGAAGAAGTTTCCACAGGTTTAGAAAAGCCTATCCCCCATCCTGATATTATCTCAACAGGGAGTCAGTATGGACCCTGAATAGACTAAATTCTTCTCTGCTTTGTTCCATCTTAAGTGCTAAGAGCTGAAGACATTTCCGTGGTTGGAGATTATTATCAGAGCTATGTGAGGAAAACAACATGCAATCTTCAAAAAAACCTTTCTGATGATCTCATCCATGAATATCTTTTTGGAAGAAATCCCAAGCAAAGAAATGGAGCAAAAGCTCAGAAATGTCACCCCAGACAAAAGGAGCAGTAGAAATTGGGTTTCTTGGCACCCTTATGGAAGTCAATGGGATGAGAGGTGCAAGCAGCCCTCCAGGGACCTGATTCTCTGCCTCATACATACACGGGGTGTTGGTTTTTGTCCCAGGAAAGCACTGTCTTTTCTAGCCTCTGTTAAAAACTTACTGAAAGTGAGACCCATCATCAGATTTTCTAGTTGGAGCTTTAGGGCCTAAAATGAGCTGTCACTGAAAAATTGTGAAACTGTGTGACGGAGCACAGTTTCAGGTTTGGACAGGCCCCTTGGTCTATACTTAATTTTTTTCCTTTTTTCAATGTCTTATTGACACTCCTTTCACATCTTATCACTTTTTCTTTTATCTCAAATAAAAGTTCCTCCTCCCTTATCAAAAAATAAGTACAGATGAGCAAAAGAAATCAACACATTTGGTCCATATTCAGATGAGTGTTGAGTTGGATACCATCAACTAAAGACACATCATTGTTTTAATAATAACATCTAGCACTTGCATAGTGCTTTCTCTTTGTCAGGCACCGTGCTAAACTCTTTATAAATATTATTTTGATCCTCACAGCAAGACTTTGAGTGTACTATTACGATCCTCACTTTACAGATGAGAAAAATGAAGCAAACAGAGGTGGTGAGTGACTTAAATGACTTAAGTGAAGGATACAGTTCTAGTAAAGATCTGAGGCTGGAGTTGAACTCAGATCTTCCTTACTTCAGGCCCAATGCAACATCCATCCTTGTGACTTAATATGGCTCATCATTAAAGACTTACAACCTGCCATCTGGGGGAGGGGGTGGGGGGAAGGAGGGGAAAAGTTAGAATAAAAGGTTTTACAATTGTCAATGCTGAAAAATTACCCATGCATATATCTTGTAGATAAAAAGCTATAATAATAATAAAAAACAAATTAAAGACAGAGTTGAAAGAGCCTTAGAGGTCAGCAAGACTCTTCTTTCTGGATTCAAATCTGGACTCAGACATTTAGTAGCTTTTTGACCCTGCATTCTGTTTGCCTCAGTTTCTTCATCTGTAAAATGAGTCAGAGAAGGAAATGGGAAACCCTCCAATATCTTTGCCAAGAACAGCCCAAATGGAGTCATGAAGAATCAAACATGACTGAATGACAAAAGTTAAAATCCTATACATTTAAGATAAAACTTTATAAATATGACATATATGGTAGATCTAATTATGTGATTTGCCTGAATAGAGAGAAAGAGCCTGTGGCAGAGCTAGGATATAATCAAATCCTCTAACTTTATGTCTGATACTCTTTCCATTGTGCCATACAATTCAACATACTATACAGCCAGGAAGAACCAATGAGAAATAAGATATCCAAACCAGAGGCCTCCAGCTTTAGATTATCACCACAGCTTCTACAGAAAGGTTGTTGAAGGAGATCAATGACTGAAAGGGAATCGGATCTCCCACAAAGGGAAGTGAGGAAGTCAGTCTGAGACTTCACAGAGAAAGAGCCATCCATGGAAATAAAGTCCACAATCTGAGGCAAATCCCCAAACCCAGAGTAGAGTGAGCAGGGATACTGACTCTGGGATCAGTTACAGGATGAATCAGGCAGTTAGTCAACAAGCTTAACAATGTGTTAAGCACAGAAGATATACACAAAACAGCCCCTGAAGTCAAAGAACATGTATTATCATGGGGAAGATAACATGAATACTAAGGTACATACAGGATGTATATATAAATACATACATATATATGTGTGCATGTATATATGATATGGATATAGATGTGACTTATTTACATGTGTTTGTGCATGTGTACATGTGTGTGTAACAGATGGAAGGTCATCTGAGAGGAAAAGGAATTAGCTACTGAAAGATAGAGAGGAGGTGAAGGAGAATGGGAAAGGATCAGGAAAGCCCTGTAGCAGAAGGTGAGTTTTGAGTTGAGTTTTGAAGGAGCCAGGGACACTACGGGTGAGAAACAGCCCAATTCTTCTTTTAGAGAGCTCCAGTTGTTGAAAAGTTTTTCCAAACATCAGGTTTAGCTCTGCCTTTTTTCTTTTAACAACTTCTAACTATTCTCTATCCAACTATCCAAATATTCCAACTTCTTTCTAAAGCCAAAAGGGACAACTTAATTCCGCTTTGGGGGCAACTAGAGGTGTAATGAGTAGAGCCCTAGGTATGGAATCAGGAAAGACTGAGTTTATTTCATTTCTTTTTGCTAAGGAAATTGGGGTTAAATGACTTGCCCAGGGTCACACAGCTAGGAAATGTTAAATGTCTGAGTTCAGATTTGCATTCAGGTCCTCCTGGCTTCAGGGCTGGTTCTCTATCCACTGTGCCACCTCCCTGCCCAGGAAGGACTGAGTTTGAATGCGGCCTCAAACACTTGCTAGCTATGTGACCCTGGGCAAGTCACTTAACTCCACTTGCTTCAGTTTCCTCATCTGTAAAATGAATTGGAAAAAGAAATGGTGAACTATCCCAGGATCTTTGCCAAGAAAACCCCAACTGGGGTCATGAACACTTGGATATGACTGAGCAACAAAAGTTATAAATGTATCTTCCAGTAGCCCACTGTTCATGTAGTTATCCCAGTTGTACCTCAATTCAACATGCTTCCATCAAACTTATCATCTTTTCCTCTTGCAAAAGTTGGGACTTGAGCTGAATCTTTTTTTAACATTTATTTTTTTTAAATTTTGAATTCCAAATTTTCTCTCTCTGCTCCTCTTTCCTTATCCCACTTCCCCCAGAGAGTAAGCAGTTTATTATAGATTATATATGTACAACCCTATAAAACATATTTCTCTATTAGTCATATTGTGAAAGAAAAAATTAATCAAAAGAAAAAAATTGACCAAAAAAGTAAAAATAGTATGCTTTACTCTGCATTGAAACTTTATCATTTGGACCTGGCCATTCTCAGCAATGAGATCAGCCAAATAATTTCCAATGGAGCAGTAATGAACTGAACCAGCTATGCCCAGAGAAAGAACTCTGGGAGATGACTAAAAACCATTACATTGAATTCCCAATCCCTATATTTATGCACACCTGCATTTTGGATTTCCTTCACAGGCTAATTGTACACTATTTCAGAGTCTGATTCTTTTTGTACAGCAAAATAACGTTTTGGTCATGTATACTTATTGTGTATCTAATTTATATTTTAATGTATTTAACATCTACTGGTCATCCTGCCATCTGGGGAAGGGGATGGGGGGTAAGAGGTGAAAAATTGGAACAAGAGGTTTGGCAATTGTTAATGCTGTAAAGTTACCCATACATATAACCTGTAAATAAAAGGCTATTAAATAAAATAAATAAATAGATAGATAGAGAGATAGAGAGAGAGATAAAAAGAAACTTTATCATTTCTTTCTCTGGAGGTGGATAGCATTTTTCATCATGAGTCCTTTGGAACTGTCTTGGATCTTTGTATTCCTAAGAATAGCTAAGTCATTCATAGTTGATGATCATACAATGTTGCTGTTATTGTGTGCAATGTTTTCCTGGTCCTGCTCACTTCACTCAGCATCAGTTCATGAAAGTCTTTCCAGGTTTTTTCTGAAATCTGCTTGTTCATCATTTCTTATAGAATAGTTATTTCATATATCACATCTTAATCAGCCATAGAAAATTCAGAAATTCCTGGTAAAATAAAATAAAAATCTGTTGAGAGAGACCTATTACATCCCAGGGGTCTCAGTTCTTTATTCCCCATTTCCTCTGATCTGCTTATTCATCATTTCTTATAGAATAGTTATTTCATTACATTCATATATCACAACTTAATCAGCCATAGAAAATTCAGAACTTCCTGGTAAAATAAAATAAAAATCTGTTGAGAGAGGCCTATTACATCCCAGGGGTCTCAGTCCTTTATTCCCTACTCCCTTTGATCCCTGCAAAGACCACAGGAAGGAACAAATTGGTGCTTAAGGCGTAGAGCTTGAATATGTTGTGAAACTCTTGTTCAGTCTTGGTGACACTGGGAAATATTATATCAGGTGATTGGGAGACTAGAGAGTCTATTGTATATATTCAAGTACAGAACATAGGAATTGGACCCATGGAAATAATATACACAATGGCCACAATAGTGTAAAGTAAAACCATATAAAGACTTCAAGTTACTTGGAGAAGTACCACACTTAATAGGAATTGGAAAGGACAGAATCATGTCTTATCCCTCTGGCTAGAAAGAACTTCAAATTTAGAGTCAGAGGACCTATATTCAAAATCCTGGCTTGGGATTCTTACTAGTTATGACTTTGGACCGACCGGTCATATCCCTTCTCTGTGCTTTTACTTCCCTGCCTGTAAAATGAGAGGATTGTACTATAGGAACTCTACAGAAATAATAACAATAATAATAACCTATATTTATACAGCTTTTCAAGGTTTGCAAAGAGCTTTGCAAATATTTTCTCATTTTATCCTCACTACAATCTCAAGAAGTAGATGATATTAATATCCCTATTTTATAAATGAAGAAACTTGGACAAATAAAGGTCAAGTGACATACCCAGTGGTCTAGTAAGTACCTGAGGAAAGATCTGGATTGAAATCTTCCTGATTCCAGGTCTAATATTCTATTCACCAATCCAATAGCTACCTTCATAACTCTTAAATTGTACTATGACCCCAACCACCCAATGAGATTTTCCCAGCCAGAATGTTTTATTCTATTATATTAGATATATAGGGAATTGGGCCAGAACAGAAGATTTAGTTAGCCAGCATATTTCTAATAGATTATTCCAGGATTATGACTCCAGAAATTACAGATTTTTTTTTCATATTTCATAGCATCATAGTTTCAGACCTGGAAGGGAACTTATTATTAAATCCAGACTCAGTTGGGGAACTGAACTAGAGTGGATAAGTGATTTTCCCAACATCACACAGCTACTAAGTATTTGATGTGAGATTTGAACCTTGGGATTTGAACTCAACTCTGAGTCCAGTATTTTAGTCATGTCATCACCTTTATTGATGCTTGGGTGAGACCCTCAGTTGCCTATTGACCTGCACTTTGGAGCTAGAGAATCCAGCTGTCTAAGACCAAAATATCCCTACTACAGGGGAGCGTTGAGAGAGGCCTGTTGTATCCCAAGGGTTTTAGTCCTCTACTCTCCACTCCTCCTGATCCCTGAAAAGACCATGGGAACGAACAAAGACATGCTTGAGGCATAGAACTTGAATATGTTTTCAAAATCTTGCTCCTCAGTCTTGGAGGGAAACATTATGTCAGGTGATCAAGAAACTAGGGGGTTTGTTCTATGTATTACAGCACAGAACATAGGAACAGGATCCAGGGAAACGATTTACACAATGGCCACAATAATGTAAAAAAAAACATATAAAGACTTCAGAAACTCTTATTGATACAGCACTCCATTCTTGAGAGGAATTGATGGTGAATGAAGCATGCCTCTGCCTTTTGACAAAGTTACAGAATAAGATTTACATTTTTTTAAATGACTCAAATGATACATTTTCTAAATCTATCCCTTGCTATTCCCAGAGATGGCCTAGACAGCCATCTCTTTAATTGATCAACATGTATTACTAGTTTAATGGATCAATATTTATTACCTAGCTACTACAGATTAAGGACTGCACTGGAAATAGAAAGACAAAAACTAAACAGTCCTAGCTCTCAAGGAACTTACATTGTTGTTGTTGTTTGTCCTTCATTCTCTTAGAGGATAATGACTTCAGGGATCAGTGATGCTAAAACTTGCAAGTGAATTAACTGGATTTGAGGGAGGAAGGGCTGTGCAAGGTCTCCAGCCTCACTTCTCTTGCAGAGCCATTTGGATCTAGTGGCAAAATATAGACTAGAAGGACTGGAGATGGCCCCGATACAGTGGGGAATCTTGGTCTTTTTAGTACACACACACACACACTACACACACACACATATCTATACAAGATAAAGAGAGGGTCTCTGATTTCACTGGTATCAGGATCTTCTGGATGAAGAAACTTCTTCTACTAATGCAAATCAACACCTTCTCTGAAACTTATAGCCTTCCAGAGTTGTCCAGAAGATTGATTGCCTGGGGTTACACAACCAGAACATGTCAGAGGCAGAATTTGAACTTAAGCTTTCTGACTCCAAAGTCATCTATCTATCCCCTATTTCAAGCGAGATCATATTTGCAAAGCACTTAGCAGAGTGTGTAGCACATAATAAGCACTTAAGAAATACTTGTTTCCTTCCCTACTTAACATTGTTATAGGAAGCACAATATATGTCAACTAAAAGAGAACCATGGGGTAGTTGGGTGGTGCAGTAGATAAAGCACCAGGCCTGGAGTCAAGAAGACTCATCTTCCTGAGCCAAAATCCAGCCTCAGACATTAATAGCTTTGAGATCCTGAGGAAGTCACTCAATCCTGTTTGCCTCAGTTTCCTTCCTCATCTGTAAAATAAGCTGGAGAAGAAAATGACAAACCACTCCAATATCTCAGCCAGGAAAACTCCAAATGGGATTATGAAGTGGGACAACAGCAAAGAAGAGAACTATGGATGGGAAGGTTCCAATAAGGAAGTGGGAAGACTAGGAAGAAGGAGGGGAAAAATAACCCAGAAAAAAACACCTAATGCATTAACTGAGGGGGATAGGATATTTGATGCTCTGAGCCCATTATCCCCCACCTCTACATTTTAGAATTTAGAACATGGGCCAATGTGTTGATGTGTTTTGCTTGACTATTTGTTATAAGAGACTTCTAGGGAGGTGGGGGTGATATGTCAATGAGACTTGATAGTGATTAAAAAAAAAAGAATATCAATAAAACTTAAAAAAAAAAAATAAAGGAGAGACTAGAAAGTCTGCCAGACTTTAGAACAGCACAGGAAATCAGCTAAAGCTTTACAAAGACAATGAATCACAACCACTAGCTGCCTACAGGGGAAATGGTTGGACCACAAAGAAGCAGGAACAGAAGACTATATTAGACCAAAGGAATTGGCCCTCCTGGAGGCTCCCATATGGAGATGACAGCCAGATACTTCTTTCCAAATACAACTCAGTGTGGAGGTGGCTAAAAGGGGGATCATGACAAAGAGGAGAATGACTCTAGAGAGAACAAGGGGGATGCAGAATGTCATGGAGGCTGCCTTTGCTCCTAGCAAACAGCTGCCTGGCAGGGGAGAGAAGCTACATGTTGAGGCAGCATCATAGCTGATATGACACTAGTGAAAGTCTCAGAGAAGCAGGGGGACATTTGCAGTCTCTACCTGCCTGTGGAGAACAGACATCTTCACAGCTCTTCTAGGTAATTACGTGGTGCAATGGATAGAGTACTGGGCCTTCAGTAAGCAAGATCTGAGTTCAGATGTGACCTCCAATATTTACTAGCAAATGAGGAAACTGAGGCAAATCTCATTAACATCTTACCACCTCCATCTCTCTAGAACTCTCTTTTATAACAGTCAAGCAAATCACTTCATTTCTATTTTGCCTCAGTTTCCTCAAATGTAAAATGGGGATTTAAAAATAGCATCTGTCTCCCAAAGTTATTATGGGGATAAAATGAGATAACATTTGTTTTTAAATATTTTTAATTCATTAAATATTTCCCAATTACATTTGAAAAAATTTAATTTTAATCATTTTAAAAGATTTAATCATTCTTACCATTCCTCCTGCCCTTCCCCTACCTCTTGAGAATGCAAGCAATATGATATTGATTAAATATATGAAGTCATGTAAAACATATTTCTATATTAGCCACATTCAAAAGAAAACATAGAACCCCCTAAGAAAAATAAAGCAAAAGAAGATAAAATCTGCATTCAGAATTTATCCATTATGAGAGAATATTTGTAAAGTTCTTAGTACTGAACTTCTTAGTTCTTAGTTCTTAGTTCTTAATACTTGAAGCTTAACAAATAATTTTTTGCTGGTATGTTGTGCTCTTAGGTAGTAGAAATACTATAGGACAACCTAATCACAACCTTACTAGAACTCTTATAGATTTAGGGAATCACAATTCTATAGTCCTCCCCAAGGAATATTGTGGCAAAATTTCAGAACTATCAGATTAAGGAAAAAATTTTACAAGCAGCCAAAAAAAAACCATTTAAATACCGAGGTGCCACAATAAGGATCACCCAAGATCTGGCTGCCTCTACATTAAAGGAAAGAAGGGCCTGGAATATGATATTCCGAAAGGCACAAGAACTGGATGCAGCCAAGAATAAACTACCCAGCTAAGCTGAGCATTTTCTTCCAGGGAAGAAGATGGACATTTAATGAAACAAATGAATTCCATTTGTTTCTGAAGAAAAAACCAGAACTAAACAAAAAATTTGATCTCCAAGCATAGAACTCAAGAGATGCAGAAAAGGTAAAAATAACTCTTGAGAATTGTATTTCTGTTGTGGATATACAAAAAGAATACATGTATAATTTGATTGTACTGATATAACATAAAAAAGGGAAGTAGATATGGAAAAGGGATGATGGCAGAATAAGGTGGGAAGGAGGGATAAAAAGAGGGAAACCACATCCCACAAAGAGGCTAAGGAAACTTATCATATCTGAGGGAATTTAGAGAGGGGGAGGAACATTGTGTGAATCTTACTCTCATCAGAGTTGGCTCAAAGAAAAAATAATTGACATTTGTTTTAGAGAAAATTCTCTCTCGCCTCATTAAAAACGGGGGAGAGGAAAAGGGAAAAGAAAAAGAGTAATAAGGGAAGGAAGGGGGAAAGACTCAAAGGGGGGGAGGGAGGGATTATAAAGAGGATAAGTATCGTGATACAAGAGGGGTACATAAGTTTAAAAGGGGGAAAGAGGGTTGGGGGAGGCAAGAATAAGTAAAGCACAATCTGGGGTTATTAGGATGGCAGGAAATACAGATTTAGTAATTCTAACCGTAAATGTGAATGGGATGAACTCCCCCATAAAGAGGAGGCAGATAGCAGACTGGATCAAAAGTCAGAACCCTACAATATGTTGTTTACAAGAAACACATTTAAAGCAGGGGGATACATATAGAGTAAAGGTAAAAGGCTGGAGCAAAATCTATTATGCTTCAGGTGAAGTCAAAAAAGCAGGGGTAGCCATCCTTATCTCAGATCAAGCAAAAGTAAAAATTGATCTAATTAAAAGAGATAAGGAAGGAAACTACATCCTGCTAAAGGGTAGCATAAACAACGAAGCAATATCAATATTAAACATATATGCACCAAGTGGTATGGCACTCAACTTCCTAAAGGAGAAGTTAAGAGAGTTGCAAGAAGAAATAGACAACAAAACTGTAATAGTAGGAGATCTCAACCTTGCACTCTCAGAATTAGACAAATCAAACCACAAAACAAATAAGAAAGAAATTAAAGAAGTAAATAGAATATTAGAAAAATTAGGTATGTTGGATCTTTGGAGAAAATTGAATGGAGATAGAAGGGAATATACTTTCTTCTCAGCAGTTCATGGAACCTATTCAAAAATTGACCATATATTAGGACATAAAGACCTCAAAATTAAATGCAAGAAAGCAGAAATAGTAAATGCTTTCTTTTCAGATCATGATGCAATAAAAACTACATTCAACAAAAAGTTAGGGGGAAATAGACCAAAAAGTAATTGGAAACTAAACAATCTCATCTTAAAGAATGATTGGGTGAAGCAGCAAATTATAGATACAATTAATAATTTCACTCAAGATAATGACAATGATGAGACATCATACCAAAATTTGTGGGATGCAGCCAAAGCGGTAATAAGAGGGAATTTTATATCCTTAGAGGCTTACTTGAATAAAACAGAGAAAGAAAAGATTAATGAATTGGGCTTGCAACTAAAAAAACTAAAAAAAGACCAAATTAAAAACCCCCAATCAAATACTAAATTGGAAATTCTAAAATTAAAAGGAGAAATTAAAAATATTGAAAGTAAAAAAACTATTGAACTAATTAATAAAACTAAGAGTTGGTTCTATGAAAAAGCCAATAAAATAGATAAGCCTTTGGTAAATCTGATTAGAAAAAGGAGGGAGGAAAATGAAATTAGTAGTCTTAAAAATGAAAAGGGAGAACTTTCCACCAATGAAGAGGAAATTAGAGAAATAATAAGGAGTTATTTTGCTCAACTTTATGCCAATAAATTTGATAACCTAAGTGAAATGGATGACTACCTCCAAAAATATAGACTTCCCAGACTAACAGAGGAGGAAGTAAATTGCTTGAATAGTCCCATTTCAGAAAAAGAAATAGAACAGGCAATTAAACAACTCCCTAAGAAAAAATCCCCAGGACCAGATGGATTTACATGTGAATTTTACCAAACATTTAAAGAACAATTGGCCCCAATGCTATATAAATTATTTGATAAAATAGGGAATGAAGGAGTCCTACCAAATTCCTTCTATGACACAGACATGGTACTGATACCTAAACCAGGTAGGCTGAAAACAGAGAAAGAAAATTATAGACCAATCTCCCTAATGAATATTGATGCTAAAATCTTAAATAAGATATTAGCAAAAAGACTACAGAAAATCATCTCCAAGATAATACACTATGATCAAGTAGGATTTATACCAGGAATGCAGGGCTGGTTCAATATTAGGAAAACTATCAATATAATTGGCCATGTTAATAACCAAATTAACAAAAACCATATGATCATCTCAATAGATGCAGAAAAAGCATTTGATAAAATCCAACATCCATTCCTATTAAAAACACTTGAGAGTATAGGAATAAATGGACTTTTCCTTAAAATAATCAGCAGCATCTATTTAAAACCATCAGTAAGCATCATATGTAATGGAGACAAACTGCAACCATTCCCAATAAGATCTGGAGTGAAACAAGGTTGCCCACTATCACCGTTACTATTTAATATTGTATTAGAAACGCTAGCTATAGCAATAAGAGCTGAGAAAGAGATTAAAGGAATAAGAATAGGCAATGAGGAAGCCAAATTATCACTCTTTGCCGATGACATGATGGTATACTTAGAGAACCCCAGAGATTCTGCTAAAAAGTTATTAGAAATAATCCACAACTTTAGCAAAGTTGCTGGTTATAAAATAAACCCACATAAGTCATCAGCATTCTTATATATCACTAACAAAATCCAACAGTCAGAGTTACAAAGAGAAATTCCATTTAAAGTAACTACTGATAATATAAAATATTTAGGAATCTATCTGCCAAGGGAAAATCAGAAACTTTATGAGCAAAATTACAGACCACTTTTCACACAAATTAAGTCTGATCTAACCAATTGGAAAAATATTAAATGCTCTTGGATAGGGCGAGCAAATATAATAAAGATGACAATATTACCTAAACTAATCTATTTATTTAGCGCTATACCAATCAGACTCCCAAAAAACTATTTTAATGACCTAGAAAAAATAACAACAAAGTTCATATGGAAAAACAAAAGGTCAAGAATTTCAAGGGAATTAATGAAAAAAAAATCAAATGATGGTGGCTTAGCTGTACCAGATCTAAAATTATATTATAGAGCAGCAGTTACCAAAACTATTTGGTATTGGCTAAGGAATAGATTAGTTGATCAGTGGAATAGATTAGGTTCAAGGGATAAAACAGTCAACAAATATAGCAACCTAGTCTTTGACAAACCCAAAGATCCCAGCTTTTGGGATAAGAACTTACTGTTTGATAAAAATTGCTGGGAAAATTGGAAACTAATATGGCAGAAACTAGGCATTGATCCATACTTAACGCCGTACACCAAGATAAGGTCAAAATGGGTTCATGACCTAGGCATAAAGAATGAAATTATTAATAAATTAGAGGAACATAGGATAGTTTACCTCTCAGACCTGTGGAAGGGGAAGGTCTTTATGACCAAAGCAGAACTAGAGATCATTACTGATCACAAAATAGAAAATTTCGATTATACCAAACTGAAAAGTTTTTGTACAAACAAAACTAATGCAGACAAGATTAGAAGGGAAGCAATAAACTGGGAAAATATTTTTACAGTCAAAGGTTCTGATAAAGGCCTCATTTCCAAAATATATAGAGAATTAACTCTAATTTATAAAAAATCAAGCCATTCTCCAATTGAAAAATGGTCAAAGGATATGAACAGACAATTCTCAGATGAAGAAATTGAAACTATTTCTAGTCATATGAAAAGATGCTCCAAGTCATTATTAATCAGAGAAATGCAAATTAAGACAACTCTAAGATACCACTACACACCTGTCAGATTGGCTAAGATGACAGGAAAAAATAATGATGATTGTTGGAGGGGATGCGGGAAAACTGGGACATTGATGCATTGTTGGTGGAGTTGTGAACGAATCCAACCATTTTGGAGAGTAGTTTGGAACTATGCTCAAAAAGTTATCAAACTGTGCATACCCTTTGATCCAGCAGTGTTACTACTGGGATTATATCCCAAAGAGATTATAAAGAAGGGAAAGGGACCTGTATGTGCACGAATGTTTGTGGCAGCCCTTTTTGTAGTGGCTAGAAACTGGAAACTGAATGGATGTCCATCAGTTGGAGAATGGCTGAATAAATTGTGGTATATGAAAATTATGGAATATTACTGTTCTGTAAGAAATGACCAACAGGATGATTTCAGAAAGGCCTGGAGAGACTTACACGAACTGATGCTGAGTGAAATGAGCAGGACCAGGAGATCATTATATACTTCAACAACAATACTAGATGATGACCAGTTCTGATGGATCAGGCCATCCTCAGCAACGAGATCAACCAAATCATTTCTAATGGAGCAGTAATGAACTGAACCAGCTATGCCCAGAAAAAGAACTCTGGGAGATGACTAAAAACCATTACATTGAATTCCCAATCCCTATATTTATGCACACCTGCATTTTTGATTTCCTTCACAAGCTAATTGTACAATAATTCAGAGTCTGATTCTTTTTGTACAGCAAAATAATGTTTTGGTCATGTATACTTATTATGTATCTAAGTTATATTTTAATATATTTAACATCTACTGGTCATCCTGCCATTTAGGGGAGGGGGTGGGGGGGTAAGAGGTGAAAAATTGGAACAAGAGGTTTGGCAATTGTTAATGCTGTAAAGTTACCCATGTATATATCCTGTAAATAAAAGGCTATTAAATTAAAAAAAAAAAAAAACAATTCTATAGTCCTAATCTAGTTTGGAAAACCTACCATTAGATAGATAACGTGGTTCTATTGCTAAAGAGTATGAATATGCTTGAGTTGGTTCCAGAAAGCATGTTGTTAAATTTTCAGTGGGTGCATTTACAAAAAAAGGTACAAATTGGGGCTTTAATTAATCATTTTGTTGATTGTCTAGGCGTAACCAAGTGATAAAATGTTAACAATATAGATTAACATTTTAAAATGTGTGGAGTGTTTAAAAGTTCACAGTTATTTCTCCCCCTGAAAGCTGATTGTTAAACATTTACCAGCACACTATGGTGTACAAATAGTCACTAGGGTAACTTATGGCAGTGAGGAGTTAGGAATAAGGATGTCATTTACATGGTACATTGTCTCATGGTACAGGTACATTGTACATGGCACATTACATGGTACATCCTGACAAAGGATGATACACTACCTCCTGGAAAGATGTAGCTCATTGATAGTGTATGAATACTGTTGAATGTATATCATGAATAATATGAAAATGTTTTTTGTGCAGAAAATACATAGATGTTTGATGTAATTTTCAGAGACTGCAAATTTTTTGATGGGGAAATAAATGTAACTAGAGTTGAGATTTTTCCAAACTAGATTTGTGTTTTTGTTTTTTTAAGTTACTCCTACTGAGGAGACTCCCTCTATAAGTTCACATTAATGAACTGCTCTAGAGTTTGCCTGAATTACTGATAAGCCAGATACCTTGCTCAGGGTCACTTAGCCAGTATATATCAGAAACAGGATCTGAACTAGGTCTTCCTGGGCTAATCCCTACAAAACCCTATCTCTCTCTATAACACTCTCTTCCTTTCTTGTAATAGGAATGATAAAGGATCTATCACCAATAATGCTTGTTTTTTAATTACTTAAGGTTTTCTTTTATTTAAAAGATCATTCACAAAATACCATATCCATAAATTTACTTTCTGTCACGAACCAGAATGGGTTACGGTTTTGGAATTCCATTTTCATATTTAAAATGCAACTGGATTGACCAGATCTGGTAACTAAGAGGAATGGGAGATGAGAGAAGTTAAGGGTCTTCAGAGGAGCTGATTCCCTTCCTTCTCCGCTGGATACTTACAATCCAGAATCTAAGGTTTCTACTGGCAAAGGTCCCTACTCACAAAATCTGTCTTGATTGGCTACAAAAGGAAGTATGGAGGGAAGTCTTACCTTCATCTTTCTCTCTCTCCCTCTTTTTCTTCCTCCCTTCTTCCCCCCCTCTGTCTCTGTCTCTATCTCTGTCACTGTTTCTCTGTGTCTCTGTCTCTGCCTCTGTTTCTGTTTGTCTGTCTTTTTCTCTCTGTGTCTCTCTATCCCTGACTATTTCTATCTCTATCTCTGTTTCTCTCTGTGTGTCTTTTTCTTTCCCTCTGTTTTTCTGTCTCTATCTCTCTGTTTCTGTTTCGCCTCTCTCTGAGGTCTCTCTGTCTCTGTCTGTCTGACTCTTTATGCTTCTCTGCATGGCTTCCTAATACTGCTATGCAGTAACCTAGCAACTCAGGCCAGACAAAGGTAAATCTCTTCAATATTTCCATGACATCTTATAGCATCATAGATTTAGAATTAAAAGAGACTTTCATTGAATCCATTTTGCAGATGAAGAAAAGATGAAGATGAAGATGAAGTTGAAGATGAGGCACTGGGAGATTAAGTGATTTGCCCAGGATTATAGTTTGGACTCATGAATCTCCCCATTCTGGTTCACACACACACACACACACACACACACACACACACACACACACCTATTTCTTCACAAGGTCTCTAAAAATTCAGATTATTTGGAAAAAGCTTGAAACAAATTACTTAACTTTTATGTTTCATTTTCCTCATCTACCAAGGAGAGATAGTGGACTTAATGGTTTCTAAGATTCTTTTCATATCTAATTTATCATCCTATGAGATGATTTAGGAAGCCTGGAGACTAGTGCCTTACCTTTGTCTGGTTTGAGAAACTGATGGAATGAGTGGCAGTAGCATGGAGCTGTGTTTAGCTAGGTGATGCAGGGGACAGAGACAGGGACAAAGACAGACCAATACAGAGACAGAAAAACAAAGAAACTGAGAAAGAGAAATTCACATCCAATTTACTGTCACACATCCCCCCAAATCTTAATGCTATACAAATGTATCTTATTTACTTGTAGCTATTACATTTATTTACAAGTCAATCCTGCCTGGAGTGTCTCTTTTAAAAGAGTTACACAATTCAAATATAGATTAACATCCATTTACCTGCATGCTGTATTTTAAAATTTTAATCACATAAGGTTCAAATCATGAAGCTCACAGGAAGAAAAAAATAAACACAGGTAACTTAGCTAAAGTAACATTCTTGCTAACTAGAATGCAAAATGTTACATATAATCAGAGATACAGAGATAGAAAGGATTTAGAAACTATCTAATTCAATTTCCTAATTTTATTTTTTTCTTTATTAACAAGCATTTATTCTCTCTCCCTCCTACTTTTCACTCATTCCAAACCCTGTCATTAAGCAAAAAGAAAAAGGAAATCCTATTTCATAGAGTTGCACTCAAAAATTCACAATCAAGAAAAACAATTGACCATATCCAAAAATGTCTCATTGAATGATGTCTTCACTGTTAGTAGATGGATAGCATGTTTCATGACTTGCTTCCTGGAATAATGAACCCCATCATTTACAGGTGACAAAAGATAATTCAGGACTTCAAACCAGGTTCTCTGACTCCAATCCAGCAACCCAACATCAGGCTCCTCAATTACCTCTAGGTATCTCTGAGGATTGATAAACAAAGGGGCTATTTTAAACAAGAGAGAGAGAAAGTAGCATGATTGGCTACATAAGGAAGCATGGAGGGAAATTTTCCCTCTCTCTCTCTTTCTCTCTCTCTCTCTCTCTCTCTCTCTCTCTCTCTCTCTCTCTCTCTCTCTCTCTCTCTCTCTCTCTTTCTTTCTCCAAAAGTCATTGAACTGTGTGTATTCCTTTTGATCCAATGACACCACTTCTAGGTCCCCAAAGAGATCAAAGACAGAGGGAAAGAATCTATATATACAGCAGCTCCTTTTTTTGGCAGCAAATAATTAGATCACAAAACAACTAGTAAATAATTAGACAACAAACAAAAGAAGGAAGTAGTTGGGTGATAGTTAAACAAATTATAGCATATGAATGTAATAGAATATTATTGTACTACAAGAAATGACTATCAGTTCAGAGAAACTTGGAAGCTAATGCACAATGAAGTGAGCAGAACCAGGAGGACAACTTACACAATGACTACAAAAATTTAAATGGTAGTAGCTTTGAAAGACTTAAAAATTCTGATCAATGCAATGAACAACAGACTGAAAAGGAAGCAAGATTCTGTCTGCCTCTTAGCATAGAACAGATGGTCTGGAAGTAATGAGATGGACATTTTCAGACACAGCCAAGGTATGGATTTATTTTACTTGACTATTCTTATTTGTTGGGCACTTAATAGTGACTAGAGCCAGATACTTCTGTTTGGCTCTTGATAAATAAAGGTTGGGAGTGAGGGAGTGATAGCAATACAAAGAAGAAAAGAGAGGAAGAAAGTATCAATGGAAGACTTTAAAAATACACAGAATAGAGCAGACAAAATAAAGTGGTTTTGTTAACTATCAAATCAAATTTAAGATACACTTTAAAAATAAGCTGTTCACAAAAGAATTTCACAACCCTATTTTCTGTCCATCTTTGGTATGTTTTAATTTTCATGATCATTAAGTTCATTACAAAAAGGAATTTTTTTAAAGGATAGATTAAAAATTATACAGGGGAAGTAGGGGAGAAAGGACATTCTAGACATAGTGAATAATGCAAAGAAATCTGAATGAGATGAGAGAGCAAAGTGCTTCTTGTGGACAGAATACTTCAGTCTGACCAGAAAAAAAGAATGAATGAAAGCATGTAAATGAAAGCATCAAGGAACAAATACATATTGGATTGGGAAATAGAGTCCCAGTTCTCAGAAGATCCTACAAGGGAACTTGTTTAAGATGCTACCTCTCTTTTTCTTCAAACACAGAACACATTTTCCACTAGATTTTCCAAGTACTCACCCAAATAAATGCTTGGTCTTTTTTCTAGTTTTAGAAAAGAGATACTGTCTCTGAGATTCTCCATCTGGTAGCCCTAACTGATTATCCCACAGTCTGTGGGTGGAGGAAAATTTTCCAGAATAGTTAGAACTTTTATAGGGCAAAGAATTTCTATAACCACGAGAGGGCAGTGGAGGCCCATGAATCTGGCTGTCCTAACCCTTCCACCATCACCAAGGTCCTCCAAATCTCAGCCATATCACCATGCTTCTGTTCTGTTTTCTTCATCTCAGTGTTCACAGAGGAGGTTAAGAGAGCAGAAGGGAGAACTTATACTCATGAAATCACAAATCATAGACGTTTTAAAATAATCAGCAATGTGCAAGACCACAGGGGGAATGGGAGGGATAGATTTGAGGCAAGGAATCAGGTCTTTCTATTTTTTAGTCATGGACCAGCAATAGGATGATGGCCATGAAAGCAAAAGTGGGACATTTCAAAGGAAGGCTTAACAGGGACAGATCTTAGAATAGAATTTAATCTTAAAATTGGAGGAGAACTGAGAAGGCATCTGCTCTAGTCCCAGTGGTTGGCCATTCAATCTCACTGAAGATTTCTGGTGATGGAGTCAGCAGCTCCGGGTGGAGGAGGGGGATGATGAGTCGGGATGGAGCCATGTTAGATTTAGGCTTGTGGTGTTTAAAACATGGAAAAGCAATCAAAAAATTATCTTCCCTTAATTTCTCTGGCTTCTTTTAAGGCACATTTTAAGTTCCACCTTTGGGGAAAAGCCTTTCTCCATCCACCTGGTGCTCCCAGGTGCTGACACCTTCCTCTTTTAGAATGTCTTTGATCTCTCTATATATACATCTTATGAAAAACCCTGAGGGTCTTCCCCTACCAGAGTGGACTTTTTAAAAATTAGGTAAAAGAAGCCTTATTTCTTAGCTAGCCTGAATTACTGATTAAGTTTTGCCCCAGTCAAACTGAGATCTGTTAAAGTCTTTAGCATGAAAAGCTCAAGGTCTCCCACTGCATCCAGACCATCTCCAGTTGTCCTGATCTCTTTCTGGCCAGTGGATCCAGCTGGCTCTGGCGGGGAAAGTGAGACAGGTGACCTTGCACAATCCATTCTCACTTAAATCCAACTCACTTGCATATCACCTTCCTGATGTCCTGGTCCATTTTAAGAGCCAAGGGCAAACAACCACAACAATATCTTGTATGGACCTAGTCATGTATGTGTAGTCTGCCCCATTACAATGGAAGCCCCTTGTGAGCAGGAACTGTTGTTATAATTTCTTTGTATTCTCAGGGCTTAGCATATAGTGAACATTTAATAAATGTCTATTGTCTTACTGCTTGATACTGGATTCCTCTTCACTGAAGTTCTTCATGCACCGACCACTGATGGGGAGGGGGCATTAGAGAAAGTTCTTCAGATACTAGTTAGACTAGATTGTTCTAAGATTCCTTTAATCTTTTAAATTCTATGATTATGATTCTATGACACTGGAAACACTGGAGCACAGTACTACTTTCTTCTTCTTCTCTCTTATTTCCTTTTCTGGGCTACGCATTAGGCCTGAATTGATTTTCAACTCCTTGAAAATCCCTGCTCCCACTTTGAGATTAAAGACATTATTCAACCCCAATTTTAGGAGGCTAGACTGCTGAACAGGACATCCAAATCCTTGGGTTCTATTTTTAGCTCCACCTCTGACTCAGATTTTAGGCGTACCACTCCCACAATTGGTGACTCAATCCTCCTGTTTGTAAAATGGGGAAAGAAAATCCACCACCCACCTATCCTTGAAGGGTGTTTGAAGAAGGCTCACAGGAAAATGCCTGCAAAAGAACTACAAGTTCCTCAACAGAAAGCAGAGAAGTACAAAGCCTAACATTCAAACATGAGATCATCCCAACACCTACATCTCTCTTACCTCTTTTGAGGTCACCAGGGAAACTGGAAAGATATTTATTTCCTAATGCCTTTTCACTTACAGATGGCATCCTGGCTAATCTATGTTTAGCTCTTTGCAATTCCTGGCTCTTTGCCAGGAATTCACCTTTCTATAGCAATTTCTACTTTATCAAAGCATTCATCAAAGGGTTTAGAGCCCAAGGGGACTTGAAAAATCACCTAACCCAAACCCTTTATTTTATGGGGAAAGAAACTGAAGCTAGGAGAAGTTCAGTAAAAGGAAAATTATGGTAGTAGATAGACATTAGATTTGGAGTTATAAAGGCCTGGATTTGAATCCTGTCTCAGACTTTTATGAGCTTGGTGGCTCTGGGCAAGTCATTGAATCACTGCATGCCTCAGTTTCCCTGTCTGTAAAATGGGTGCAATACACATAGCAGCTTCTTTACAGATTGGTTATAAAACTAGATAATAAAGTATTTTTTTACTTTACGATATTTTTAAGTGTAAGCTTTATTATTATTGAGTGACTTGGCCAAAGGTCACAGCAGTAGTAAAATGGTAAAGCCAAGATTCAAAGTCAGGTTCTTTGAATCCAAAGCCAGTGCTCTTTCCACTATACCAGGGCTTAGATGCTCCTGTAACACTGCAGGTTCTGAGTCACAGGCCACATTGGTATGCCTTAAACTCACTTATCAAATTAGCATTGTAAGAATCAGAACTGATTGGGAATTTAAAAGGACATTTAAGGAAGTCAGTCGACCCCTCTTTTTTAAGTTGGGAAAACTGAGGCTCAAAGAAAACAAAGCACTTGCTAAAGTTCACACAGGTGAATTTGGACTGAATTTGGACTGAAATCTCCCACCTCCAAATCCAGCATTTCCCCCCCATCTTCCATCCCAGCTGTCCTACTCTCCTCACAAAGACCTTGCAAGGTAAATCAGGCAAGTTTTATCATCCTCATTCTTCAAATGAGGAAATTGAGATTCAGAATGGTTAGGACTATAGATTGAGTGTTTGAAAGAGTAACAGAGAGCATCCACTCCTACCTAGACCTCATCTGGAGTTCCTCTCAACAGCACTCCTCTGTGATCACTCAGTCAGAAGACCACTAGTAAGAGCCAGCTCAGTCCTCCTCTTGGACATGTTCTGATTATTAGAAAATTTTCCCTTATGTTGGGTGTAACTCTACCTCTCTGCATTTCTATCCAGCTCGTAGTTCTGAGCTTTGGAGTGAGACTATATTTATGACAAGCCTTCAGGTACTTGAAGTAGTTATTCCTTCTTCTCTTCCCCCAACTTTTTTCTCCAGGTTCAATACCCCCAATTTCTTCAGCCTCTCTTGTAGGTCCCTCACCATCCTGGTCCTATTCCCCTAGATGCTATCTAGCTTGTCCACATCTATCCTAAAATGTGGAGTCCAAAAATGAACTCCACCATATACCAGAGGCCATCTGACCAGGGCACAATACTATGAGACAATGAGACAAAAAGGGGAGGAGGGAAACTAAGAAAAGCTTTCTTCCCAGGATTCTGCTGGACCAAAGAATGGGCAGGAGATAATAAGAACAAGGGAAAGAACCAAGAGCCCCAAACAGAGGCCAATCAGGCTGGATATCACCATGGAAACAAATGCCAACTGCTTCATTTATTTAGAAGCCAAAGCACATCTAAAAATGAACAAGGAGGATTAATGAAGTGCCTTGAGATTAGGAGGCAGTGCAGTACATTGGAAGGGTAGTAAATTTGGAATCAGGGGGTTTGAATTTGAATCCCAAGTTCCAGGAACTAGATTTCTGTCTCATTTTCTTTGTCTCACTTTCTGCCTCAGTGCTCTGCTTCGCACCCTCATCTCCTAGGGGTCTAGATCAAATCTTAGCTTGCCAATCCATTTATTACTTGTGTGATCTTGGAAAAGCCAATTCACCTCTATCCACCTCTGTTTTCTCAAATGGGAAATGAGAGAGTTGGGTTAGGTTGTCTTTAAAGTCTTTTCTAGCTCTAGATCTATGAAACCTAGGGACCTATGTTTTCATTGTAGCAAAGACTACCCATGCAACAGGGTGTGAACCACCCACCCTTTCTGGTTCTTGTTGATTTGGTGCCTGATTTTTGCAAGTAGTGGGAAGGTATAACAGGGCAAACCCTCCGTTTTCCCTTAGTCCTCCCCCAACCCCAACAGCAGCAAAGTAAAAAAGATGCTAAGAGATTGCTTCCAGATCTCCCTCTTTGTTTCAACATTCATATATTACAAGAAATTCCTTGTGCCTCTAAACTCCTTGTGAGGGTGGTCAATCAGGATAAACTCAGTTAAGCAAGCTTATGACTGGGCCTATGGTTGCCTTTTCCATTTTATGTTATCTTTCCTAAGGAGACGACTAAGTATCAATTGTAAGATAGAGTGACCTTGGGAGTTTGAACATGCAGGGATCCTATTGAGTTGGAGCAAAATGATAGCAAGGGAGATAATAAAAGTGAGTCTGTTGAAATGGAAAATGCCATCCACATCCAGAGAGAGAACTACAGAGACTGAATGTAGATTGAAGCATTTCAATCTTTATCATTTTTGTTTGTTTGTTTGCTTTTTCATTCTCATGTTTTTTCCCTTTTGGTCTGATTTTTCTTGTATAAAAATATGTAAATTTGTTTATAAGGATTACACATGTATAACATATCAGGTTGCTCCCTTCTTGGGGAGAGGGAGGTAAGAAAGGGAGGGAAAAAAATTTGGAATACAAATAGTTTAGTTCCAATTCTGTTATAAAATGAGGCACTCAAAAATTATTACATTTAACAAAAGGATTCCTTAACTCAAACATGGCAAGGATATGCAACTGGGAAACAATGTTCCTTAGCTCCATCTTCATATGGAAACTCAACTGGTTTTCAGGGCAGAGTATGGTTCAGATGTTCACCAAATCTGAAGGACTCTGATTCCACATGGGTGTATCTTGTTATGTTGCTAGAAAGCTGTGTCAAGAAAGGCAAGGACCAATCAGGTCCTAGGGACAGGGAAAACTCCATGGGGGTAAATTCTGAAAGATAATATTCCCATCACAGGGATCTTTCCTGCAATTACATGGCCACCACCAAGAGAATAGCTCAAGCTTGGCAGTTTAACTAGCAGACATGTACCAGGAGTTGTTTGGACAGAATAGAAATGGAAAATGCCTAATTGGTAATCCTATATCTTCTGATGAGGGTTAAAATCTCCCAAAAGATTTTAACAGTAGTTAAAAGTCTACTGAATCCTGTTTTAAAGACATCTGCTAACGTGAGGTGGTTTTTTGAAAAATGTTTAGTTTGAGTGTGTAGAAATAAATTACAATTTATAATGTTTGCTAATAACTTTTTTATTCCTATCTTTTGGAGGAAAAACTAGCTATGAGCCACGACCTAAACTAGGAGCAAAATTTGTCCCCTATACACCAACTTAGCATTTAATGAAACAAATACAGCGAGAAAAGAAACCAGTTTAGTCAGCACTTAACCCAGTCCATCTATATGTCTGAGTCCAGAGTAAAGGGGCCACCTGGTAATATAAGGAATACTGCAGTATTCTAGTTCTTGTAGGCCCAGAAGCAATTTCTTAGTGATACATTATGATCATGCCATGTGGGGATCAAAGAAAGAAACTGGGAATGTTTAATCTGGCAACAAAGAATGTGATAGATAAAGGGATATCATGGGGAAGAGAGAATAGATTTGTATGTTTGACCCGAGCAGGCAGGAAAAAGAGCAATGGATAGAAGTTACAAAGAAGAAAATTTTGGCTTTAATATAAGAAAAAACTTCCTAATTCTTAGGACTCTCTAATAGTGGAATAATTAGCTACAAAAGACAGTGAACTTCCCTTTCTTGGAGGTTTTCAAACAGGAGCCTGACAAGCAATTGTTGGGGATGTTTGGAGAGGGAGTTTTGAATAAAGTCAGGTTAAATTAAATGACTTCTGAGGTCCATTCTGGCTCTTAAATGATTCTGAAAAATTACAGAATCACAGAATTTCAGTGTTGAAAGGAATTTCAGTGACTAGCTAATTCAACCTTTGTTTGAAAAAGAATCTTTATTCAGCCACATCCCCAATAAATGTCTAACTTCTGCTTGAAAACTTCCAATGAGGAGAAACCCACAAATTTCCCAAGTAGCCTATTCCATTTCCATTAGGAAGTTTCCCTCATATTAAGTCTAAATCTGCCTCTTGGTAGCTTGCACCTATTGCTTCTAATTGTGCCATTTAGGGCCAAACCTTCCTTTCCCAAGTGATAGTCCTTCAGCTTTTTGAAGACAGCAGTCTTTCCCTTTCTAACTCTTGTCTTCTTCAGGTTAAAAAGCTATAGTGCCTTAAACCAATGGTCACATAATCCAAATTCCAAGTTCTTCACTTTTCTTATTTCCCTCCTCTGGATACTCCCCAGTTTGTCAATATTTTGCTCAAAATGTGGAGATAATACTGAAATACATGGTGGAGTAGAGTATATGGGAACTAAGACCATTTTTATTCTAGATTTTCTCTCTATTTCTCAATAGCATAGGAGCAGCTAAGGGGTGCAGTAGATAGAGCTTGGGGCCTGGAGTTAAAATAACTTGAGTTCAAATCAAAGCCTTTGTCTTCCAAATTTTTCTCCCTCCCCAAGACCACAAGCAATCTGACATAGGTTAAATATAGGCAATTTCTGGTGAAATTTTAAAAAATATATATCTGTGAGCAGCCAGAAAGGAGTTCAAATTTTAAGGGGGAGTTCAAATTTTAAGGGAAAATAATCAGGATCACACAAGATATAGTAGCTACCAAAGTAAAGGACAAGAGGGCTTGAAAACATGATATTCTAAAAGTCAAAAGATAAGCTCTTATCTTCCTTGGTAAACTCGAATACACCACTAAGGAAAGAAAAGAAAATCTATCTGAATCACTATTAATTTACTTAATTTAAAAGTGTTTGTGATAAGAAATCCCTTTTTGTTTTTCAACTTTTGCAGCTGTTTTCTTCTTTCTTATTGCCTTATAAAGTCAATATGCTCTTTTGGTCATTTCTAATTTTCAAGAAATCCATTTTGTATGACTAGTAAAAAGCTATTTATTCTTTTTCCAGATCTCTCTTATAAAGTACTCATTCCATTTATAATATTCTTCCTTGTTACATCTTTTCCAGAAATTCTAATTGGCCTTGTGGATAAGCTGTACACATTTATCTGAGACTCTGCCTATAGAAACAGCGAAGATACTCTCCTCCTTTGGGGCTTGTGTCCTCGATATCCCTGAATTAATAAAAAATAATTTCTTTATTGCCAGTGATGTAGCTCCTAAGAAGGATGTATCAATAATCCTAAATCTACTTGGCTTTAACCCTAAGGCCACCTGGCCTTAAGAGTGCTGTAGCTCCATAAACATTGCTGGTTGTTAGATAGGAATTTGTTGGTCAGTAATAAAGTTTCTAAGACAATCTAAGCCATAGAATTCAATAATGGGGTGCAACTTCACCTCTAAGGCATAGATTTGTACAGGACACCAGAAGAGGAATTCACTTCAGGCCAAGGGAAGCAGACTTGCAGATTCAACTGCTCACGCTGTTGCCCATTTGCCCCTGATCATGGTATTTTTGATTCCTCAACTCCTTGACTCTAATACTCCCTTATATAGCCCCCCAAACAGGTCCTTACTAAGGAAAGGGGATACGCTCTTCTCCTTCTGGGTGGTTTCAAATTCCCTTAGGTCGGTCCAGAGGCAATCCAGTGGAAACTTCTCTTTGGTTTACCCAAAGAGAAAGAATGCCCTCCAATCCCTTGTGAGACCTATTTTCATTAGTCCCAAGCTGGGAGAAACAAATAGACTGATTTGCCAGGCCTGCCCAGTTTGTGCCCAAATAAATCCTGAAGGGGCTATTAAACCCCCCCCTTTTCTGAAGCCTTTCTAGAGGAAGGGTACATAGCCAGGGGATGACTGTTTTTTCAGTCAGACAGATTTTACACAGATGCCCTCTTGCAGGGGCTTCAGACTACTTTTGTTTTTTGTTGACACCTTTTACAAATTGGGTAGAAGCCTTCCCTTGCAGAACTAAAAAAAATCCAGGAGGTATCAAAGTGTTTGCTAAATCATACTGAAACTGGGGGTGGGGAGACCGTTTCTTTTACTATAAGTTGTGGTCCCTTTAAGAAAACTGTATTTCCTTTTGAGCTGTGATCCCTTTCAGAGTCTCAGCCCCTCCTGGGGAAGGTATATTCCCCTCAGATAAGTTATCTTTCCAGGATGCCAGGGCCTTTGATTCAATTAGAAATCCTGGTCAAAAAGTACCCCTTTGAAGTGTTGTTAATTCCAATAGGAGAGCTGGGCTGGATACTGATAAGCAGATGCCTGGGAACCTCAGCTCCTGAAGCTCCCACCTGGTTTGATCAGCTCGGGCTGTCCCATCCCCCATCAAGATACCCAATATAACAGTTTCCCTCAACTAAGGTCTTTGCAGATGGCCATGCACTTTGCCAGGACCATTCTGCCCACTGAGAAAGCATTCTCTCAGCGCCAAAACTCCATTTTCCATAGACCTGACACTACAGAAGTCAGTCTCTTGGTAAACTGATTTCTATCCAATAATAAACTTTCATTTTGCAACTAATAATTCCAGAATGAGTAAATTTCTAAACCTGCGGCCAATTGAAAGGGGATATTTAACAACTCTTATTGCCACTAACCTCTTGACCACCAGGAATTGAGACCATTGAAACCCAATCAATACCTTGTTTTGGCCTGCCCAGTTCTTTACAGAGTGACAATGGCCCAGCCTTCATTTCTCAAATAACCCAAGCTGTGGCTAAAGCATTTAAGATTATTTATCATCTCCACTCTCCCTGGTGTTCTTAATCTTCTGAAACAGTGGATAAAATTAATCACACCCTTGAGTCCTTATTAAACTGTACCTGGAGACTCAATCAGGTGAAGAATCTCCCATTAGGAGCATTGCACTTTGGGAGAATATTAAGCTTATCTGCTTTGAATTTTTGTATGAGAGGCCTTTCTTAAACCTATGATAGTCTTGTAGATTCAAAGCAGCATCTGGTCACTCAGTTTGCTACACAATTTGGTACAGTCTAGAAGGCTTTTTCTGAATTTGCAAATAAGCATCTCCCTAAACCCACAGATGCTCATGTCCAGACTGTCACCCCAGTAAATCCAGGAGGCATGGTATACTTGAAATCTTGGAAGATCCAAGACATTGATCCTCTGGGTATAAAATGAAAAGGAATGCTAGGGTCAGTCTGACTACTCCAACTTTAGTTAAACTCAAAAGATCTTCCCAGCTGGACTCATGTTTCTAGAATTAAAAGTATTACTCCTGTTACTTCTCCCTCAGAGTTTCCTAGATATGCCTGGGAACCCATAGAGAACCTGAAACTACTGTTCTGCAGCACTCCTGCAAACACTAGAAGTGTACTAGACAGAGAAGAGTGAACTTCTCTATGTCTCCTTTTCCTCATCCTAGTTTTTTTTCTTTTTGGTTCTTGCTGTTATCCTCCATTTTCTCCAAGTTAATTGTTTTCTCCCCCACTACTTGTGAACTTTGTATCTCCAGACTTCAGGCCATGAACTTCCCAACCTGAATACTATGGGCTACTACCTAATCCTGAGACTCAGAACCCTGGATGCTGCTAGAACCATTTTCAAGTCTCACCTCCCCTCCTCAGTCTGAACTCATCTAGGCAGGGCCAGCTCTACCCCCTTATCAGCCTGAAGCAGCTCCAGAAGATAAGACCTTCTTCTTTTTGCCCCAAATGAATTTGAGTCTCAATTGCTTGAGAGGGGAATGATGTAGTATAGCTCCTAGGGAGTTTGTAACAATAACCCTAAGGCTACCTGGCTTTAACCTTAAAGCCATTGGGAGTGCTATAGTTTCACAAACAATGCTGGCTGTCAGATAATAATCTTTTGGGCAGTAATAACAAAGTTTTTGAGACAATCTAAACCATATAATTCAATAATGGGGTGCAACTCCATCTTTAAGCCATAAATTCAATATTCTTTTACTCCACCTCTAAACACCACTCTTCAATTCTAGCTCTAATCCATAAAATTAGTGTATCAGTGAGATAAAGCATCTTTTTCCTAAAAATGTATCTTCTTGCTCCTTGTTCTTTTTTAAAATTAATTAATTTATTTTTGAGACACATTGCTTCATGAATCTTGTCGGGAAAGAAAAATCAGAACAAAAGGTAAAAATCATGGGAGAGGGGGAAAAAACAGAAAAAAGAAGTGAGCATAGATAGCATGTTTTGATTTACATTCAATTTCCATAATTCTTTTTCTGGATGCAGTTGGCATTTTCTGTCCAAGGTCTATTGGGATTGCTTTGGATCACTGAACCATTGAGAAGAACCAAGTCTTTTATAGTTGATCATCACACATTCATGCTGTTATTGTGCACAATGTATTCCTGATTCTCTTATTTTGCTCAGTATTAGCTTGTTCATCATTTTTTATAGAACAATAATATTCCATTTTCTTCCTATACCATAGGTTATTCAGCCATTCCCCAATTGATGGGCATCTACTCATTTTACAATTTTTTGTTACCACAAAAAGTTGCTCCTAATTCTTTGCTAAATTCTTTTGGAATTTAGCCCACTTTAATTGGGTTCTGTAATAAGATTCAAAGGAACATTGAAATTAAAAGCCTTTGAGGGGCATATACTTGTAATCTGGATTTGATGCTGATTTCCTCTCAGATTTCTTGCTACCATTCACATTAACTATTTATATTCTATAGCTTTACTTATCATCGAAGTCTTATCACGGAAAGCAGCAATAGGGAAAAAGTCTGGCTTGTGTCTGTGCTAAAGACTATCTTTATATCTTTCTTTGACCCTGAAAAACCCTTACCTACTTGTATTATGCATCATTTCCTCATGTTAGCCACTCTATCCTCCACATTTCCCACCCTCAGGATCTTCTTCCTGTGAATATAGCCACAACCCACTGAGGGATAGGAGATCAAGAAGTGAAGATGTTATGCCTCAGTTTCCCTGCATTAGTTTCCCTGACTTGCTCTGCCTCAGTCTCCCTGGTGGCAAACCCCCTTCCTGGCCATTAGCACTGGAATAATTAGGGCTGGGAGCCCTAACCACTAGCATTCTAAAGAGTCATAAGCCTGCAAATGGTTTATCTCAAAATTTGGGCATATCTTTGAACATCCTGGCTCCTACCCTCCCAACTTATCTGAATTTATGATCCTGGGGCAGCTAGGTGATGCAGTGGATAGAGCACCAGCCCTGAAGTCAGAAGGACCTGAGTTCAAGTCTGGCCTCAAACACTTAACACTTCCTAGCTGTGTGATCCTGGGCAAGTCATTTAACCCCAGTTGAAAGAAAGAAAGAAAGAAAGAAAGAAAGAAAGAAAGAAAGAAAGAAAGAAAGAAAGAAAGGAAGGAAGGAAGGAAGGGAGGAAGGAAGGAAGGAAGGAAGGAAGGAAGAAGAAAAGAATTTATGATCCTTCTTCACCCCAAACCTGTCAGAACTAAATTTATTGTCCTTTCCTGGAAGTTCCCACTTACCAGTGCTCTACCCCCACCTTGCCTTTGTTTCCCTGATTGCTGGAGCCTTATAAGAGTCTCTGGAATCCCTTTCTCCTTGCTGGATACTTTGATACAAGAGTCCAATCCAGCCAGCTGGGGTCAACATGGATCCTGTTTTGCCTCCAGTTCAAACTCTCCCTCTAATAAAATATTAAAAACTCCCTAATCTCTATCTTACCTCAATTTCTCCAGCATTACAAAGAAAGTCATAGGATCATAGGTTTTAGAGCTATTGTTCTATAGGTGAGCTAACTGATAACCAAAGAGTTTAAGTGACTTTCCTAAAATTACACAGATAATAAGAGGTCAGGATTTGAACATAGATCCTCTGACTCCTAATTTAATGCTATTTTTTGCTACATCATGGGTATTATTGCCCCTTCTTCCTTTCTTCTATAGAGAGCTTAGCAGATGCTAAGCTGTTAATGACTGACTTGGAGCAGAAGCCCATGGGAGCTGCATGTTCTTGGCAATATAACTGAAGATGAGAAATCTTGGCCATCCTTTGCATTTACTTTTCCCATTCTGAACACCAGTCAGATATCTAAAAGTGGACTTTTCTGCTCTAAGAGATGGAAGTTCCTAGAAGAGTTATGGAGTGTTCCAGATTGGTACAAAATAAATGAAAAAGCTTTTATCAAAGGTTGTTCTAGGCATTGTACTAAGCCTAGGAATATAAGTATAAAAGCAAAGATTGTCTCTGCTATCAAGAAGCTTTCAGTTTAATAGGGGAGAAAGAGTAGATAGGAAGTAATACCCAGGGAGGGATATTTTGGTATAGAAAATTACAGGGTACATGGTGGAGCCATAGGGATACTAACAGATTGAATCATATTTTCCATTGGCAGAGCTGGTCCAATTATGATTCAGAACTGGTAAGGAATAGGGGTTGACAGGATGAGGGAAGGGGAGCACACACATGGCAGAATGGAGACTGATGAAATGAAGCAAAGCATGATGGGAGTCAGACCTAGAAATAGTGGGTGATTGATGCCAATAAGACCTTAAAATGAAAGTTATTTCTTTTTTCATTTTCTTTAATATTAAACTAAAGCTTCCTATTTTCAAAACGTATAAATGGATAATTTTTCAATATTAACCCGTGCAAAACCTTGTGTTCCAATTCTCCCTCCCTTCCCCCACCCCCTCTCCTAGATGGCAATTAATACAATATATGTTAAATGTGATAGAAATATGTTAAATCCAATATATGCATACATACTTATACAATTATCTTGCTGCACAAGAAAAATCAAATCAAACAGGAAAAAATGAGAAAGAAAATAAAATGCAAGCAAATCACAAAAATACTCATTTCCCACAGTCCTCTCTCTAGGTGTGAATGGCTCTCTTCATCACAAGAACATTGGAAGTGGGGCAGCTAAGTGGTGCAATGGATAGAGCACCAGTCCTGAAGTCAGAAGGACCTGAGTTCAAATTTGACCTCAGACATTTAACGCTTCCTAGCTGTGTGACCCTGAGCAAGTCACTTAACCCAGTTGCCTCAGAAAAAAAGAACAACAATCAAAAACCCCCAACTTTTGGATAAGAATTCACTATTTGACAAAAACTGGTGGGAAAACTAGAAATTAGTATGGCAGAAACTAGACATGGACCCACACTTAACACCGTACACCAAGATAAGATCAAAATAGGTCTATGATTTAGGTATAAAGATAAATAAACTAGAGGAACATAGTATAGTTTACCTCTCAGACTTGTGAAGAGGAAGGAATTTGTGACCAAAGAAGAACTAGAGATCATTTTTGATCACAAAATAGAAAATTTTGATTATATCAAATTAAAAAACTTTTGTACAAACAAAACTAATGCAAACAAGATTAGAAGGGAAGCAATAAATTGGGAAAACATTTTTATAGTTAAAGGTTTACAGTTAAAGGCCTCATTTCCAAAATATATAAAAAATTGACTCTAATTTATAAGAAATAAAGCCATTCTCCAGTTGATAAATGGTCAAAAGATATGAACAGACAATTTTCAGATGATGGAATTGAAACTATTTTTATTCATATGAAAGATAGTGACGAATGTTGGAGGGGATGTGGGAAAACTGGGACACTGATATGTTGTTGGTGGAACTGTGAATGGATCCAACTATTCTGGAGAGCAATCTGGAATTATGCCCAAAAAGTTATCAAACTGTGTATAACCTTTGATCCAGCAGTGGTGGGCTTATATTGCAAAAAGATACGGAAAGGGACTCAATGTGAAAGAATGTTTGTGGCAGCCCTGTTTATAGTGGCCAGAAACTGGAAAAATAATGCCCATTAATTGGAGAATGGTTGGGTAAATTGTAGTATATGAATGTTATGGAATATTATTGTTCTGTAAGAAATGACCAGCAGGATGAATATAGAGAGGCTTGGAGAGACTCACATGAACTGATGCTAAGTGAAATGAGCAGAACCAGATGATCATTATATACTTCAACAACGACACTGTATGAGGATGTATACTGATGGAAGTGGATATCTTCGACAAAGATTAGATCTAACTCAGTTCCAATTGATCAGTGATGGACAGAAGCAGCTACACCCAGAGAAGGAACACTGGGAAATGAGTATGAACTGTTTGCATTTTTGTTTTTCTTCCAGGTTATTTTTACCTGGGAATCCATTTCTCCCTGTGCAACAAGAGAACTGTTCGGTTCTGCATACATATTTTCTATCTAGGATATACTATAACATATTTAACATGTATAAGACTGCTTGCCATCTAGGGGTGGGGGTGGAGGGAGGGAGGGGAAAAGTTGGATCAAAAATGTTTGCAAGGGACAACGTTGTAGGGATTATCCATGCATATGTTCTGTCAATAAAAAGTTATAATTTAAAAAAAAAACAAGATCATTGGAAATGACATCAATCATGTCATTGTTGGAAAGAGTCACATTCATCAGAATTGATTATCGTATAATATTGATATTGCCGTTTATAATGATATGTAGTGGTAGTGGTATAGTGGTATCTCAGAGTTTTCTTAATTTGCATTTCTCTGATCAATAGTGATTTAGAGCACTTTTCATATTAGTAGAAATGGTTTCAATTTTTTCATCTGAAAATTGTTCATATTCTTTGACCATTTATCAATTGGAGAATGGATTGAATTCTTATAAATTTGAGTCAATTCTCTCTATATTTTAGAAATGAGGCCTTTATCAGAATCCTTGAATATAAAATGTTTCCCCAATTTATTGCTTCCCTTCTAAGCTTGTCTGCCTTAGTTTTGTTTGTACAAAAACTTCTTAACTTAACATAATCAAAATTATCTATTTTGTGATCAATAATGGTCTCTAGTTCATCTTTGATCACAAAGAATGAAAGTTCTTGAGCGTAAAGGGGGACCGTGGAGGCTTGGTTTCAGGACAAGGGGATGGTAAGAAAAAAAGAGTTAACATGCATCTGAGAAGGGAGTTCATGAACTGTCATTTCTGAGCCTTTGCTTCCTAGTTAGTGAAGGTTTTCCTAGTGCAGCCCTAATTGGAACTGCCTCCTTATTATCAGACCATGGACAACTACAGAACTAGACTATGCACAGGAGAGCTCCAAGTTTATAGTTTCGATAGCTTTGAAGGGAACTTCCAACCAGAAGCCATGTACTTAAAGACAGCAAAAAGGAACCCTGCAAATTGCATCAGTTCTTGAGCTTCTCTTACAGAGTCCTGCAGGAATTTAGAATGAGCTTTGCTCCTTCTACTAAGGATCCACAAAGTAGAATTTTGTTTATGCCACTGTGAAACGCAGTAGGGACTGTGAGGGACCCTCTGGAAAGAGAACTGTACTGTAACATTAAAATACTGATAACCTTCAAGTTCAGTTCTCTTGAAAGAGAACTGTCTTGAAAGAGAACTGTCCAAAAAAAGTCTTGACCTCTGATGCTAAGACTAAAGGAAAAAGTGTGATCCAAGGAAGAGGAAAACTGTAATGTTTACGGCCTGCTGAGTCCTGTTGTGCATTTTTGTTTGTTTATGATTTCTTACAATTCCCTAGCCCTCTCTACTTTACCTTAGAACTCCTTATCTCTTCCTCTGATTGGTCAGCTCCTCCTGGAACCTGTTTTAAAGAAAAGACCCGCGCCAATCATGCCTTCCTTTCTCTTTAGGCTGCTCTGATTGCTTATCTCCACACTACTTTTTCTACCATTACCACTCCGGGAATCTTCACCATCCCTTTTTCAGCTTTATTTTTTGTGTATTTTCTCCCCATTAAAGTAGAAAATCCTTGAAAGTAGGATCTGTCTTTTTTCTTCTTCCTCTATTTATATTCCTATAGACCTAGCACAGTACTTAGTGCATAATAAGGGCTTAGTAAGTGCTTATTGATGTATAATCAATACGATATTGTTTGCCTTTTGTAAAGATTAGAGAGGGGAGAAAGAAGGGAGGGAGGGAATGAGTTTGGAACTCAAATTAAATAAATGTTGAAAAAGTTTTACATGTAATTGGGAAATATTTAATTAAATTAATAAAAATATTTCTAAAGAATTTATTACCCAATTTTGTGGAAGCCTAATTATAAACTATATTTGAAGATTTTCCCAGGGTAATTCTAAGAAGGGTGAATGAACCAAAGAGATAGTGATCTCTGGGGAAGCTCAGATCATTATGAGCATAAAGCCAGGGGACTCTGGACAAGCAAATATACTAATTATTTTGCAGTGTTATTGGGAGGAAAGTGTGGGACTCTTGGGTAGTAAAAGGAGCAGTCTAAATGGGGTTTCAGGTTCAAATTTCAGCACTGCCATCTCTTACTTCTATAATGGTGGGCAAACCACCCAAATGCCTGCAGGTTTCAGTTTGTATATAAAAAAGAGAGACTCAATAACATCTAAGGTTCTTTACTGTTTTAAAAGCTATGATTTTTTGTACAATTTATGTCAAATTGCTTACCTTCTCAAAGGGGAGGGAGAGGAAAGAAGAAGATAGAGAATACGGAACACAATTTTTTTAAATGAATGTTTAAAAGTTTTTGTTTACATGTAACTGAGAGAAAATGAAATAAAAAAAAGAAATGTAAAAAATAAAATAAAATAAATGGTATAATTCTGTGCTTACAATCAAAACAGCTTCCTTCTTTGTATGTCTTAGCCTGCCTGGATCTCCAGGGGACTAGAATTGTAATTAGCCAGGATGTGACAGTCAAAACAAATCCTCCTCTCACCTCTTTTTAAAACTCTCTGAGGCCTTGTCCTCTGTGAGAAGTTAAAGTGGGGCCTGCAGAGAAGTCAATTTTGCTTCCTCACATGTCAGCAGGAAGGACGAAGGGTGAAGGGTGCCTCTGAGAAGGACTAGCCACCTGCTAGAGGCTCATTAATTATCGCATGGCACCCACACCTCTCTTGTACAAATCTGGGTAGCCGCTGGGGTGAGAATTCTGCCACCTCTTCCTCTTCTCCAGATTTTGCTTCTTCAGTTCCCATCTGACTTTGTGACTGTGAATAGGAAGTGTTAGGGTCCCAAACAAGCCGCCTCTGACCTCTGGGGACTGAGTCAAGTTAGCTGAGTCACCAGAGTGGGCAAAGGGGAGTAAACTGAGAGCCAGTGGAGAGAATCACATTGCTTGTTGGTGAGGGGTAAGGAGTGGGAGGAGCTTTGGAAGGTAGTTTTTGCCTAAATTTTCAGTCACCCTATTCTCTCTACAAGCCATTTCGTGAATAAGAGCCAGACTGGCAACCAGGGAATCTAAGATAACAAAGATGGATTTTTCTAGTTGGTTTGCTTCTGAAAATAGTGCTTGGAAGTGTAGAAAAATTTGGGGTTTTGTTCAATCAATCAACAAACATGTATTAAGTATCTATTATGTGCACTTCACTTCCACAGTTATTAGGGAATCAAAGAGATAAATGAAACAGTTCTTGCCCTCAAAAGTTTAAATTCTAAAGAGGAATATATATGCACGAAGATATGTCTAATATATCAGAGTTTATATGTCATAGAGTTTAAACCTAGGCAGCTATGATTCTAGATGTTTCTTTCCTTTCTCAGCTAAACAGATTGAGGAAGTTATATACAGTAGGTACCTCTGCTTCCTATCCTCTCTATTCCAACCTGTGATTTGGCTTTTAACTTCATTATTCAACTGAAACTTCTCTCTCCAAAGGTACCTATGATCTTTTACTTACCAAGTCCAATGGACTTTTCTTATCCTTCAATGACTTCTTTTTGATATTGTTGATCACTGATAACTTCTTGACTGTTCCTTTTTGTCTCCTTTAACAGATCTTCACGTAGATCATAGCCATTAACTATGGGTATCCTCCATGGTTATGTCCTGCTAGCTCTTCTCTTTTCCTTCTATACTATCTCCCTTGATGATCACATCAGCTCTCATAGGTTTATATATCATTTCTTTGTCAATGATTCTCAGAGCTATGTATCCTTCCCTCTTTTGAGCTCCAGTTATCTTGGACATCTCAAATTTGATGGGCCGTAAGTGCTGAGAATGCATTATCTTCCTCATCTTACCCCCCTAAACCCTTCCCTCTTCAGAATGTCTTTATTAATATGAAGGATACCACCAACCACTCAGTCGTCCAGGCTCAAAAGTTAGATCACTCATTCAAATTTTCTCCACATAATCAATCTGTTGTCAAATCTAATAATTTTTACCTTCACAACATCCCTCATATGTTCCCTTATCTCCTCTCACACAGTCACTACCTTAGATGAGGACATCTGTTTTATTGTTTTTTGGGGTTTTAAGTTTTATTGTTCTTTCTATCTCAGGTGTCTCCCCATTCCAATCCATCCTTCATTTCGTCACCAAAGGTTATGTCAGAATTCAAGAGGGGAAAGGGAGAGAAAGAGGTTATGGATGTAGCCACCATGCCTTCAGTAAATAGATATAATCTTGACTTGTCTTTGTCTAAATTTATGCCTTTAATTTCTTTCTTTTTTTCTTATTACTAAAGCTAGTCTTTCTTATAGAACTATATCAAATAAGAGTGGGGAGAGGGAGCATTCTTGATTCACTCATTTGGATCCTAGCTCATATTAAACTATGAACTCCATGAGGTCAGGGACTGTGTCCTTTATAAAGCATTACTCACATTTTATAAGAAAGTACTTCATAAATTTGTTAAACGAATGAACAAAAATTCAGTCCTGCAGGGAATAACCAAAACCCCTCAGGAAGTAAAGGGTGGATATAGACCTTGGGCTTCCACTGGTAGGATTTAATTTTAACCAAGATAAATGGGATGTCTTTTCCATTTGTGACTGAAAAAACAAATCCTTCCTGAGTAACTTCCTCTCAGAGTAAATGCTCAGTTCCATCAGGTATCCCTTTTGGGTGGGAAGACAGGATGCAAAAGTCAAAGGCTGTGAAAAGGGAAGTGCTGAAGGGAGGAAGGTTATCACAGGAGAGACAATGCAGTATAGACAGACCCATGTTATCAACAGTTGTTGTTCAGTCATTTCAGTTGTATGTGACTTTTTGTGACCCTATTTGAGGTTTTCTTGGCAAAGATACTGGAGCAGTTTGCTGTTTCCTTCTCCAGCTCATTTTACAGATGAGGAAACTGAGGTAAAAAGGGTAAAGTGACTTGCCAGGGGCCACACAGCCAATAAATACCTCAAGCTAGATTTGAACTGAGGAAGATGAGCCTTCCTGGTTTCAGGCTTGTTGTTCAATCATACTGTACCCACAGCTGCCCCATTATTGCTATTACAGAGTTTATCATACAAGAGAATTGAGCACTGCTCTGTATACATAATTTAATCAGACTCAAAGAATCAATAAGTGCATGTTGAAATTAACAACATGACAATAATTACCCATTTGTAAAATACTTTAATGTTTGCAAAGCATTTTTCTGCACATCATCCCTGCCTTTGAGATAAGTAGTGAAAATATTATTATCCCTACTTTACAGATGAGGAAACTGAAGTTCAAGTAGATTAAATGACTTGCCAATGGTCATAGAATTAATAAATATTTGACCAAAGACTCTATGCCATATTTCCTACCTTTAAATTCAAAATTCTTTTCCCCTATACTAGTGAACAAAAGTTCAACTAATTCAGAGCTGAGGCAGAAATTGTACCTTGATTAAAACCTACAATTCAAATACAATCATATGACCTGTGAAAAATAAATTAATCTGGGCCTATCCATCCCAGTGGAACAATGGGTAAGAAATAGGAATTATAGTAAGTAGAAAGTATACAAACTCAAAGCAATTAAGATCCACAGTCTCTAAATGTCTGCTGCAGCAGTACTGATATACATTGACTAGTGGGTGGTGGAAATGTATGGTGAAAAGGAGATAGGTGAAAGAATAAAGAATCCTGAGTCCAATCCCTTTATCTTTCAGTTTGTCTCAACTCAGAAAAATGTTCCTCAAGGCCAGGCACAGGAAACAGATGGAGCCTCTTTAGCTGCCTGTGCTCAAAGTCAGGTCTACCTTTTCAGGACCAGGAGTCAATTTTGTACAGAAGGTCTTATTTCAGAACACCCTCTGCTTACAGAACTGTCGCTCCATCTAATTACCAAGGCTTATTTTGCTAATACGCTCATTAATGGCAATGAGGATGTGTGATCTTCACAAGCAGTGTTAAATCTGCAGCGAGAATGGTAGTTTGAGCTATAATACAGTTTTGAAATCTGTTGGGTGAGAAGGAATTCACACCGGCTGATAAACCCTTGAACTCCTACCGCTTTGTCCTTTTTCTCTGTAAAGTTCACATTTACCCCACCTCCCTTCCTGAACCCCAGATTAAAAAGGAAATAGGAACATAATCAAAGAAAAGAGGAAAGGACTAGATTGGATGATTTCTAAAGTCTTTGCTCAGCTCTAAAATGCATCATGTTAATTACTTAAATCTGAGGACCAGAAATACATTTCTTTAACAAAAGGTCCGACTGGGAGAAGCCTGTTCCTCCCAGACAGCAGAGTGATGGGAAAGTTTAATGGGTGACCTGCAATTTGCTTTTCCCTCATGGAATAGAAGACCAAGGAAACGTCCCCGCACACCATAGGAAGCGAGCGTTCCTCATCTCCATCCCTGGCAGGCCCTATTGTCTTCCTTGCCCCCCGCCCACTGGCGGCGCCACTTAACATCCCGATTCGGAAGCGGGTGTCCAGATCCTTGTCTGGATGCGACCAGGACCGGGCCCTCGGACAGCTTTCATTAGCTGTGGGGTCCGAGCTGAGGAGAGACGGCTCCTACGCGCACAGACGCCGACGGGAAAGCGGAAGGACACCAGGCCCAGGCTAGCTTGTTTTGCTGCCTCTGGCTAAACAATCCTCTCTGTTAGGATTAGGATTGATCAGCGCAATCGCTTCCCCACCATCTTGACGTCATCCTGGCCTTAAACTGAACGGAAAGAACTTTTAATGAGTATTAGTCCCAGAAAGGAATCATAAAATTATAGATTTAGAGCCGGAGGAGACCTTAGAGGTCACTGAATCCGTTTTACGGAGGAGGAAACTGAGACCTAGAGAAATATAGGGTGCAGCTAGTGTGTCTGAACTAGGTTTTAACTCCAAGTCCCAGGGTCTGTCCACGGAAGTCAGTGGTGTCGAACCCAAAACTGAAAGGGGAAAGCCACTGATTGAGTGGAAACCCCGGCGAGCGCGTATGATTTAGTTTTCCATTGCAGCGCTTTCTGTGTTGTACTTTGTTAAGCATTTCCGATTGCCGCTTACTCCGGTTCTAGGAGGGCTGCGCGCCACGAGGGGCCGTGCGCCCCCGCTGGCTGCCTCGGCACCAAAGCGCCGGGGCTAAGGGGCTCCCTCAGCCCCGGGGGCTCTCGGGCTTCTAGGAGAATGTTCTTTCCCGAGGGCCCCGCGCAGGCAGCCTGAGCTAGGCCGGACGCGTCCCGGCTGGAGCGTCGGAGCCGAGCCCTGACGCGGCGGCCCTTCCCTGCGGGCCTCAGTTTCCCCGTCTCTGCGAGGAGGGGGCCGGCCCGCGCATCCCCCGCGGTGCAATCTGCGAAGCATCCCGCGCCCGGCTCTACAGCAGTGAGGGAGTCCCTCGCGGAGGGCAGGGGCCGCCGGGACCCTCCCCCACTCCGAGCCCGGGCACGCGCCGAGCCGCGGAGAGAGCCTCCTTGTGCGCGTGCGCGGCGATGGGTGGGAGGAACAGCTGGAGCCTCAGCCGGCGGAGCGCGCGCTGCCGGCCTGAGAGCGAATGGAACAGGACGAGGAGCGCGCGCCCCACGAGGGGTAACGGACGCGGCGCGGCTCGAGCCCCCCCCCCCCCCCGGGAAGGACCAGCCCCCTGCCTCCGGCCCTTGTCCTCGGGAGGGGACACCCCAGCATCTCTACCTTCACACGAGGGGTGTCCCCCCGGGAACCTTGCCACCAGGAGAGCGGGAACGGAGGCGGGGTGGGGTCCTCTGCTTGCCCACAGGACGAGTGCTTTGAAAGGGGCCTCGCGTCCCCACAAGAGGAATGGGGGATGGGGTCTGCTTCCCCCCAAAGGATAAGCAGACTCCCCCTGGGGTTGGATCTCCGTTTCCCTCAAGGGCAGCTCCTAAAGGAGAGTATCTCTAAGAGGGCACGGGGAGAGGGCTCTCTGCTTCCCCGAGGGAGCCCGTGGGACTCTCCCTTTCCTCACAGAGGGAACAGAGGCTGTGCTTCTAAGGGGGGCCCCTGGGAAAAGGGGGTCTGTTTTTCCAAAAGGGAAATATGAGTCTCTCCCTCCCGGTCTCTGCTTTCATAGAAGGGGAATCCCTCGAGTGCGTCTGCTTCCCCACAAAGGGATTCCCTGAGGAGGCTTCTGCTTTTACACAGGGAGACTCTCCTTCAGATTGCTTCCTCATGTCTATTTGCCACATAGAGAAGGAAGGGCTGAGTGTCTCTTCTCTCTCATACCAAGGGGGAACCATGTTCCCAGAGCCTCTGCTTCCAGAAAAGGAAGCTTCCTGGCAAGAAGGAATCTCTTCCCTTCCACTCCTCTGAACCCATCCAAACTGACCTTAGCAAAAAGTACCTTTCCCCCTCCTTGCCCCAGACTGGCTTTCCTTTTGAAAGCTGCTGCTCCCAGCACTTCAGAGGGTCCCTCTCTGAAGGGGGAGAAAGTCCTTCTCTCTCCAGTGGTTCTAAGGGGAGCCACTAGTGACTACCTCACCTGTAAGTATATCTGAATCTGGTCTCTACTAGGGGGCATTTCTTGATGAAGGATCTAATTAGCACGGTAAATGGCTGCAGTGATCACTGGTTTCTTTCCTCCACAGGGCAGTTAAGGAAAAAGAATGGTGCCCAACTCATGTGCAGTTGACAGTCCTTCGGGCTCAGAATCTACAGGCCAAAGGACGCTCTGGGTTCAGCAATGCCTTTGTGATCATCCGGCTCCAGAAACAGAAATATATGACCTCAGTGGTGCGTCACAACCTGAGCCCTGAGTGGAAAGAGGATTGCATTCTTCAGTTGCCTAGTAAACTGGATTTGGGGGAGGATCCTAACCTCATCTTAACAGTCAAGCATCATTCACAGTGGTTTGCAGACCAGTTCCTGGGCCAGATAGCCATTTCTCTGAAGCAGCTTTTCCAAGACAAAACCAAGAGGAACAATGAGTGAGCTTGGCTTTTCCCACACACTTAAATGGGGAGATTTGAGATTTTGGGAACTCTTGCTCATTCTGCTGAATCAGGTCTTTGCTTCAGCAGGAGGGAGTAGGGGTAACGGATGAATGAATAAAAGATGTATCATCGTGTCAAGGTCAATATCCACTGTAAGGGTGTCAGTTTAGGATGAAAGACCTTGTAAATTAGCAGGGCTATCACTCTAAAGTAAATCAATAAAATGTCCATTTTATATCAGGATCTCCTACTATGCATAGGCTGCTTTTAGTAAAAACCACAAAATATTAAACCAATCTCTTGTACCCATGAATGTTTTCCTCTTCCATGAAGGTTCAAAGGAAGTTGTAATTGTTTTAGAAAGTAGCTATGTAATCCTAGAATGGAAAAATATCTAAATAAAACCAAGAAATTTAATATATTAATATTAATATTTAGGGAATACTTTTTTAGTCTGAATTATTTAGGCCCTTAATTTCCCTGCTGCTACCTACTCATTAACAATTTCTCCACCAGATGAAATTCAGTTAGTCTGTTATCTGAACTGGTAAAAGGTTAAATGAGGGAAGAGGCTGAAATTATCGGCTCTAATGAAATGTTTGACTATGGATTCGTGAGTTTCAGTTTTCCATTACCACTGGTAAGCAAGAGTAGGCTATTACTGGGAATACACTTCAGCAATAGGGGGAAAAAAAACAACCCAAAAATTGCATTTTTAGTGAAAGAAGAATCTGTTAGCTAGAAGAAAATGAGAGCAGAGATCACGCTATTGAATGGGTAAAACAATGAAATTAATGGAAGGAGGAATATAGATTCCTGGTGATCAAGGGAAAGGAAAGAAATGGAATAATGGAGGCCTGTTACTTCTAGAAGTTTAAGAATGTCCTTGTGTAAAGGGAGAACAAAGGGGATAATTTATCATGTCACCTATTTAATCTCTGATTAATTTCAGTTTCTGTAGGACCTCTCTGTATGAGAGAATCTTTTGTTGAGCATGTTACTCATTTCCTTTAAATCAGAGACATTTTTATTGAGAGAGAATATATTTGGTAACAGACCCCAAAACATAGAGGGGGGAAATAAAGGTTAAAAGAGGAAGCTGGGTTTCATGAAGCTAGGAGGAAATTCTTTTTTAGCTGCCTGAGAGATCCATTTTATGTGTAGAATAAGATTTCAGTGGTTGTGGTATCATTGGCATAGTATGTGGGCAATTCCTAAAATGGCAGAAACCAATTCAAGGTAGCATGGTTGTGCTAGCTTCCAGTAACTTCTTGGGAATTTTCTTCACATAGGTGGTTCATCTTGCAGTCCAAAAACAGGAAGACCAACAAGTACCTTGGGCGTCTACAACTCAGTATTCAGTTCATGGAGATTTCAGGCCAGGACAGGGAACCAGTTTTTCCAAAAAACAGTGGATCATGGTCATCCTTTGGCAAACTCCACAGCAGATTAATGAATAAGAGAAGCAAGATTTATAAAGCAAATTCCTTTCCTATGGTAAGAATCTGTATCTCCTAACATCTTTGCTTTCTTATCTTTTCAGCTTTCCCCTTATTTTTAAAGAACCTGTTACACCTAAGTCTCTAAAGAATGATACAATTCTGACCAGTATCAAGGTAAATGGAAATATGGAAGGGCATACCCTTTAAAGCCACAGTATAAGGATTATGGGGATGGCACAGTTAGTCTTAAGCAACTCTTAAATCACTGCAACATTGACCCTCACACAGGGACAGAATTTCTTTTAGGACCAAAACTTGGGTAATTTCCAGCTAATAGTCACTAGGATTGTGAGCTCTCAGCCTTGAAGCTAATTAATTTACCAGATTTCAATTTAGCAACCTGCCAGATGACTATGAAATATACTTTCTACCTCACATGAAACTACAGGGTTGTCACATCTACAAGATCCATTATTCTCTGTTTGTTCCCTGTTTCAGTCCAGTATTGGTGACTATAGCTATGTTAATGAATCAGAGAAGGCATCAATTATTGCTCCCAGTTCTTCAGGACATACATTTTCAGCTAGAGGTGAGTTGTTATTGAGAGGATTCTTTTCTCTAATTTGATAATGATAATAACTAAGCTTAACCTTAGGTTAGTGGTTTACTTCTTGTTCTTCCCTACCATTTTCATACCTCCCCTCTGCCGCTATCAGTAACCTGTTCTCCTTTGAAGTTTATTCCATCAGTCCATATATCACCCTATCTAAATCCTTGTTGCATGCAGTCTTCTATTGACTCCTAGGTCATTCCTGCTTCTTTCTCAAGGAATTCAGTAAAAGCCTTCCTCTCTACTTTAATCCCTACTTACTTACTTACTTGGGGTCAGGAATATTAATGCTGATGTCCCCTCAAAAATCCTGGCCTTCTAGTTCAACAACCCCCTCAACTCACATGACTTAACCTTTACCCCATTGCTACCACACAGAGATGATCATATCCTTGATTTCATCATTAGTTGACAGCTTTGTAATCTAAAACTCTCAAATTCCTCACTAATATTGCAAACTCTTTTCAATACATCTCTTCCTGTTTCCCTTCTCTTAATCCCTTTCTATGCCTTCATCTACTTCATCCCTACCTACTGTTCCAATCCATTCCCCCATTTTGTTTTCATTCCCTTTGTTCCCATGCTTGACTCTATAGTTAGTTACCTCTGTGTCTTGAGGACTTTGTGACTTTCTTACTCTCTTGCTTTTTTTGATTCATACTTGCTTGACCCATGCCCAATCATGGCTTATTCCTAATATCTTCCTTCTCTTTTCCTTGTGCTGTAGAATACTAATTAAGCCCCAGTACAATTTTTATATTACTTTAATCTCAATGCATCTCATCACTGCAAGGCAGTCCTTATCTACTGACTGCTCATTTGTTGCCTGCAAACATGCTCACATTTTCCCCATTAAAAAAACAATCACTTATCCTTCCCATCCTTTCAAGTATCATTCTATAATCTTGCCTTCATTTCATAGCAAATCTTCTAGGAAACAGTGTCTACATTTATATCTACTTTCTTGCTTTCCTATTTCCTGCTTAGCAATCTTATCCCATAACTACATTTCTCTAAAGTTGCCAATGATCACTTTATTGCTAAATCTGATGGCCTTTTCTCAGTATGATCTTTTTATCTATTTGTAGCTTTTGATATTATTGACCTACTTTCTTCCTCCTGAAAACTATTCCTTTGGCATTCTTGATACACTATTATCTGGTTCTCCTGTTTGTCCTACCGCTACTACTTCTTAGTTCTCCTTTGCTGAATCATTATCCATCTCTTGGGGAGTGGAGTGAGAAGGATATCCACAAAGGATATGATTATCTTGTTCCTTCTCTCTCCACATTTTTTGGTGGCGATTTCACCAGCTGCCACATCTATAGAGATAATTATTTTATAGATATAATTGCTATAGAGATGACTCATATTCATATATATATATATATAAAACCCTAATTTCTCTACTGAGTTCCACATCATCAACTGCCTAGTAGATATTTCTTCCTGAATATTCCTTGGCACCTCAAACTCCACATTCCATAATTGAACCTATATCTTTGGAGAAGGGGCCTGAACTTGCCTTTCCTCCAAAACTTCTTTCCTGTTTCTGTTGAGTTCATTTATACCCTACCTTTCACCCAGGTTTGTAATCTTGGAATCATTAACTCTTCACTTTTCTCTCACACATTATAGCCAGTCAGTTTACAAATCTTGTCAATTTTGTCTCCATAATATATCTCCTAAATTGGTCCCCTTTTTTCCTCTCACTATCTTAGTTCAGTTCATTACCTCCTAATCTCCTTACTTGAAATTCTTTTCCTGCCCAATCCAGTCTACACATAAATGCCAAAATCATCTTTCTAAAGCACAGGTCTCACCATGACACTCCTTTGTTCAATAATATTCAGTGGTCTCTGTTGCCTCTAGGATAAAATTAAAACTCTTTAATTAACCATCCAAAAACTGTCACAACCTAGTTAAACTATTATCCAAACTAGGTAATGCATTCCTTTCTCACATCTGCCTCTTGGAATCCAAGATGGGCAGTGTGCCACCTTTTAAGAGAAGCATTTCTGATTCCCCATGTTTAATTCTCTTCTTCCCCCCCCCCCCTTCAGCTTATCTTATCGTTAATTATCTGGGTATATGTTGTATTTCTCCAGTAAAATGTAAGTTCCCTGAGGGCAAGGGTTAATTTTTCATTTTGTTTTTGTATATCCCACATCCAGTACACTGCATTGTCCATAGTAGACATGTAATAAATGCTTGTTGTTTTTACAACAACCTATATTCACTTTCTGAGTTTTCAGAAAGTCTTTACTCCAAACCAGTTAACTTTGGAGTGGGTGAATTATTGCCTCTAGTTTTTTTTTTTTTTTTTGTGTGTGTGTGTGTTTCTTTCTTCCTTTCGCTCTTTCTTTTTGTTAAATCCATTAGCATCACCTGTTATGCTGGCCCTGGAAACAGATGTCAACACACAAGACACTACTCAAGGCTTGGGGTTCAGACTTCATTCCTGCCAAGAGATATTCCAGGATTTAAATCAATGTGCAGATGGTATTAGTTCGATACCAAAGCATTCAAGTAGCTATCCAACCATGTCACCTTCCTTACTCCGGCTGCCACACCAAGAGCCTCCGGACCTGGCCAGCAAAGCACTTACTCCATTCAGCAAAAAGAAATCGAGCCTCCCGAAGGAAAGGGACTGTGAAGATTTTTGGGAGATCTTTTCAGAGAACTTAGACTGTACATCCCAGAATAGTCTACATACTAGCAAGACATACTGTTCATCTTCTCCTTCCTTCTCCCCAGAGCAGGAGGTTCCTAAAGAGCCTGTTTCAAAGAAGCAGCAGAATTCATCAAAGGGTTTCCATTGCTATGGTTCATGTCTTAGCTGTTTAGGTTTATCCCCCTGATGCATGACTATTCCTGCTGTAACAGTCTTTTTACTTACCGGCTTATGTTTAAAAAAAAAAAAAGAAAAGAAAAACCTTGACCCATATATACATGCTAAACATGTTTTTAAAATGCACCATATTTCATGTAGAAAAAAATCTTTGTTCCTTCCATCATCTTCCTATTGCTATTCCTAGTTGGTACAGGCTTAGTTCTATACAGATTCTGGGGTCCTGACTTGTAACCATATTAGAAATCTACTAAAAAGAGTATTTACCTTCAGTCAGGGAACTCCTTTGACTCCCCTCTGTAAGGGATTTCCCTAAAACTCATTTAATTCTGTAATTCATTTACTAAACAGTTATAGGGTGCAGAACAAAAATGCTGGTCAGTGAAAGGTAAGACAAATGTTTGATCTGGTATTCTGAAACCAAGCAGGGGAAATAAGTAGGGAATAGTTATGCACACATAGCTCCTCTGACTTTGATAGGGATATATATGTCCATATATATATATAGCCTGCATGCATATGGATATAGAGCATGTTGTCAGACAGTGGTCCTCAATAGTACTGTTCACAACTTGTAGTTTAATAAAAAGGAGGACCTGCTCTGAGTGACTGTAGTACCTTTGTGACCTTGGGTACATTACTTGTCCTCATCTTTTAAAAAGGGCATTGATTTAAATAACATCTAGTATTCCTTCCAGCCCTAAATCAGTGATTTTGTGACTTAATCTGGATTTTCATAGTGTGTCATTTCATGTGGACACTTTACAACAAGGCTATTTTTACTTCTCTTCTGAAACTTTGACAGCAAATTTTTTTGGCCTATTGGACCAAGGATCATTTTAGAGTCTCTGTAGCCTTAAAAATTCCATAATGAGCCAGATCACTTCCAGTAGCCAGCATAGGAAAGACACTACATAGTATTTGTGAGCCACAGTGTAATGTTCTGATTTACATTTAGCCCAGAAACATCCATCTCCTGTAACCTAGACCAGAGGTGTTGAACACACTGCTCCATGTGGCGTATAGCACCCCAGAGTCTAAAGATAAACTGGTAAATTTAACAAAATAAAAATACAATATAACATCAATAATTTACATTTTAAAACTTAAGTCCTTATGCACCAGCAAGAATCTTAATGTACAGATTAGTGGCCTCTTTTCTGTTTGAGTGCTTAGACAACTTTTCTAGGCCAAATCTACAGAGAATATATCAAGGTTATAAACAAATATTAGTCACTGAATTCAGGTCCTTTGTCCCATTCTATTCACAACAGGTTGTAGAAATGGTGCAATGACATGAAGTCTACAAGGTTGAATCGAGAGTCCTACCAATCCTCATTTATGTCCAAATTGATGAAATCAGTGGTACGTAACATTATAATGGTACAAAATTTCATGGGAAATGACCTATACTTTAGCAAGAAGAACGGTATCCTAGATCCTCTCAAGACAAGGGAACAAAAAATATCTGGATGTAACCAATAGCTTTTCCCCCAATTCCCATCATTAATTGACATATTCCTATGAAAATAGATATATCAATACTTGGGAATATGAAAGTATGTGTTAATACTTGGACAGCAGCAGGAAGAGAGGTAGGTGTGATGAGATAACAGAAATTTTTATGTATTTTTGGAGTGAGCTCCCAAATGTGGCAACTAAACTAGAAGAGTCCAACTTAGAAATAAGTTGGTTCACTTTGCTTTCCAGATCCTGTCTCCTGATCTTACTGGTAGGAGAGGCGAGAAGTAAACAAATTATCCCCTCAACTCTTACCTTAAATTTTATATATCACCCTACAATCTTCAGAAAACAAACACAAAAAGTTTTTGGGATGTGCCTATCAGAAGCTAATAAGGTCACTGTTCTGGGATTCTTTGGGGATAAGCTTAAAGATTGATAGAGATCAGTGCAGTGCAAAGGGGATTAAGATTTATTCTTGGTCTCAAAGGGCAGAATTAGGAATAATGAATTTACAATCCATAAAGTGCAGACCCTTTTGTTTTAGAAATAGAAGTAAACTTATCCAAGGTGATGTGAGTGATAAGTAGTAGATTCTAGCTTTAAACCGAGTTCCTCTAAATCAATTGTTTATACTCTGCCACATTGCATTCAGAATAGCTATTTCCTTCTGCATTTTGTCTACTCCACAAGAATGAGCTACCAGGCAGTACTTCTTTAATATGATCAAAAGCATATCTTTGAAAGTAAGACCTAGTTTTTACAACAGAGAAACACTTAAAAGCTTTCCCAGTACAAATGTGCAAAATAAGGATGTTCCCCCTCCCTAGTGATTTGATTTGATTCTAGAAATGCTAGCTGTAACAGAAATGCAAGAGAAACAGAATTGAAGGTATAAGTAATAGCAAAAAGGATACGTAACAGAAGAGAAAAATCAGAATTGGTAAAGTAAGACTATTAACTTTGAGTTAAGTAGCAAAATACAAAATAAATCCACAAAAATCATCAGTACCACTCTATATGGTACTAATAAAACCCAAAAAATTCAAAATTACAGAATGCATAAAATAGGAGTTAATTTATTAACCCAAGACACAAATATAGCTAAAAGCACTTTACAGAAGGGAAGATAAATAATTGAAGAGATAATCTGCTCGTGGTTGGACTGTGGTAACATAATAAAAACGATACCACCTTATTCAATTTATTGATTTAGTGGTATACTAATGAAATTACCAAAGAGAAACTATCGATTTAGACAAAATAATTAATTTGGAATATAAAAGAAATAGAGAAAAGTAATAAGGGAACATAGTATTAGTTGCATTTTTGGTCTCTAAACAATTATTAAAAACAATTTAGTACTGGTGAAAAAAACAGAAAAATCCATTAAAGGAACAAATCAGAAAATCAAGAAAAAGGAGTAATTGAACATGGTATTCCAATAGTAGATGCACTTGGGAATATAGATTGCTTAGTGAAGGACTCCTTTTCAAAGGGAACAGCTGAAAGAACTGGAAAGCAGTTTGGCAGAAATTAGATTTAGACCATTACAACATAGGCTCAAAATTGATATATAACCTAAATATAAAAGAAACTTAACATAAAAAAATTAGAAGAGAATGGAAGGAAGTATCTTTTACTTTTTATGACTATTGGAAAAACTCAGGTTTTTTTTTTTAATTTTATTGCTATCTTATTTTTCACCTCCATTTAAAAATATGTCTTCTATCCTTTTCCCTTACTTGGAGAGTTATTCTCTATAACAACAAACAGAAGGGGAAAAAAGCAGTTAAAACTAAATACAATATGTCCTATGTTGCATGCAATGTAGCATATCTATAATTCCTACCTCTGCAGATGAGGGGAGGGAATTTTTTTTCATCTTTTCTTCTGGGCCTAATTTTGTCTTTATGGTTGTTTTTTTGTTGTTGTTCTTTCCATTTAAATCATTTGTCATATTTTTTAGTTCTGCTTACGTGGCCTCACTTCACATAAGTCTTCCCGTGCTTCTTTGAATCTGTAATATTTTAAAATATATTTTTAAAAATTTCTTTCTATTCTGAACTTAACCAAACACTAAATAAAATGCGTATTTATGTATACATAGTAGAACAGAAAAAGAGGGTTGAACATGAAATTGCAGATCTCTGTTATTGAAACTTTCTTTTCAAGGATATAAGTTTGAAGTTGTAGTTTTCAAAGCTTTCCTGCTTGTCTGTCTGTTTCAGACCTTTTCTCCATTTAAAAAATTCTCAACCCTCTATCCATTTTTTTTTTTTTGGCTATTCATATTTTCCCTTACCTTCCTCCAATTTACCTGGAGGGATACTGGTAGGGGAGGGAAAGGTTTTGTTATAAATAAGCATAGTTTAAGAGAACAAATCCACAAGTTAATCTAAGACATATGACTTATCAATCTTCTGGTATCATAGTTGTTTATAAATCTGAATTCTCAAGTCTTCTTTATAATGGTTTTTTAAAATATTCTCTTTGTTGCACTCTTTCCATCACATTACAGATTTTCCCTGGTTTCTCTGAATGCAATAATATTCCATTCCATTCATAGATCATTTTTTAATCCATTCCCCAACAAACCAACATCCATTTAGTTCCCAGTATTTTTGCTACCATAAAAGAACTGCCATAATCATTTTTTGTATGTATATATATATATATATGTATATATACATATATATGCATATATATGTGGTATGTGTATGTTTCCTTTTTCTCTTGATCTATTTGGAAAACAGGCCTAGTAATGGTATAACTGGATTCAATGATGAATTACTGAGCTTATTTTCCCAAAGCCCCTCCAACTCGTTTGTTTTTTTTCCCCCATCAATTTTGCCAATAAGATAGGTGAGATAAAACCTTAGAGGAGTTTTTATTTGCAGTTACCTAATTTTGGTGAACATAATTTTTATGGCATAATAATCCATTGCAATCAAGTACCACCATTTGTTTAGTCATCTCCCAAATGGCAGGCGTCTACATCATTTCCAGTTCTTTGCTAATATTTTGATTAATATTAATTTTATTTTCGTCTTTGACCTTATAATTTTAGCAGTAAGATCCTTGAGTCAAAAGATATGGACATGTTAGTAATTTTCTTGGCAAAATTCCAAACTGCTTTCCAGAATAATTTAACCAATTCACGGTTCCATGAAAATTATAACAATATGCCTCTCTTCAGTCACTCCACCATTACCTATTACCATTTTTGTCAGTTTCCTGGATATGAAATGACATTTCAGAGTCATTCTGATTTGCATTTGTGTTATTAGTGATTTGGGACAATCACTAGTGTCTTTAACTGTTTGTAATTCTTTTAAAAACAGTTCATATATCCTTTTTATCACATTAGCTGGGGAATAGTTTTTGACCTTATATAATTAGTTATTTATATGTTATGGTTACCAGATAATTATCAGAAATATTTGATTTAATTTTTTTTCCTTATCAACAGCTTTCTTATCACAGTTGCATTATTTTTGCTAATAGAAAAGCTTTCAATTCCATGTAATAGAAATTATATTTTATCTTTTGTAATCACATCTATTTTTGGTTAAGAATACAGGAGAAGAGTTTTTATTAAACAAGGAATAGAAGAAAGTATGAAAAACAAAACACACCATTTTGACTATAGAAAAAATTTAAAACTTTTGTACAAACAAAATCAAATAAAATAGAATAAGAGAAACTGTAATGGAGAGGGGGAAATTAAATCAAATATCAATGATAAAAGCAAAGAATATATAGCAAATTGTCAAAAATGTAAAATACCAAGAGCCATTCTCCAATAGTCAAAGGAGTTGAAGAAACTGCTCTGACAGGTACTAAAAATAAGTGACTATTTGAAAATACATAATAGAAGAAAAGTAATTCAAAACTATATAATTTAGGAAAGATAGTCAACAACAAAATGGTCAGAGGCAATGGAAGAAAGGCACACTAAATGAACTGACAATTGAGTGGGCGCCCATCAGTTGGGGAATAGCTGAATAAGTTATGATATATGAATGTAGTGGAATATTATTGTTCTGTAAGAAATGACAAGCAGGCTTATTTCAGAAAAGCCTGGAAAGATTTGCATGAACTGATGCTGAGTGAGTAGAATCAAGAGAACACTGTACATAGCAACAACAAGGTTAAATAATGATAAATTGTCATGGATTTGGCCCTTTTCAACAATGTGATTCAAGGAAATTCCAATAGACTTGTGATGGAAAGAGAGATCCACATCCAGAAAAAGAATTATGGAGACTGAATGTGGATCAAAGAATAATAGTATTTTCACTTTGGTTGTTGTTGTTGTTTTGTTTTCTCATGTTTTTTTCTTTGATCTGATTTTTCTTGTGCAGTATGATGAATTTGGAAATATATTTAGAAGAATTGCACATGTTTAACCTATATTAGATTGCTTGCTGTCTATGGGAGAGGGTAGGGGAGAGAGAGGGGGAAAATATGGAACACAAGGTTTTGCAAAGGTGAATGTTAAAAAATAAAAAGTTATATAAAAAAGAAAAGCACACTAATACAATATTTTTGGAGTTGACTTCCAACTATCTTACATCTTAATTGGGAGTTATTCCAGGGTAGCCTATTCATATATTCTAGTAGTGAATCAATTAATTCAAAAAGATCAAAGACAGAAAAGTCCAGTATATTCTAAAATATTCACAGTAGCAATGTTGTAACAAAGAACTAGAAATGGAAATAGATTTGAAATATAGTTGAAAAACCTGTTATGTGAATGTTTAATATAATTATACAGCAAGGAATGACTATTAACAAAGGATTCAGAAAAACATGGGAAGATTTTGATGAACTGATAAAGAGTAAAATAAGCAAAACCAAAAGAATAATGGTCCTGGAGAAAGGATAATGAAACATAACTACCTCTTTGGGGCATGAAAATAGGAGACAATACAAGCCAAAAGTTGTATATGTCGTCAGATTTGGTCACTATTTGGTAGGTTTTTTTCTTAACAGGGCAGGCAAGTTGTATGTGGTAGAGGGCAGTTTCCAGGAATGATAGTAATATGACAAAGGTTATCAATAAAATGTATTAAAATAGCAAACTTAACAGAATTACAATATAAGACTTGAGAACTGAATTTTACCCTTAACAGAACTGTTTATCCTTAGAAGAGATGGTTAACAAGATGAGAGAGGAGAAATCAATAACTTGGTTTTAATCTCTTTAAGGAAATATGGCTGGGTTATTTTTAAGGGAAAATATTCTGCAAACAGCATGGTTTTAATTGAGTATTAAGGAGAAATGACTAATGTAGAGAGCACTCCAGCTGTTAGCAGACAAGCAGAAATGAAGGGAATAGCATCTGATTAACAAAAAAGTGATTAATTGTACCTGACACATATCAATCATAGCAAATTGGAAGAAAGAGTTCTAAATCGAAGTATTCAGATTTTACTCAAAAAATTAAGGCAAAAACAGAGTAGAAAATATATATCTGAAACCTCTTGGAAAGTAATGTCCACTAGTAAGGGGGTTCTTAGCAATATATCTTTTGATATATTTGATTATTTGTTATAAATCACCTTTTCCCCTTAATAAACTTCCCTCCTCATCCCAGCATAGAAAAGATATGACATGGTCAATTTATGCACCAAGATACTTTTTACATTAAATGGAATAAATATTCCCTTCTGATTCAAGCATTACTTTGAAAATTCACAGGCCAAACTTTGTATATAGGTGAGGGATAATTCATATAGGCAAGGCAGATTTATTCCATTTTCCTTGTTAACCTGAAGGAAGTATATAACAGAGGGATTATTGGCAACCACTCTTACTAGCCCTAGGAGAGGGATTTGTCAGAAACATGTTGATATTGTCATGAAATCCAAACTTGCTTTCTTAGTTATGGCCCACACAATAGGCGGCTACCAAAGAATGAGAAGGGACTCAAGTGCTAACTATGTGTCAAGAAAATGGATAAGCCTTAGAATAGTATCCATCTCATCTTAGGGAATGACATAATAGGGAAGCTTATAGTATTCCCAATTAAACTTAAAACTTTCTCTTACTCCATCAGTACACATCTGAGATGGACATTACATATAAATATGATAGGCCTAGAACTCGATAACAGGAAGAAGACTGCATTATAATTGGGAAAATGTGTTTTGCAGCTCCCTGGCATAAAATTCCATACATTCGCTTGGTGATACTGTTAAAATCAAAGAGCTGGGAACAGAGTTACAAGGAAATTGTTTCAATAGATGGCTGGTGTACACAGGCCATGCTGTATTTTCACATTTTCAAGTTGCAAGAGGGATAGTATTCAGGAAATGTATATTTGGAAAAGGAGCAGAACCTCATTGTATAGCAAAACGGAGTATCCAACCCAAGTGTTTCACTGGTATCTATGAAATGTTGAAAGACCTAGCAAAAGTACATTGAGAAGTACTCTGTGGAGGATGTATGGGAGAACAGACAGGTATCATACAAGATGAAAAGATGTTTTGGGATAGGCTCTGCAACAATGAACAGAAGGACCTCAGGCATGGGATCACAGATCCATTCATATATACACACACTCACACTCTGGATCACAGAGACAAGACAGAACTGAACAAATCAATAGATATACAGATAACCAATATACCCAAATGTATCTTTGTACATAAGTAATGAAACACCAGGATACTCCTTGTATACCAGTTAAAAAAGATTGGGTTTTCTGAGTAGATTCCAAGTCTCCTTTTCTCATTCTGACTCCTTAATCTGAAGTGACTGATGGAATGAAGGGAAGTAAGCATGGTTGAGAGAACCTAGTTCAGATAGGTGGTGATGGGTCAGAAATGGGCCAGGCCTGGAAATCAGCTTCCTCTGACAGTCTCTTTTAGACTACTCCAACCTTTGTACTTCTCATTACTGTTAAATGAGGTAGCTCCATCTTTTATCGTCAATGTAGTTATCTGGAGCTCTAGCTTATACTCTCATAGCAATGCAAATTTCTTATGAAAACTAAATTTTTTTGAAGACAGTCTCCTTATCATAGCCAGAATGAAAGTATAGTGGCCATTCACAGGCCCAGTTCCACTACGGATCAGCATGGGAACTGACCTACTTGGAAGCCAAGTAATGAAACAATTCCTACTTGGCTTCCAACCAGAGCTGCCACTTGGCTGCTTAAGCAACCTGGTGGTGTCTAGCTACTGGAGGTTCACCATATTGTGCCAGATTTGGACACTTGATTAACACCATGTATCTCAGAGATCCTGAGATCCAGAAGCCTCAGCTATCTCAGAAGGAATTACAGGCATGTGTTCAGCTCTGAAGAAGACTTTCATCTTTTCCAATTTTTTACCTAGCAATCTTGAGTGGGTGTCAGTCTCAAAATCAGATTCCAAGTGGTTAAGATATTGGAAAATTCCTAAACTCTTGTCTGCCTCATCAAAGAGGTATTGCTTCTGCCATCAAACTTGTCCCACAGCCAGGCCTCAAGCATTCTTTCATGAGAGGGCACCTTCCAGTCCCCAAGAGTATGCTTAATCCTCAGATGTCACATCAATGTCCTCATCAGTGCCCTGCCTAGCAGCCACTTGCCACTGACTCATGAGCGGTCCATTCTTCCTCTTCTCTTCTGCTGTTGGGCATTCCTCCATCTTCTGCCTTTTGTGTTTTGTTCGACGATTTTGGAACCATACTTTGACCTGCAGGAGGAATCTAGTGAGATTACACCTCCCCAAACTGATAGTCTAACCCTCCTCATACAGACAAGATATCCTCTATCCCTTTGTACTTTTGTGTCTAGGGAGTATAGGGCACTCTAGTTCCAGGGAATTCTGCACTTAAATTTTTGCACTACATTTCCTCTCACCACATTTGTCTTTTTATTAATACTGATGTCTGAATAGTGTGCTTTGGATCCTCCCACTATTCTCTCATCTACCTATTCCCTAATAAAATACTGCTTCTGACCCCTGAGAAATAAGGAATTTACATGCCTGTGATTAGACAGGGCTTGGAGTTTATGTATGCTAATTACACCAAGGAGCTCTTTTGACTTGTCCTTGAGAAGAATATGCTCCTTTTCATTCAAGTTCTTGTTCCTGGACATAACAGGGGAACCAGAGGGAGATGTGTATAATATAGAAATGACTTCCCTCCTCTTCCCTTCCCCTTCACCAAAAAAACAATACCTGAGTTTCCGTTAGACACAAGCTGTTTGCAAGCTGCTTCCTCTCTGCTCCCACTACATAGTGGTTTTTCTCAAAGGTTCTTTCCAGCCGCAGGAGCTGGGATGGGGAGAAAGCTGTCCGGATCCTTTTGGGCTTTCGAGTAAAGGGCCCACAAAGCAGCAGGCTCTCAGGAGAATGGACTTCTCCTGTTTGAAAAGAAAAGCCCCAGTATTCTCTGGTTAACTTTTCCCAGCTAGTGTCCAAGAAACCCTAAATGTTTCTATTTGGTTGTCAGGACAGTATAGAATAGCATCCTCATCCTTTCTCCCCAGTTCCCCAAGACCTTGCTCTAAGCCCATCCTGGTATTGATGTTTAGGTGGAACAATAATCGTTAATAATAGCTCCCATTTCTATAAAATCAAGTGTTAGATTTAGAGTCCTTAGGACTTTTGTTAAAATCCTATTTTCAATCTCATCATTGATCTGCATGACCCTGAAGACCTTGCTGTAAAATAAAGGTGTTTAAAAAAAAAAAAAGGGTGTCTTAAGAACCCTTTCAGTTCTAAGTCCTAAGACTACTTCTACCAGCTACTTCTTTGCTCTCATTGTTAATGCTTCCACAAAGGGAAATGTAGGGCACACTTAAGCAGAATGAGAATGGAAGTTCCTAGGTTCTGCCAATATTTCTGTGACACTTTCACCATTTCCACTTCCGAAGTCAAAAGGGATTAATCAACAAATGAGGGAAAATTTGGGTCTAAAGGCTCTATCTCTGTAGATTTCAGTGGAGTACATTGGATACTGGTTGAAGTTGGAGATAAAACAAGGAAAGGAAGCTGTCTAACCTCTGTTAGAATGGCTGCAGAAGAGAACTGGCTGGTAGGGTTCCTGCTGCTCTTGGATCCTGGGCTACCAGGCTGTGTATGCATAGATCTGGTCAGTTGCTTTATCTTGTGTGGGTAACCTCAGGGAAAGAATCCTGGTTCTGATACTTTGTGTCCCTGAACAAGTCATTTAACATTGCTAAAATTTTCCTCATTTGGGAAATGGGTATCATATTTACTCCAGCTGCCTCCCAGGCTTTTTTTTTTTTTTTTTTTTTTTTTAAGGAAAATGTTTTAGGAGCCTTAAATTACTGGTAATAGGAATCATTAGTACTGAGCTTTGGTAAGGTGATTTTTAAGCAGTGCCCTCAGTTCCTAGAAAGATATTCTTACCTACAGAATGATCACAGGAAACTATGTAGTGAATGACCAATGCTGTCCAGACACTGAGACTGAAGGCTATAGCAGTGACTTGAAGGAGAAAGCCTTGGAAACTTCTCCCTTCTTCCCCACCCCTCTTTTCTCCCCTCTACGCCCTAACTTCCCATACCATGTCATACTGCTCTTTTCTACAAGTGAAAAGAGAGGCAAGCATTTCCTTTGGTACCACCCCCTAGCTAGGATCCTCGATCTCCAGCCCCCTTCCCCCTGCAACTCCTTACGTTCTGCACCCCACGAGGAAAGCCAACTTCTAAATGAAACTTTCCATCCCCAAAGTGACCACGGACCCACTACCGCTTCTCCTGCGCTGTCCGACAGGATCGGAGGGAGATGGAATAAGAACTATATTTTTAATGAGACTCTGGGTCGCGATCGGCTTTTTGTGACCTTGAACAAGCATGTTCCCTTCTCTGAAACTGTTATTTCATCTACAGAATAGGAATAGTAATCCTAGAACTGCCTCCCCCGCAGGATCGGAGCTAGAAAAGGAAATTGAGTTGCCATCCGGCAGCTGGAGATGCTATTCTACGCGTTAATTGTGCTGCCCCACCCCGTACAAAATGCCCAGTTCCTGGACACAGGGGCAACAAGGTCATTCTGCCTCAACTCTCCGTCCTCACTCCCAGAGGAGTGGTCCCTACCTAACCCAAGTCTCCCTTCCCACGCGAAAGGCAATCCTTTTCCATCCGGTCAACAATTTCCCGACTACCATAAACAGAGTGTATTAGAAGCGCTCGCTTAGAGGACATCTAGTCCAAACCCTTTCTCTCCTTCCATCAGCCCTTCTATACACACTCCCTCTGTTCCTGCTCGCATTTTACAGATGGGGAAACTAAGGCACAAAGAGGTGACGTGATTTGCTCGCCATCCCACTGAGGGGATGCGAAACGGGACGATACAAGTCCGATACTTTCCCCTAGAGCTACCTCCCCGACGGCGCGCTTCCCGAGGCTCAGCCGTACTCACCCGGGAAGCTCGGTGTCCACAAGCGGCTTCGTAGAAGCCAGGGGCAGCAACTGCATAGGTCCCGGGAGCCGGGCGGGGGCGGACCCAGGCGACCATTGGCTCCGCGCTCAGGGAGAGCCTGAGGCTCCAGGACCAGCAGGCGGGCAGCCCCCCAGGCTGGTGAAGCACAGGGCTTGGCTGGCGCGGGGGGTAGCAACGGCTCGGCGGAAGTTCCCACAAGCGCCTCGATGGAGAAGCCTCTTCGGGAGGAGGTGAACATGCTGGAGCCCGAGACAGCCAGACCGACGTGCCACCTCCTTGCGGGCTATCGGGCCACGACTGCGCTGCATCCGCACTCAGCACCGTGAGTTTGGGGGCATGCGCCAACCCGCCCCGAGGGAGGGGAAGGGGACTGGTTACCTCCCGCCCATCTACCCCAAGGTCCCCCCACCCCACCCCCACGCACAACCTGGCTCTCCAGTGGTTTTTCCCAGCCCCAGCTTTGACAGCCCCTCTCTGCAAGGAGCCCCTCCCCTCAGATCCCAGCGGATCCTCCAACCACCTCCAACAAGCAACTACCTTGTCTGTCACAGTTCCATCCGGACAAAAGATCTTCCAATAATTCAGTTTCCCTTCCTCTGTAACTCTGCTCCAGAATTCAGAATCCCTCTCCAGACTGGAAACAAACTTCAGAGGTGATTTGTCCAACCTGTATATAACTTTCTACAAGATCCTTCTTTGAAGCCCTCCCACCAGAGCCTCCTAAAACGGTCCATTATACCTCAGGGCAGCTTTAATTGTGAGGGAAAAATTTTTTTCCCTTTCTAACCCTACTAGAACTGTCTGAAACTTTCATCTTTGGACGATTCTGCCCTGTGCAAGCAAGAAAAATATCTCTTAATTGGGTCTTAAACATAACAGCCCTCTAAACTTGAAGACAGTGACCACATCCATCTCCCTCATTTCATCTCATCTTCTCTGGTTTTATCAAAGATCCTCGTATTTTCCAAATCTCTCCTCCAGATGATGGTCAATATCCACTCCACTTCCTGTTTGACTTTCCTAATAGCATATTTCAGGTATGGCCTGATTGGGACCAATGACAGAAGGATCCTCACTTTTGTTTTTCTGGAAGCACAAGTTTAAGAGCAAGTCTTGATTGTCTTGCTATCATGTTACACAACTGACTTATGAGTTTGCAATTTTGATCCATTACCCTAAAATCTTATAATCAGGCAATTGTTTTAACCCAAATGTAAGACGCTATTAAATTTAATCCCACTAGATTCAGCCTTTCATAATCTTTCTGGATGTTCATTATATTATTCAGTGTACTTACCCACTTTCATGTCTCTGGCAAATTTGATAAACATCTATGCTTCCATTCAGTGATTAAAAGGTTGAACAGAGTAGGGCCAAGGACTGTTACAGTCCTCTAAAGAAAGACCTAACTCAGTATTGTTTTCTTGACCCAGCAGCAAAATTATCATTTTTAAAAGCAAATAAAGGAAAAAAGATTAGTTTCTGGTGGGAATGGGCATAGTTTAATGTTCAATACAACTAATTAGCTCCAGAGGATCTTGGTGGAGGTAGATGGACTTTTGGAATATTCTGGGATCTGTGTTTCACTGATGGTCTTTTGGATGTCTGGCATGATGACTGAAGTCCTCAATACATTCCCAGGGCTCAGCTTCAACTTTTAATTCGTTGTATTTACCTGAATAGGCAGGACTTCTAAGTTTCTGTACTACCAAATGCTACTGCTGCCTTGCTCTCCCAATGCAGCTGTTGCTGACCTAGGTGATATTTCACTATTACTTAGAACCTTTTCATCATGGGCTTGGGCCTTGGCACTTAATTCTTTTCCCATGAATGGACAAGAAAAGATCTTCTAATCACTGCTTGGCTAAAACTTGTAGTGGCCTAGTTATTCTACAAGATTCAAGTTCTCATAATTTTATTAGTATCATCCAGTCTCTAAATCAGAAAGACATCATAAGAAACTTGCTTATCACCTTTCTAAAAACCCAAGATGTGACATTATCCCTATCTACTATAATTATGCATAGCTTAACTGAGTGCTGGGCCTGGAATCAGGAAAATCTCAATTAAAATTCAGCTTCACATACTTGTTAGCTCTGTGACCCTCAGCAACTCACTCACTTCTATTTTGCTTCAGTTTATCTATAAAATGAGCTGGAGAAGGAAATGGCAAATCATTCTACTACCAAGAAAACCCCAAATGAGTCTTGAGGAACTGTAACAATCGAACAGCAGCATTGCTATAGTGACTCTCAAATCAAAAGGGAAATGAGATTAATTTGGCATTAACTAACCAGCTACCTTGCTGAACCTGTGATGATGCTTTGTAATCACTCTTTCAAATAATAAGAAACCATTCTTTAAATAACATATCCTAGAATTTTGTCCAGATTTGAAATCAAGTTCACCAGTTGGCTGATTTTTTAAAAACTATTTTCTTCCTCTTTTTTGAAAATCAAAGAATCTGCCCGTTTCCAGCCCAATGGCCCCTCTCCCATTCGCTTATGATTTTTCCAAAGTTGTGACAAAAGGCCTAGCATTTGCATCTAGAGCTTCTTTTAGTATTTTTAATGCAAGTGACCTTCTATCCTAGAGCTTGTAGTAAATATAGGGGAGAAAGTTGGGCATGGTCTGAAGCCTTGAGTTGTGAGCAGATTTCAGAGTTTGGAGAAAAGATAAGTGGGCTTCCATGGCTTAAAATACGGAAGGGGAAGTCAGCCCAAGAGAGCTGTGATGGTCTAAAGAATGAAATCTGGCAATACAAACAATTCTAAAGGGGAAGTTGTCTAATGAAAGCTGTGTAGGTACAAAAGGAAGTCATTAACCAACTTAGATTTCAAGATAGAACATGGAAGCTAAGTCAGGATGTATGGAAGTTGGGCAAGTCACTTAGATCATATGAGTTAGAGCTGGAAACCTCAGAGATCACTTAGTCCAATGTCTTCATTTGGGAGCAAACGGTTACAGAGAAGTTACTCAAAATTAGTAAAGTTAGTAAAGAAGTAAGGCAGTAAGTAAAATAGTAAGATTTGTAAAGTAGCAAGTAGTAAAGTAGGATTCTCTGACTGAAAACCCAGTAATCTTTGCACTATTCCATATTCATTTCATTCCTCTGAGCTTTAGCTTCATCTATAAAATGGGGATGGGATGATACCATTGGCACTCCCTATGTCACATGTTTTGTCTGAAAAAAGTATGTTAAATGTGAATAGAAATAGAAGTACCAAAGAATAACACAGCCACATAAGAACAACATGTCAGAGAGAAATTCAAGGGAATAATGGATAAGGAAAGTCCCTGGAGGAAACAGGAGAATAACGGGATAAAAGGCACAGTCAGAAGAGTTGGTTTTGGGAAGGAGCAAGGGCCCCTCTTCCTGAGAGATGGGAATGAAGGAGAGGATAGGTGGCAATATAAAGACTATGGGCGTATGGATCGGGGGAAAAGGGAGAACTCTTGAGGGATGGCCTCTATTTTCTGAGTAAAGTAGCATATAAGGACATGTGCTCAGAGGAAAACATGGGAAGATAATAAGGATTTGAGAAGAGATTTGGAAAAGCCACTGAATGAAATTATATGTAAGGTCAATAAAGGAAGAATAAAAATTTTGTCAACAATGAGGGCTCATTTGAGATTAGAGAACATGAATTTGTAATGGACCTACTTGGCCGGGTGAGATGACTTCCTCAAAAGGCATTCAACAGCTCAAGAATATATGTAGAGAAAAATTAAAAACAAAAACATATATGTAGAGAAAGCAGGTAGTGGTAGGATGATCTGGTGAGGGAAATACATGTGCTGAAAGGGGCAAAGAGAAAACACTAAGGAGTTTGATAGGTTTGGACAGAGAAAAAAGAGAAGGAAATAAGCATTTATTAAACATCTAGTATGTGTCTGGCACTGCACTCAGCCCTTTACAAATATTCTCATTTGATCCTCACAAACCACCTTAGTAGGTAATTGGTGCTATTATACTTTTTGCAATTAGGAACCTGAGGCAGAGATTAAGTGACTTGTCCAGATAGTTCAGTTGTTCAACTCTTCATGATTCCATTTAGGGTTTTTTTTTCTTTTTCTCTTTCTTTCTTTCCTTCCTTTCATTCTTTTGCAAAGATATAGAGGATTTATCATTTCCTTCACCAGCTCATTTTACAAATGAGGAAACTGAAGCAAACAGTTATGTTACTTGCCCAGTCACCCAACTAGTGTCTGAAGCTGAAGTTGAATTTAAGTCTTCCTGACTCCAGACCACTGTGCCACATTACTGCCTTGGGCTGCAGAACTAGCAAGTATCTGAAACCACATTGAAATTTTGGTCCAGCACACTCTCCACTGCACCATCTAGCTGCCATTAATGGACACACAAGTATTATTTGGGATAAAGGGATATAGGAAAACAGAGTTCATTAAGTTTTTCTTCCAACTTTCAGATTTCAGAAAATCAGAGATTAAAGCTTTTGGTCTATATGTTAGACCTTCAATACTACATATTGTACTACATACATACAACAGGAACATATTGTAAATTAAGGTAAAACAGTAGAAAGAGGACCGGACATGGAGTTGGAAGGTCTGGAGCTGCATCTTAGCTGTAACTTATACCAGCTATGTAATCTTGGGCAAGTCACAAACTTCACTGTGCCTTAGTTTTCTCCTCTGTCATAAATCCCTGCCCTACCTACCTGAAAAGTCACTGTGACAAGAAAGTCACAGTGTAATAGATGCTACTGTGACATAGACATGTAAAGTATTATCAGCAGAGCATCATCCTCCCTTCAGGGTCAGAAATAGAATTCAAAAGCTTTACTATGTGCAAAATATTGTGCGAGGTGCTAGGGATACAAAGACAAAAAACAATACCCCCCCCCCAAATTTATCTTTCACTGGAAAAAATCAACATTTACACAGAGAATGGGAACAAAATATTCTGAAGGAGGAGCTGAGATTAAAAAGCCATGGGTATTAGGAAAGGTTTTCTCTACTCCAAAGTTAAGATCCTTCCAACTTTGCTTAAGATCCTGTCCTTTCCTATCTTTGGGGCCTTGATCTCAGGACCATCTCCCTGCCATTGCTGAGCTTCATCCTTGACCTCAAAGACTATGCTAGCACCCACCTTTTTCCCCTTCACCTGCCAAGGATGTAAGGGGTCTTCACTCCTCACTGGAGTCCATTATTTCCATTCACTCCCAGAATTACCTGTGTGAATAGATCACACCTCTATTTCCCCACCAAACCACCTCATCATACCTTCCCTTCACCAGCTTCCACTTCTTGCTTTGGGAACAGTAATCAAATTGATAATGCCATTCCTGTCAATCAATTATTCTAATGACTCTACTTATCATATAACTTCCTAAACCAAAAGACCCCTCTCCTGAACACCATTCTTCTACATGAGCTTTCCTCCCCTATTAAGAAATAAGCTTCTTGAGGACAGGAACAGTCTTGATTTTTGTATTTTTATCCTAGGCACCTAATATAGTTCTTGACACATAGTATTGGTAAATGCTTTTAAATCCCTTCCATCATTCATTTCCCATACTCTCCAGCTTTCTATAAACTCCTACTTCCCTTAAAAATATTTATCTGCTCCACCTTTTTAAAAAAAAATCCCTTGGTGGTTTTATCTCTGATCTGATCCCTGCTTCCAACTGCCCACCTGTAACTGCTTTCATGCATGATCTCCTAAATAGATAAGATCAATGACTTTTCCCAAGTCTTCATCCTCTCTGATGTTTCTACAGCAATTAATACTGCTGACCCTCTTTTGCTTTCTTGACCTCCATGATGACATCACTTCCCCCTCCTCCTCCTCCTTCATGAACTACTTCCAAGGGTCTTCTTGTTCCCTTCAGAGCCTCCTTCTTCTCTTCCCATGCCCAACTGTAGTCCACCCTCCTCTCCCCAAGTATATCTTCAATTTTTCCTGAGTTTGTCTCTTTTCGTTCATTTTCTAAATACATATCTGTCCTTGAATTCTGCCCATTTTTCACTTGTGATGTTTCATGTATCCTCCTTCCAATCCCCAGGGATTCCACCCTAGTTAGGATTTATTACTACTGTTGCAAGAGTCTACTGAAAGATTTCCCGACTTCTAGTCAACTCCCTTCATTGCCCAACTATCTGGCATGAATCTCTGCTCTAACAAGGAGTCTCCTTGCTGTTTCCTCAAAATACCATGCTCACTCCTGTTCCTGCACTTTTGCTCACCTCTAGCCTAGAATGACCCCTTCTTTTGAATTACAATTATTTGTACCAGACACTTACTAGATGTGTGATCTGAGGCAAATCTCTGCTTGCCTAGGTTTCCTCATCTGTAAAATGGAGAAAATAGCACCTGTCTCCCCAGATTGTTGTGAGGATTAAGTAATTGTAAAATGCTTGCTACAGTGACTGGCATATAGTAAGTGCTATAAATGTTATATTATTATTATTGGTGTCCATGTCTTACCTGCCCACTAAACTATGGCGCTTCTTAAGGGTAAGTCATAGATCTTACCTAATTCTGTATTTTCCCCCAAAGCCTTTAAAATACCTAGCTGTTGTGTGGAAGTGAACTTTTAATTTTTAATCCATTCTTCCCTTTCACTTCACTGGATATACCTCTCTCCCCCTTCCCAGCACATGATCATATAATATTCTGTCTGGGATCTGGGACTGGGCTGGGACTTCATTGTTCATCATGTGTTAAGTCTGGTTTCCCAGAAAAGATGGGAGAACTCTGAGGATCCTCTATTTTTTTGTATCCACCACAAACTGACTGATAAATGCTACCCGATGACCAAAATGCTAGATCCCAAGAAATCTATTTTCCCTGCCCTGAGCCATAGTACTCGACTGTGATAAAACAGAGTAAAACAAACTCCCTCAAATACTTTTGTCATTCATACAGTAATCAATGCTGAGAAAGTATAAAATAGAGTATAAAACAGACAGGACCTACATAATAACAATAACTATTCTCTAAAATTTAATAAAGTGCTTTTTTTCCCACAAAAATCTTGTGAGGTAGGCAGAGCAAGTATTATCACCCTCATTTCAAAGATGAGAAAACCTCTGAGTCTCAGAGAGGTGAACTGATTTGGCCAGGCTCAAACAGCTACTAAATAGCAGAGCTTGGATTCACACTCCAGTGAATCTAATCATCCTGGCTGGTAGGGTGGGGCTTGTAGGATGCCAGGTTCTCATTCTTGGGACCCTGGAAAGCTACTGGACAGGGTCTTCTGACCCAAGAAATCAGCTCAAGAGTTTGATGATTCTTCTTTCTTTCCAGGAACAGTTCAAGTTGGCCCAGAAGGGCGCCTGAGCAGTGTGTACGATGCATCTGCTTATATTGCCAACCAACTACCTTTCTTAAGAAATTAGCTAGACATCCCATCTTAACAAGGTGACAACCTGAGACAGAAGAGCAGTAGCACTTTCCATCTGACTCCTTCGTCCCCCAGATAGAGGACAGTGTTGGTCTTCGGGATGTCTTTAGAAGCTCAGGACTGAAGAGCTCATCATACATAAACAGGACCGAAGGTAAAGAGTGAAGGTTCACGTTGACTTGAGGGGATATCCTGAGTCTGGTAACCTAAATTCTCTCCTCACAATGTTTTCACTCCCTTAGTCTGTTTTTTCACCAACAAAGACACAAGAAGTCTCCCAGAACCAAGGAGCCTGTGGACAGCCCCAGCAGGAGGATCGCTGAGTTAATAGGAAAATGAGGCTGAAAATCCCAAACTCAAATGTTTATTAAGCACCTACTATTGCAAGTACCTGTACTGGGCACAAGGGCAAAAGAGGCCAAAAGGCAGAAAGAGCCTCCTGCTGGGGAAAAGAAGGCCAGGTATAACCAGCCCATGGAACCAGAGTCAAGATTCTGCATCCCAGCCTCTTTCCAAAGTCCAATCTCTTCTTACTGCCCATAGGGCAGGGATAACAACTAAGTGTCTGGTCCAAGAGTCCTCATTGACCTTTATGTCAGGCTTATCAGTCTTCAGAAAAAGCACAGCTACATAGCTGGGCCAAGGTGGTTCTGATCTCCGTCTCCTTGAAGCCGGGCCACATCTAGCTGGGTGCTGCGTCCTAAGCATACTGTAGCTTCAGCCCCATCTACTGAAGATCTCCCTCCAGCAGCAACAACGCTGTCCTGGGGTCAGATGCCCCCACGCAGACTGAGATGGTGCCAGTCATGTGCCCCTCAGTCGAATGCACACCAGGGTGTGTCAGCTGCATCACAGTCCAGAGCAATGTTAAGAATTGTACAGGGTGCTCCAGCTACTGACAACAGAGTACGAGAATCAAGATGGTAGCGCACACTGTTCAGCCCCCCTTCCCGGTCCAGCTTGAACTGTTCCTGGGGAAAGAGAAGAGTTGCTCAAATTCCTGACCCGGATCAAAGGAAACTCTACCAGGAGTCCCCAAGTGTCCCAAGGGGTCTGAAATGCTGGAACCGTGCAAAGGTGGCACCCAACTCTCCCAGGACAGTGAGTCTCTGGGGAAAGACCCATTTCCTTCTTGAGCCCAAGAGGGTCTGCAAATGGTACAATGGGAAAATACCAGCTTTGGAATCAGTGGGCTTAGGTTAACAATCTGGTTCTGCTAGTTACTATCTCTGAAACCTTCAAAAGCCAAATGATCTTTCTGGGCCTCAGTTTCTCATCTGTAAAATGAGAAGGAAAGAGATTGGGCAACATGTTCTGTAAGATCCCTTCCAGCTATAAGAGTCTCTATGCTTTAAGTGTAAAACAAAAGGCACAGAAAATCATCTGGTCCCCTCTTGGGTCATGCTGGGGGTCTCTTCCAGACAGCTGCCTCCCCCACCCAATATCATCAATCCTCTACAGGAGCCCAGAATACCTGCTTCTGAGCTGCAATGCGTTTCTGGTCTCTCTTTCGCCAGGCAGGATCATGTAGGTGGCGGAATGTTTTATACCCAGTTTTGATTCCTGAGGGACGAAATAGCTAGAGAAAACCAAGACAGTAATTTCAAATTTGGTCCTTCTCCCACTTCTGCATAATCTCATTCTTGAAACCCTGCCCTAGACAATAGACGTGACTCCAGCATAATAGGAAAAGCAATGGACTTGGAATCCAGCAGTGTCATGAAGAGCACTGAATGTGGACAATGAAAGGAACTGAGTGACCTTGGGCGGTCACAGCCTGAAACTTGGTTGTCTCATCTCTACAACTGGGATGCTTCATTAGGTCCTTGGCAAAGGCCCTTCCTAGCTTTGAATTCTATGGTCTTGTGACTTAGCTTCAAGGGACAGGTCTACCACTTGCAAGGGAGGTATACAGACAACTCAACTAACCTCCATGAGCCCGATTTCTTTATCTTTAAGATGGAATTATCAAAATACTAGCTACCCCATAGGATTATTGTGAGGAAAATTATCCAGAGATATGGGAGTTATTGTTCTGATTACTGAATCGTTTTGCTTAAATTATATTTCACTCAATCAGTTGGACAAAAGTTCAGAGAAGGGGCAAAGCAGGGATACCCACCAAAGACCAAGAGAACAATGAAACCAGGAAGGACCTTAGAGATTATCTAGTCCAGGGCTCCTTAAACTTTTCCATTCATAACCCCTTTCCACCGGAGACATTTTTATGTGACCCCAAGTACATAGGGGCAGCTAGGTGGTGCAGTGGATAGAGCACCAGCTCTAGAGTCAGGAGGACCGGAGTTCAAATCTGACCACTTAACACTGTGATCCTGGGCGTCACTTAACCCCCATTTGCCTTGCCAAGAAAATCTTTTTTTGAAAAAAGGCGTATAAATCAAACATTTACTAATAATAAAAAATAATTTCATGACCCTCATATTCAGATCCACAGTTTAAGAAGCTTTGATCTAGTCCAACAGAGATTCAGAAATGTAAGTGATCTGTCCAAAGTCACATCAATATAAGTGATTCCTAGTCCCCCAGTTGTTTTTTTGTTTTTGTTTTTCTTTTTTTGTTTGTTTTTTAAACCATGCTGATATCTCTAAGGAAAGAAGGGATGTGCTAGATGAGGGAAGATACAAAGCCTCAAGCCAGCAGCACTTTGCTGAAGATACAGACCTGGGAATAAGAGCCTGCACTTGACCAATATTACCTGGAGACCTGCTCCTTTAATGCGACGATAAAACTCATCATCTTCCCGGCCCCAGCCCCAGAAGCGATTGGACATCCCGTTGCACTAACAGAAACAAGATGATATCACTCAGCTTGATCTTCCTTACTTTTCGGATCAAAACCCTGGTCTCCCTTCCCACCACTCCCAGACTAGCAGGAGTATTTAAAACCCTACACACCTGGAATCTCCAATTGGCCTAGTGGGACCCCCACCTCCCAGGGCCCTCTGTGTCACAGCCAGCTTCTCGTAGGGGAATGCCTCTCATCTCCCCACCTGCCTCCCCAGGGAAGGGCCCAGGCCTCACCAACTGGTAGTGCTGCTTGGTGAGAAGCAGAATGCCACCCACATAGGTCTTGTAGTGATACAGAGGATGCAGCTCTGGGGAGGCCACATGGAAGGGCCCCGCCTCAGGAAAGCTGTAGTCCAGCTCCTCATTGAGGGGCAGCAGGTCCACGTCATGCATGGCTATGTAGTCAGTGCTGTTACCACTCTCCAGGAAGCCCACATTGATCAGCGATGCTCGATTAAACCTTCCAGGGGACAGGAGGGCATGTGAGCAGTTACCCAGTGGGCACTCACTGGGGGAAGGAGGGGCACTGGGGAGCACACTATAAGCATCATTTGTATAAGAATATTTTATAGTTTTCAGAATGCTTTTCCATTCATTGTTTCATTTAATCCTTCTGATATTGCCAATAGAGAGGTGGGCCAAGGTTTATCATCTCTATTTAAATTGATGAAGAAAACAGCTGAAGGCAGTTAAGTCATATAACTAGTAAGCTCGTGGTAACATAGGCTTTAGAGCTATAAGGGGAACACTGATACCAGGCAGAGGCCCATGAGACAATCTAGTCCAATCCATTTATTTTACAAATGAAGAAACTGAGTCCCAGACAGGCTAAGAAGCTTGCCCAAGGTTAAGGTGCCCAAGGTGAGCAGAGCTGTACCTGGTGAGGACCTAAGCCATGTCAGACCTGGGGAACAGCGGAAGCCCAGAGAAAAATCTGAGGAAAAGAAGGCCATGTAGCTAGAAACAGAAGGCAACTGTGAAGTCAGCCTGGGAAGTCCTTTCCTCTGCCTTTGTCTCCCACACCTTCCCCACCACAGGGCAGAGATACCAGCCTCTCCACTCTACCTGAAATGATCCACTTGGTTGAGCACAAAGATATGGTGTCTGATCTTCTTCTTGTTCAGGAAGTGGTGCATGTGGGGCACAAAGACCAGGAGCTCCTCAAAGCGTTCACGGAATGGCACCAACACTGCAAGGCGGTGGGGTCCCCAGGAGGGCTCCTCTTCCACGGAGACTGGAGGCTCAAAGGGGCAGGACTTGGGAGGGCTGACAAGCTCCTGCCCTTGTCCTGCCTGACTCATGTCACCTGAGCAACTGAGCTGCAACCAGAGCAAGGAGAGGAAGGCCAGGAACAGGCATGCAAAGAATAGCTGGAACACACTGTACTTCCGAGGCAGGAGAGACCTGGGGTGGAGGAGTAAAGGCTAGTGTTAGGAAAGAAGTGGCAAAGCAAAAGAAATCAGGGCTCAAGAGGTGAGGATGGAACATCAGGGATAGAAGCCTACCAAGCCTGGAGCAGCCTAGGATTCTTCATCCTCATGCATCAGGACATCAGCTCTACTACTTGTCAGTTTTCCTGCTCTATTACCACCTGCAGGAAAATGCCTCAAGCTCTCCTTGGTAACACACGCTTGCTCAGAAGGCTTTGGGAGGTTAGTGCAAAACAGCTTCAAGTACCTTTGCTCATGTTCTTGCTCTTGCCCAGTATACCATCTATCTTTTAAGACAACCTCTTCCATTCAATCTTTTCTAAACACTTCAGTTCGTAATGAGCTCTCTCTTCTCTGAATTCCTATTATATCAGGAACTCTACTTCAATAGTGTCTCTCAAATCTAGCTCATCTTTTTCCATGGCTTCAAATGGTCCAGGCCTTTATTATGTCTTGCTTAGATTATGATGATAGCCTCCTACTCATCCTCTCATCTTTCTTCTTCCCCTCTATTCTATACATAATGCCAGAGTCATCATTCTCTTGGTGAAAAACCTTCAGGGATTCCCAAATGCCCAAGAAACAAACCCTTCAAATTAGGATTCAAATCTCTCCATGATGTGGCCTCAATTTACCTTTTCATTGTTGCCTCACACTATGCTAGCCACACACTCTCTCACTTCCATAGTGTTTTTCATAACTTCTGCCTAAAATGCTCTTCCACTCATCAAAATATGCCCCCTCCTTCAAAGCCCAGTTCAAGTGCTCCTTCCTCAGTGAGATCTTCTCTGACCTAAAAATGATCTTGCCATTTGTTCTTAGAAACCCCACAGTATAGGCACATCTTCTAACACCTGCCTGCTGAATATCACTTCCTGGAGGTCCTTTGGGCAATTCAAATAATGTGACGCCTGGGCTAGCACCCAGGATACCTTAGAATCAGCTGGAGTCAGGATAAGCAAAAGTCCTAGGTCTTTATTCTTGGTCTTTAGGGGTAGAAGTGAAGGGAATGGAAGTAGGATATCCACAACCGCCTTCTTCCTCATCTATGGCCAAAGTGACTCTGGCTAGTCTTACTCCACCCCCTAGTCCCTCCAATAATCCTCTGTATACACCAATCATCAAGCCAGCATGGATAGTGGGAAGGGCCATTTTCCAAGCATATGCCCATAGAGTATTGTCCAATCGGTAGTTAGCCTCAAGTGCTCAGCTGTCCTGACCTCAGTACATCGACAACCGAGTTTCAGCCCTCTACAAAATTCAATACTGAACTGAGTACAAACTCAACACAAAACTGAACTCTTTGGTGTTTCCCTAAAAATACCCATCTCCCAACTTCTAAAGTTTAGTCTTGATTAACTCTTCCCGACCCCTTACATTTAATCAGATGGCAAGTCTTATTGATTCTGCTACCAAAACAACTCTATCTGGCCCCTTCTTTCTTATCTCATAGCAACCATCCTAGTTCAAGCTCTCATTAGTTCTCTATTAGACTACTATGATAACTTCCAAATTGTTTTCCCAGCTTCCCATGTATTCTCTCTACAATCCTAGCTACTTGATGTATTTCTAATATCATGTCACTAATCAATTTAAAACCCTGAGGTGGTTTCTCATTGTCTATCAAATAAAAAATAAAGGGGGTTCAAACCCTTCCACATTGTTGCTCCAACCTTCCAGGCTTATTTCACACTTCTGTTCTTCTACACATAATTTTTAAGTTTGCTAAATTCTAAGTTCTATCCAACCAGGAAAATTACCGATTTCTCACTCTTACTACTTCTTATCTAAAACTCTCCAATCTCTGTGCTTCTCAAGACCTCCCTCCATCTGTTGAAGTTCCTTTGTTCAAAGTTTTCCAAAAATCTTTACCAGATTATAGTTAAAAGTGACTAATCTCTCCTTAAATTCTTTTGACCTCTTTTTTTGGCTCTCTCTTATATCACTGTTATTTGAGTGTCTTTCCTCATACCACTACAAGTAACTTGAAAGCAGGGTCTCTGTTGTATCTATCTCAAATCCTGTGTCCAGGACAGTGCTTTGTACAGGAAGCTCTCTTCAAACTTACTAAATGAACTCCTAGTTGCCAAATCCAAAGGACTTTTCTTCATCCTCATTCTCCTTGACCTTTATGTGACCTTTGACACTTGATCACTCCTCATTGGTATTGTCTTTTCACTAGGTTTTCAAGATACCAAGTCTTCTGGTTCTCCTCCCACTCATTTGACTACTCCTCTGTTTTTTGCTCCAGATCACAACCAGATCCCTCTGGTACTGTTCTAGGTCCTCCTCTCTTCTCTTTCTGTCTGCTTCTCACTTGACAAGCTATAGCTTCCATTAATTTAATTACCATCTTTATACTGATGATTCCTAAATCTACTTTTCCTTCCTCTATCTCTAGGCTGACTTCCAATCTCACATCTCCAATTGCCTTTCAGACATCTTGAACCGACTGTACAGTGCACATCTTAAAACATCCAAAAGAAAACTTTTCTTTCCTCCTAAATTCCCAACCCTCCTACCTTCCCTGTTTCTGTGCAGAGAAACATCCTCCTCCCAGTCTCACAAGCTTTCAACCTAGGATTCATTTTGGATTCCTCTTTATCTCTTACCATCTCCAGCCCCCACATCCAAGCTGTTGCCAAGAATTGTCAATTTCACCTTTGCATCATCTCCCAAAAATGTTTGTTTCCCTCTTCTGAGGGCCATCACACTGATGGCACCTTGATTACTGTAATAGCTGGGGGTCTGCCAGTCTCAGGTCTCTGCAGACTCTAACCTATCCTTCATTTAGCCACTAAAGTGATTTGCAGTTCTGATCTGGGCTCAAGAAAGCTCAGTAGCTTCCTACTTGTCTCAAGGAGCAAATACAAAATGCTCTGTTTGGCCTTTAAAGTCCTTCATAAACTAATCTAGACCTCTTCTGTCTTTCCAGTCTTCTTCTACCTTATCCCCTTACCAGTGACACTGGCTATTCTATTAGCTCTGTGCATCTTTTCTGGCTGTCCTTTGTGCCTGGAATGATCTTGTAAGTCCCAAGTGAAATCACACTTCTATAGGAAATCTTCATCAATCCCTCTTAATTCTAGTGTTTTCCCTTTATTAATTATTTCCTATTTATCCTGTATATAACTTGCTTTATATATAATGATATGCTGTTAAGATCGTGTATTTTAAGATCAGCACGAGACAGGAATTCAGGTTAGGGGAAAATCGTCAGTCTTTATTCTCAGTGAAGAAGGATCGGAGGTGGAAGAGAATCGGCGATAGCAATGTGTGCAGCTGAGTCAAGAAGCTAGCTCGACCAGCAGCCATACAACCAGCAGCTCGGAGTCTCGAACCCAGCCCAATCTCTCCACTTGTCTTCCTCGCTCTCTCTCTGCCTCCACCCACCAAAATCGTCATTTCCTATACAACACATCAGGACTTGCACGGAGAGTGGGCAGGGACCATTCTTTATCCAATCATGTATATTAATAGAGTATAGCCCAATTACTATCTAGCCTCATGTACTTGGGACCTCAGTGCATCAGCTCAAACCTCAGCCCATTACAATATGCATATTGTTCCATCCCCCATTGGGCTGCAAGCTCTTAAGGACTGCTTTGGGGGGTTTTCTTGTTGTTGTTTTTTGCTTTTTTTCAGTCTCCAAAGCTTAGTGGGTACCTAATAAATGTTTGCTGAATTGAACCCTTGTCATATGTTCATTAAATTAAACTACCCAATTCTGTATGTATTATGAATCAATGTTTTATTTTTCCCTCACTACAAACACACAATTTGGTGAAAGTAGACAAAAACACTCATCATTATTTCAGTACTTCTCCTTTTATAGATGAATAGTTTCGGTCAGAAAAAGGCAAAAAAAAAAATAGTTTTGTGTATGAAAAACTGAACAAATTACTACTGGGCTTATATCCCAAAGAGATCATAAAGAAGGGAAAGGGACCTGTATGTGCACAAATGTTTGTGGCAGCCCTCTTTGTAGTGGCTAGAAACTGGAAACTGAGTGGATGTCCATCAGTTGGAGAATGGCTGAATAAATTGTGGTATATGAATGTTATGGAATATTACTGTTCTGTAAGAAATGAACAGCAGGATGATTTCAGAAAGGCCTGGAGAGACTTACACGAACTGATGCTGAGTAAAATGAGCAGGACCAGGAGATCATTATATACTTCAACAACGATACTATATGATGACCAGTTCTGATGGACCTGGCCATCCTCAGCAATGAGATCAACCAAATCATTTCCAATGGAGCAGTAATGAACTGAACCAGCTACGCCCAGAGAAAGAACTCTGGGAGATGACTAAAAATCATTACATTGAATTCCCAATCCCTATATTTATGCCCACCTGCATTTTTTATTTCCTTCACAAGCTAATTGTACAATATTTCAGAGTCTGATTCTTTTTGTTCAGCAAAATAACGGTTTGGTCATGTATACTTATTGTGTATCTAATTTATATTTTAATATATTTAACATCTACTGGTCATCCTGCCATCTGGGGGAGGGGGGTGGGGGGTAAGAGGTGAAAAATTGGAACAAGAGGTTTGGCAATTGTCAATGCTGTAAAGTTACCCATACATATAACCTGTAAATAAAAGGCTATTAAATAAAATAAATAAATAAAAAGAAAAACTGAACAAATCCAAGTTTGAAGAAATATAGTTTTAAGACAAACATGAAGAAATGCAGATTGTTCTGAGGAACAGATAAGACTCAGATAATTGTGTGAAGAGACAATCTACTTGAGGGCAGAGAAATGCCTGAGGTCACAGAGTTCATGTAGAGGTGGCTGTTTTTAAAGTTTAGAAGATTCAAACTCAAAAAATAGTAAGTCAAATTACTGTTTGGAGACTATGGAATAATTAAAGAAGAACTACTGGATTCAGAATTGACTGAAAGGCAAATTTCATGTATGTCCAAAGAGAAAAAGGAGTCACTGACTACCAGGAGGTTGATTTGATGCAACAGAGGCAGATAAGAAGTCTGTACGAATATTGAAAGGAGCCAACTGTACTGTAAGGAACTGAGCTAAGAAGCAGGTAGGTGAATTAGCTGACAGGAAGGCTTCAGCTGCCTTGCTGAAAGTCTTCAAGTTGAAGGGAGGCACTGTTCTATGGCTTTGCTAAAGTAAACTCTCCCTGGGAGCTGGCTGAGTTGGGCTCTGCTCCATTTTGGGTTGTGGCTGCTGGCCTGCATCACTGATAGCTTGAAAAAGGTGAAACTGCAGGGGTTTGCTCTCTATTTCCAACCTTGAGTTGAGATGGTAAAAGGGAAGAGGAGAGAAAGGAGAATGATTTGCCATGAGAATAGGTTTGAATAGCTGAAAGCACAATCTACTACAAAGAATTCTGTCGAATAAAGAACTTGCTGGGATTTTCTGCACTGTCCAGAGAACCAACCTGATAAGTTTTACTGTGAGCTTTGCTTTGGGGGAGGAAAGGAAATAAATATTTGTATAGTACCTACTAAGTGTCAGGCACTATGCTAAACAAATTTTTTTTTTTAACAAATAGTATCTCATTTGAGCCTCACAACAATCCTGCAAAGTAAGTGAAATTTCCTTTTTACAGCGGAATAAACTGAGGCAAACAGAAATTAATTAAGTGCCTTGTTCAAAGTCACAAAACTAATAAGTGCCTGAGTCAGAATTTGAACTCGGGGCTTCCTGACCTGAGAACTATTGTACTATTGATTGAGCCACTAGATGCCTACTGCTTTACTAAAAAAAAAGATTGGGAGGTTCCTGAACAAAGCAAAATTCCCTGCTACTTGAACATTTGAAAAGCCTGACAGTTCTCTAGTTTAAGGGAATTGTTCATCACTACAATATGCCTTTCCCAATCCCTTGTTAAGGGTTATTGTGAATTATACCTTGTCAGTACTTCATCAGTATAGGAAAAGAGGAGTGGATGTATCCAACAGGAGAGCAACAAGACCAGAAGGTGGCCATCTATGGGCACTCCGGAATTACTACAAACATGAGGGCAGATTGGGGTGAGCAATTCAGCCCAAGAGGATAAGAATACTACATTTACATAATCCTAAAATCTATACTATAGATACATGAGGAATTTTTGTATTAAGACCAAAAAAAAACAAAACAACAACAACAAAAAAAAGAGTTAAGACAAGGTGATGTATGAAAATAAAAATGTTAGTAGGATTCTATAAGAACATTATCCAGAGCTTTAAAGTTCAAAACAAATTAAGACTAGGGGGGAACAATATGGACAAGGAAGGTGTGAGGTCACTGCTTGGAGTGGATGGGATGATAATGAACAATAGGGAGGAAACTGTTATTCAACTCTTATTTTGCTTTTCTTTAAAAAAAAATAATTTTTGGATTCTAAGGGTCAGAACATACAATATTAGAATACAGAATAGACAAACTAAAATACTGGGACAAATCTAAATTTAATTAAATTTTCCTTGTAGGATTAGGAGCATAATAATAATTCTCTTATTGTTTGATGTGTCTCTTCCAAGAGACAGCTTATAAATTGCTTGTCAGAGATTGAATCATAAAATTTAGAGCTGGAAGGGATCTTACAGATAAGAAAACTGAGGTCCAGAGCAGGTAAAGAGACTTGTCCAAGGTCACACAGAGACCAAGTAGAAGAGCTAGATTTCAAACCAAGGTCTTCTTCCCTCTAGATTGAATGTTCTTTCCACTATACCACAGTGCCTTATTCTTCTCATATCCCATTTCTACCCTATTCTTACCCTACTAGGTACCCAGAATAGTAATATATACATATAATTAGAACTTAACATTAAGATTTGGTGATTGACAGATTTTTCAGGGACAAAGGTGGTACTCCCTGCTACTCCCACTTCAATACATAATTAAAAATCTCATTTATATAATGCTTTAAAGTTGTGACATACTTTACATTTTAATAGTTTTTATTTTTCTCAATTACATGTAAAACATTTTCTTACATTTGTTTTTTAAATGTTATAGTTCCAGATTCTTCCCCTTCCTCCCCCCACACAACTTCCATTGAAAAGACTGGGTGAAATTATACAAAACACTGCTCTAAAAGTCATGTTGTAATGTACTTTACATGCATTATCTCATTTATTCTCAAAACAACCCTATCGTGTACACACTATCACCATCTCTGTTTAAGTAAGAGGAGCTGAAGGTCAGAGATTATGTGACTTGCCCAGATTTACACAACTAATAAGGACTGGAGACAGAATCTGAACCCAGGCTTTTCTGACTTCAAATCCAAGGATCTAAAACACAATGCCAGTCAACTTTAAGATAAAAATGGCAATGCAGAATTGTTTTTAATTAGATGTGTCCTCTTTTATAAGCCAAAATAACTGAAAATCCTCCCTAAAGATACAGCTGACTATGTGGAAACCTGCAGCCCCTGAAGCAAATAGTGAGGTGGCCACATGCAATCTAGGGAAAGGCCAAGCAATGGCCCCGGGGAAGAGGCACTGACTTACCCCCTACCATCATGCTGAGCTGGCCTCCTACAGGGAGGAGCAAGTGCAGGTCCTGAATGTTGCCTAGGAAGGTTGGAACTTCTAGACAATCTCCTCAGCACTGGAAGCTCTTTCTGGGGGCAGTGAGGGGAGAGAGGAGAGGAACATAGAAGCCTTCCCCCCCTTTGGGCGGAAAGAAGCAAGCAAGCAGCTGTTATACAGAGCACAGCTCTCGTATCCCAGGAAATCTAAAACACTTACTGCAGAGCCACTCCTCCTACTGTATATCCCCAGTTCTAGGACCATAAACTTTGGGAGTACTTCCCTCACTGAGGGCTTGAGTTCAGAGACTGTGAGAACTACCAAGGCCTCTATAAATCATCCAATCTAACCCTGTCATTTTGCAGCTGAAAAAACGGACAAGTTCCTCCATCACCTGAGTCTATGAGCAAGAGCAACTGTTCCAGCCTTTTGACAGGCCCAAATGTGCAGGCTTCCCTGCACGTCCAGGGAAGTGGAAGGCAAAAGTAGAACGTTCCCGTGTCCCTCCCTGTGCTGAAGACTCGGGGTCCTACAGACCTCCTTTCCTTAGGGCTGCAGAGGCCTGGCAGGCTCCAGAGTGAGGCCGGAGAGCCTGGGGTCCCCTAGTCCCTGCGCCCCTTGGCGTTTGCTGCAAGGCGCCCTCAGCTTTAAGTGCCCACACAGAGGGCAAACGGTAAGAAATATACTCTGGGAAAGCCCAATCAAGCTGAAGTTGCGGATGGCCTGGGTCACACCCAAAGGCGGTGGCGGATCCCTATAGATTTTTCTGCGCCCAAGTCAAAAGACCCAGGTGCTCGTTAGGCCCGAGTCTGCCCTTAAAAAGCGAGTGGGAAGCACGACGCGCCCAAAGAGTAGCCAGACGCAATCCACAGACACGCGGGAAAGCCACCAAGGAGAAAGGGGGCCCGGGGAGAGAAAAAAGCCACGGAGGCAGAACGGAGAGGGGGGGGCTTGGCGGGAGGCAGAGGAGGGAGAATCGCGTACAAAGAGGCAAAGGCAGACGCGCAGGGGCGCCGCGCAGGGAGGCATCGGCAGAGACGGGCTCCGACCGGGATCCCGGAGGGGAACGGAAGGGAGGCGCAGGCACCGATCCCCAGACGCGCGCGGTCCGCCGCGCTCGGAGACAAGGCAGGCGCGGGGAGGGCGCGAGGGGGGCGCGGGGAGGGCGCGGGGAGGGCGCGGGGAGGGCGCGGGGAGGGCGCGAGGGGGGCGCGAGGGTCTGTGAGGGACAGAGCAGCCGCGGCGGAATCTGACGGGCGCAGACACAGAACCGCCAGAGAACCGGCAGCGAGAGGCGCCCGCGGGACCGAGCCCGCCGAGCAGTCCCGCACCGTAGCCCGAGCGAGGGCGGGGCGGGTTCTCGCGCGCTCACCTACTGTCCCCCCAAGGGAGCTGGGCCACCTTCCTCCGGGATGGGAACATCCTGGGCGGCCGTGGCACTGGGAGGGAGGGAGGGAGGGAGGGAGGCCCCGGGTCTCCTCTTCCCGCCCCGGCCTGGCCCGGCCCCTCCAGCGCCCGCCCTCCTTGCAGCCGCTACTGCCGCGGCTGCCCCGCCCCCTTCTCCCAGGTCCGCCGGTCCCCCCGCGCCGTCTATCCCCGGGCAACAGCACAAAGGTTCCGGCCGGAAGTGGGCCAGGGAAGCCACGTGGGCTTCGCCCAGCCGGAGGCGGAGGCAAAGCACGCGAAGGGCCCCCTGGTAGGGCGGCTCCTCGCTGGCGCGGCTTCGGGTGGGGAAAGCTGCAGCCCCAAGCCATTCATTCATTATTCCGTCCACTCCGCTAACTCCGCTAGCGGCCTAGTAGAGAAAGCCTGGGGCCTAAACCCCTGTAATTCGGAAGGAGACTCAAACGAATTTGTCCTAAGGACACGTAAAGAGAAGGGAGGGTGGCCAGAGTCAGGAAAGCAGCTTTGGGGTTAAGTAAAGCATGAGTAGGACTTCCAACCCGCAGAAAAGAGTTAGGGAGGGGGTCTAGGCCCTAATGAACGCCAGTAACCGGATCGGGAGAGCCCCCGTAAAAACCGTCCTTACAAAATGTCCGAGGAGCAGGAAGTCATCCGCCTGGTCAGACCACGGAACGCTGCCTCCACAAACTAGTCGGGCTTTGAGCCCTGTCCGGGACGGGAGGCTGGGGTTGGCACTCTCCGGAAGTCCTGGTCAGCGCAGAAGGTGCTCCCCGCCCTGGTACTCCGGGAGCGCCTTAGGCGAGGGGCTTTGCACGCTGCCGAGGCTTCATAAATGCTTACAGAACTCGTCTGAGAAGGCAGAAGCAGGGCAGAGGCGCTCCACCGGCAGGAACTGGAAAGAAGAGGGGCAGAGGGCAGTTTTGCTGCAGTGACGTGTGAGGAGGGGAACAATGGGGAGAAAGTAGGCAGTTTGGGACCCCGTTGTGGAGGGCCTAGAATGCCATGCGTACTAAAGCATTTTGTCCGTTTCCTGTAAGCACAGGGGAACCATTGGATATTTCTGAGCAGAATGAGACACCTGTTTTCAGAAGATGGTAAGACCATAGGTTTAGATGGGACCTTATAAGTCGCCTCAACCTTATTTTACTGATGAGAAACTTCGTCATGAAAGTTAAGTGGCTTCCCCAAGATCACAAAGATAAAATGATAGAGCTGGGATTTTAACTCAAGTCCTGTGCTTTTCTGCTGTACCACGTGGCACAGGTTAGAGAGGGACTTTGGTGATGAGACTCTTACAATAATTCAGATGGTAGGGTGGACAATGTATCTGGAAGAATATTTATTTAGCATGTTCTATGTCCCCAGCAAAGTCTTGTCCCTGCCCTCTGCCCTTAAAGAGCTCACATAAACATATAGTTACTTTATGGCAGATGAAAAGGCCATGATAAAAAGTTTCTGGTGGACAAAGTGGGAGGGCCAAGAGCCCAGTCCCTGGGATCTTGAGGAACAACAGCAGAGAAAGCTGATCCCAACCAATTGGATAGTGGATGCTAGGGTCAGAGTGGAATGGAGCTCAGGGATCTCTTGCAAAGTAGGAATGGGAATTTCAACAACCCCCTGAGAATAGATGTCCAGGACCCTCTGGGAATCAAGTAAGATTAGACTTAGGGAAAGTCTGTGGTTCCCTGCCATGGTAGCAGGTAGTGGTGCTAATCAAAAATATTATTAGCAATATCGCAAAGACTGGCGGGACAAGTTTTGATGATTGATCAATTATGGCTGATGAGAGTTCAAGAAATGACACTGAAGTTGAGAGACTGACTAGGTCATTAGGACAACGATGGTCCTATTAGCAGAAAAGGATCAGACATTTCTTCTCAGCAACAGAAGAAATTGGAATCTCTGTCCAAAACTGAAACAGATTTTTATCCTCAAGTCACTGAACACATTTTTATCCTCAGTCACTGAGCACTATGTATGTGTATTAATGCCTTGTTCATTTTCCCAAATAAATTAAGACCCCCAATTGATAAATGGCCAAAGCATAGGAACAATTTTCAGACGATGAAATTAAAGCCATCTATAGTCATATGAAAAGACACTGTAAATCACTATTGATTAGAGAAATGCTAAAACTTTGAGGTATCACCTCACACCTCTCAGATTGGCTAAGATGAAAGGAAAAGCTAATGATAAATGTTGGGGAAGATGTGGGAAAACTAGGACATTAATGTGGTGTTGGTGGTGTGAAATGATCCAGCCATTCTGGAGAGTAATTTAGAACTATGCCCAAAGGGATATAAAATTTTGCATACTTTCTGATTCAGCAGTATCACTACTGGATCTATATCCCAAAGAAATCATGAGACAAAAGGACTCACATATACAAAAATGTTTGTAGCAGTTCTTTTTGTGATGGCAAAGAATTGGAAACTGAATGAATGCCTATCAATTGGAGAAATGCTGAATAAGTTATGGTATTTAAGTAATGGAATATTATTGTTCTATAAAAAATGATGAACAAGCTGATTTTAGAAAAGCCTGAAAAGATTTACATGAAGTGATGCTGAGCCAAACAAGTAGAACCAGGAATACAGTGTACATAATAACAGCAAGATTGTGTGATGATCAACTATAAAAAACTTGGTTCTTCTCAGTGGTTGTGATCCAAGGCAATCCCAATAAACACTTTGGCTATAAAAACCCCACCTGCATCCAGAGAGAGAACTATGGAGAATGAATATAAAGCATTCATGCTATGTTCACCTTTTTTTCCCCTCGTTTTTTTTCTCTCATGGTTTTTCCTTTTTCTGATTTTTTTTCTCTCAACATGATTCATAGAGAAATGTGTATTTTAAAAAATGAATGCACATGTATAACCAGAAAAATAAACAATAAAAAAAAAATGAAGACCAAATAAATTAGGATTACTTTGGAGGTTCACAGAAAATCAAATGGGGGGATTGGATCAGATTCTCCTACTCATATTACTTCCTATCTTTAAGAGCAAATTCCCTCTGAATGGTTTTGTGTTAAACCAGGGAAGACACAGGTCATATACATATAAGTTATGAATTTTTTTACTTCTCAATCAACAAGCATGTATCAAGTGCCTGATATATCAAACTCGTGCTAAGTACTGGGGAACCAAATGCAATGAACAATACAATTCTTAAGGATAATCTTCACAGCCAGGCTAAAGATGGGATAAGAAACAAGTATTTCTCAAGTTGAAACTCTACCTGCTATCTGAATAGAGTAGAGGCCTGCATCTTAGCAGTTAGTGTGGGAAAGGGGGTGAAGTTAGCCTTAGTTGTTAGCATGACTGATGGGAATAGAGGTAGCATAGGTGCACAACCTCTGTACGGAAAAAAAAAAAAAGTCCCATCCCTGACATACATTAGGAATATTTCAATTTTTTTAATTCCTGGAGTTGCCAGGTGAGTGACTGAACATAATTGATAGCATTGATCAGAACTCATCCTTCCCATGTCTCCCTAAAATAAATAACAATTAAGAACCCAATACACAATTAACTGTAACAATCTCTACTAATAATGAGCCTGCATTATAATAAGGAAGACAAGTAAATATGCAGGAATACAACAGTTAAACACAAGCTATTTAGGGAAGACACTTAAAAGTTGAGGGCATCTTTTTGTAGTGGCTAGAAACTGGGAACTGAGTGGATGCCCACCAATTGGAGAATGGCTGAATAAGTTATAGTATACAAATGTTATATAATGTTGTTTTATAAGAAAAAATCAGCAGGGTGATTTCAGAGAGACCTGGAGAAACTTACAGGAACTGAAGCTAAGTGAAACGAGCAGAACCAGATCATTGTACACAGCAACAACAATATTATATGATGGATGTGGCTCTGCTCAAAGATGAGATGATTCAGGCCAGTTCCAATGAGCTTATGATGAAGAGAGCCATCTATACCCAGAGAGATGTGAGAACTGAATGTGGATCACAAAATAGCATTTTCACTTTTTGTTGTTTATTGAATTTTATTTTCTTTCTCATTTTTCTTCCTTTTTGATCAGATTTTTCTTGTGCAATATAATTGCATAAATATGTATGCCTATATTTGATTTACATATATTTTTATCATGTTTCACATATTGGATTATTTGCCATCTAAGAAAAGGGATGGAGGAAATAGGGTAAAAAAATTGAAACACAAGGTTTTGCAAGGGTCAGTGTTAAAAAATTATCCTTGAATGTTTTGAAAATAAAAAGCTTCAATTAAAAAAAAAAGTTGAAGGTATAAGGAAAGGCTTCATAAAGTGGTATTTGAGGTGAGGAGTTTCAGCTTGAAGGATTAGAGCATTCTGAGAGTAAGAGCATATACTCCAGACATGAAAGACTACTTGTACCTGTGCAAAGTCAGAGATGGGAGGTTACATATCATGTAAGAACAGAGAAGGCCAGTTTGGTTGGACTACTAAGTACTGAGGCTTAGTAAAGGGATTTGAAAACTAAGCAGGAGTTTATCCTACTAGCTGTAGGGAATCTTGGGAGTTGATTGAATAGGAGAGTCACATGGTCAGAATTGCATTTAAGGGAAGTAACTTAACAGCAACCTGTAGGATGGACCAGAATGGTCCAAAAAAATCTTATTAGATAATTAGGGACCTTTGGGAGGTTGTGCTATCTAAGCTAGAAATGATAAGGATCTCAAAGAATGTGGAAGCTATTTGAGTAATCTCAAGAATTGTAGAGGAAAACATCAAAAATTGCCAATTGATATGTAGGATGAGTTGAAGAGAAAGCTGAGGTTATGGAACTGGAAAATTGGATCAAGTATCAAGAATGCAAAAATTTAAATTGGAACAGAAAATCTTCTTTTGGACTGAGCACTAACATCATTTTGAAAACAAGATCTTTCCCTACAGTCAAGGGATATTATGAAATCGCATACATCAAGGAAAACAATGCATTGTCTCTTAACTAGTTTTGAAGGGGGAGGGAAACTGTTCCTTTTACTGAAGCTGTGTTCCCTGTAAGATCATCACTCTAAAACTGTGTTTCCTTTTGATCTGTGATCTCTTTGAAACCTCAGCCCCTCCTGGGGAAAGCATATTCCCCCAGATAAGTTATAAGGGATACCAGACCCTTTGATTCAATTAGAAATCCTGGTCAAAAAGCACCCTTTGAAGTGCTGTTAATTCCAATAGGAGAGCTGGGCTGGATACTGATAAGCATCTAGGCCTGGGAACCGTGGCTTCCTGAAAGCCTGAAGACCCCCTTTTAAGGGCAGTTTCTAAACTCACTCCTTGCAGAGGGCCAAAGCAGCAGTATGCCAGGTCAAGGGACCTTTCCTTGGCATAACTGCCTGCGAGTACCCTCTGCCCACTGAGAAGGCATTCTCTTTTCAGTGCCAGCCTCCATTTTCCTAATAGGACTTTGCCACTATAGAAGTAAGTCTCTTAGCAAAACTGGCTTCCTGTCCAACAATAAACTTTCATTTTTGCCAATTAATAATTCGGGATTTCATGAATTCTTTCATAAATCACCTTTGCCCCATCATAAGGGGATTTTAACAACTCTCTCCACTAACCTCATCAGTTTGACCTAAACCAAGAATGGCCTTGAGGCATGGCTCAAAAAAAGACAAAAGAACTTTTGCTTTAAGGAATTACATAGGATAAATTTCCAGAAAACTAAGTCAATTCCTTTCCAATGATAAAATCAGCAATTCCAAAAATCCTCAACAGACATTTTAGATAGATAGTACTGATGCTGTTTGATTGGTCTACATTCCTGGTCTAGAGGTTAGTGACTATAAGAGAGTTGCTAAGAATCCCCTTTAAATTGGCCGCAGGTTTAAGAGTTTTTAAGAGTAAATCCACTCATTCCTGAATTATTAGTTGCAAAATGAAAGTTTATTGTTGGATAGAAATTAGTTTACCAAGACAGTGATTGCTATACTGGCAGATCTATTGGAAAATGGATTCAGTTCTCAATGGACAGAAGGGTCCTGATAGCTGAGTGAGCTCTCTGGGTCCATCTGCAAAAGACCTTCCTTGAAGGAAGCTGTTATATTGGGTCTTAGTGGGGGGTTGGGACAGCCTGAGCAGGTCAGACGCAGTGGGGGCTGGTAGAGCTCGGATCTCCTATTGGAATTAACACTTCAAAGGGGTGCTTTTTGACCAGGATTTCTAATTGAATCAAAGGCCCTGGCATCCTGGAAAGACCTGGGGAGGATATACCTTCCCCAGGAATGGTTGAAACTCTGAAAGGGATCCAAGATCAAAAGGAAAGTTTCTTAAAAAGACCACAACCTGCTTCATTCAGTACTATAGGCATAATAACTTTTCACAAAGTTTCTAATCTCTCCAAATGTAAGTTCCTAAAAAGCTTATTAATTTGTGGTACAAATGGATAGATTACAGGCTCAGGAGTATCTGAGTTCAAATCTAGCCTCAGACACTTAACACTTTATTAGTTGTGTGACTCTGGGTAGGTCACTTAATTGGAACTGCATAGTAGTTTGTATTTATCTTCATTACTCCACAGCTTAACTGAGCCCAGCACAAGGTGTTGTAAACCTTAGTAAATACCTGGATTAAGACAGGACACCAGGCCAAAAATGTTTTTTATTGGGAAATCCATGTAACAAACCAGGAGGTATTCACAATGAAACATGTAACTAAAATTCCTGCAACCCCATTCCCCTCTACCCAGTGCTTAAGTCACTTGGCCAGACTCCATTCCTTCTAATCCAGAACCTAAAGAGAATAAACTGAACTCTGAAAGGGGCTCAGTGAAATCAATTCACCCATGCCAAAGTTTCATTTCCCCCACTATACATTTCACTGAGGTGTAACTCTACCTGAGAGGGGTATCCCAATAGGGAGAACCCAGACTCAATTGTCAAGGGCAGAGAATAACAAAGACCCCAAGCTGTCAATATTCTTGCCCAATTTCAAAGACTCAAACCAACAAACAAAGACAAAAGGAAAATAAAAGCCAATTCTCAATCCCTGAAAAGTTAACACTGGTGTTTCAGAAGTGCTGAAAGGCTGGGAGTCCCTTTCACCAGCAGCAATTTCTCTTAGGCCCATTCCCCAAGGGCATTACTGCAAAGAGCCCAAATAAAGGGCACCAAGCCCCCAAAACGGAAGAGCTAGCCTCAGTCCAGGCACCTTATCAGCAAGACAATAAAGCTATCTGCAAGCATCCTCCAGGGTGAGGATACAAGCTGCCAATAAACTCTTTCCAGAGTCAGTCAAAAGCAGAGGCAAAATTAGCCAGGGGAGGAGAGTGGGTTTCCTTTTGATTGGAAACCCATCCTCTTTCCCTACACTGACAGAAAGAAACCATTCTCCAAGCTCTTTCACTTTGTATGAGAGCAAGGGAGCTGCCCAGGGAAGCAGGAAAATGTTCCAGGCTTTTCACATCCCATCAAAGCCAGCAGAGTGGGGCATCGGCTGTGGCCAGATACAGGGGCAGGATAAGCCAAAGACAGTCCCATGAGTCCTGCTTTCTTCTGGGAAGAAATGCTCACTTGCCCTTTTCTCCAGGGCCCTTCACACCAGCTTCTTGGCTTCAAAGAAACTCTTGAGGTGTCTCATCTGCCAAACACCAATGGCCACGAGGATGAGGGTCTGGACAATGGACCACCACAGAACTCGTTGATTAGTGCTTTCACTGGTCTGGCGAAACCGTTCTTCCCGCCACTGTGGGAAAGGGAAGACGACTTCAGCTAATAGTCATATTCAAGGTACTACCTATCTGTATCCCAGAAGACTAAGATCTTAGAACTAATCTAGCCCCAAGACCCAAGAGATAGAAATAAGCCAGCCATGATAAGGATGAGTTCTTCTTTTCACTCAGTACTTAGTAACTTTCATTCAGGAGTCCCATCTCCCATCCCCTATTGATCCCCTCACCCTCTGGTAATTCTGCTCCTTCTGGATCTGTTCTACTTGCTCCACTAGCTGCCGAACTCGAAGCTGCAGCTCACTCAGCTTGTCTTTGGCAGCAATCTCTGCATAGTCATTGGCATGTTCGCCTACCTGAATGTCCAGGTGAACTCTCTGGGGATGGAAGGGGTCAGGGGAGAGAGGAGAAAACAAGCATAAAAGTTAAGGTTTATATCTCCATTCACTCAAGACAAAATATCCAAATTTGGTCCAGGGCATGCAATCTTCAACTGCCTAAAAACTGTTCATTTCCCAATTACTCAATCTTTTCTTTCATGTTATCTTCATCCATATACACCATCAAATACTTGTGCTAAGAGTACAGAGCTGGAGGGAATCAGAGAAATCATCTTGTCCCAAATCTTCATTTTATAAAGGAGAAAAATGACTATTAGAATGAGAAAATGACTTTGAATTATCCGACGTCAGAATCACCTAATGTCACAGCTGAAGGTGAATTTACTTAAAAGATGAGCTATTTTACAAATATGGTGTCTGAGGCCTGGAAAGCAATTTATGCAAGAGCAGGTTTAGAATTCAAGCCTCCTGAGTCCCAGACCTGTGTACTCTTTCCTTGCTTGCCCACATTGTATCCGGCTCTTTCCCCAAATTGGCTAAAGTCCTTTCCTAACACTTACCAGCATGCCTCCAGCAAAGAGGGAAAACTTGGTAGAATTGGAGTGTAGGCAGATCTGGTGCTCCCCAGGAGTATGTGAAGTGAAAGTGAATCTGCCCTCTGAGCCATATTGCCTGGAAAGAATAACCTGTTGGGGGGAAAGGGCCTTTGTAATAACAATAACTGACAGAAACTTGGCACCTAATTTCCTAATATGCTGTAGAGTCATTCTACTCTTGGTAACCTTGCTAAGAGGCAGCTACTTATAACCCATTTCACAGGTGAGAAAAGGGAAATCTGGAAAAGGCAGTTTGAGATTTTAGAAACACAGTAGGACAAGTGAGCAGGGAAGTCTTGGGCGGCATCCAATAGGCCACTTTCCCAAAGGTTAGAACCGTGAGATGTTTGAATTAGACCTTTCCCATTTTACAGAGAAGCAAAGTGCAGTCTAGGGAAGTGGCCTGCGCCCGCTCAGGCATCCGAGTGATCCAGGCCAGCTGAAGGATTCAGTGCAAACAGAAAGGCACTACAGTCAGAAGCGGGGTGGGGTTAGGGACACAGCTCCAGGTCTGATGGGGAGAGTAGTGGACCCCCTAGAGCACTCTGAGATCCAGACCCATTCAGCAGGTTTCAGACGTGGATGTTGGGTGGGGCTTCCTCCAGACTCGGAGCCCTCGGGAGCTCACCTTGTCATCCGGGTCTTTAACTTCCACGAACATGCCCAGGCCGGGGGTAGCAAGCTGGTACTCCTCCCGCTGCTTGTCATACAGCTGGGTCCGGTAGTTCCCTGTGGGAAGGGAAACGGGGCTCCATTGGGGAAGTGGGGTCCCCGCCCCTCCCACTCCGGCCCTGGTTTCTGCACCCCTTCCCGATCCCTCTAAGGTCATGTGCCCATGCCCCCTCCCGGGAACTCCTTTTTACCCTCCTTCCCCCCAACCCTCCTGCCTATGGCCCTTCCCCCCCACCCCCCACCCCGTACCTATGACCATGGTCTCGTCCGGGATCTCCTCGATGAAGCACTTCTTCTCCGTCTCCCCGATGTGGAAGTAAAGAGCAGAGCCGCGGGCCGCCAAGCCGAGCAGGAGCAATAGCGGGAACAGGAGGCTCGGCCCGCGCCGGCTTCCGCATCTTACTCCGACCCAGACCCCGGCTCTAACCCCGAGCGCGCTACGCTCCGCCGCCATCTTCTCCCGCCAGCCGGCCGCTTTGCCACGTCCTGCTCTTGCGCCGCCGCGAAGCCTTGTGGGACGTCGAGTCTCACGGCTCAGGACTACAACTCCCAAGAGGCTTGGCGCTTGGATTCACCGTGCAACGCCCCCTGTAGAATTCCATTTCCGGGGTTCCTCTAAGTGTGTGGAGTTTACTATCTTTGCTCCCTGAAGACAATGTTGACCGTGGGGGCGGGAGGCTACGGTTGAGACTAGGTTGGGGTGAGTAGGGCGCAGAAATTGGATTACATGTCTGCAAGTTGGGGTCAATTCTAACAATCGCCTTAATGTCTCAGCCCCGGCATTATTGTAAAATGGGAGATAATTATCCATCACTACTGCACCAGGGATCTGTTTGAGATTCAGGCTTGTAACAAAAATGAAAACCAGCTAACATTTATTATAGGGTGTCATTTCGTACCCCTCACCCACGCCAGACACAGCTATACAGCTCCCCTCCTTAATTTCACCATGGAGGAAAAAAATCTCACTGCCTTCAGGACAGACACACCAGGACTATTTGGGTTCAATTTTATGAACAAGTTTAGAATGGTTCTAGTGAAGGACCACCAGGATAGTCACAGCGATCTGAACTCACGCCAAGTGGGGAGTAGATCAAGTAATTGGGGATACTGAACATACAAGAGTGAAGCTAAAGGGTTAGGATAAATCATTACAGGTATTTTGAAGGATTTTATTTCATTTGGCCTCATAGGGAAATAGCCATCAGTCAGATTTCAAGTCAATTAAAATTTTTCTAACAGGAACTGTCCAAAAGTGAATGAGTTGCTTCTAGTGGTCTTCAAGCTCAGGTCGGATGCTGTAGACTAGGGTGGAGGGAAATGCCGCTTTCCTATGGTTTCAAGAATTTGTTTTGGGGTTGAGACTAAGTAATCTTTGAGGTTCTTTCCAACTGAGAATCTAATTCTCAGGCATTGGATGACTTGGGAGGGAAAAGAAATGTGGAAACTTGACTATTAATACTATGATTAGTGAAATCACATATAAGGAAAAGCATATAAAGAAAAAGATCTCGGGGATCCTGAAATTCAATAAAAGAGCAGAGGAAAACGTCAAGAATCTTCACCATTCTCTGCAGTGTGATGCTGGGAACAGATACAACCCCTCATGTTTCTTCATCTGTCAAGGGATCACAGCATAATTTATTTTTGTCTGGTATTGATTTTACACTGTTGGGAACTCCAAAGTGCTTTGTATAACTTAGTCCTGAGTCATCCGAACTTATCAGTGGTTATACAGTTATATCAAGAAAGACTCATCAGAGACCTTTTTGACTCAACCATTGTCTTCTATCCACTTTGCTCTGCTGCCTCTCACCATGAGAATGTAATGAGTTTACAGACATAAACATAATCTTTAAAATTAAAAATGCATAATATACTAGCATTTCAAGAACTATAAAGAAATGAGCTATTTTGAAATTTTCTGAAATGCTAAGGGCTTGCAACTTTATTTCAAACATATTTGATTGAATACTTCAAATGACCCATCTTCATTTCCTGCTATGAACAGTTGTCCTAGACTAACAGGTTATCAAAAAGCAGTTGCTGACCTGCATTAGAGGGAATTTTTTAGTTCTGGACCAAACAAGTATTTCTTTTCCATATTTTCTTCTCTCCAAACTATTGATCTCATTAAACAAATTTTCCTTTTCGCAAAATCTTGAGTGGCTCTCCCTTGCATATTGAGTCAAGTACAAACACATCCCGAATGTTTGGTATTCTATAGGGTTATCACATTTCAGTCAAACTGGACTATTTTGTGCCCTCAACTCACCAGCACGCATTTTTCAATGTTACTGCCATCCCTTTATTAATAGTTCCACATCCTTGAAATGTAACTCATTCCACTTTTCACTTCTGGAATTTCTATCTATCTTTAATAATTCAATTCAAATATCTTTTTTTTGTAGGAGGCTTGTTGTTATCCCCTATATGGAACAACTTTCTCCTTGGCACTATTTTAAAAATCACTGAATGTATATCCCAGGTGTTTGTATGCATTTTTCCTCCATGAATTCTAAGAAGGAAAAGCCTAACTAAATTCTATCTCCCTCGGGTCCAAGGACAATGTTCTACACACAATAGGTACACAATAAGCATTTGCTTAATAAAATAAGATAGTGGGGCAGCTAGGTAACACAATGGATAAAGCACCAGGCCTGAAGTCAGGAGGACCTGAGTTCAAATCTGGTCTCAGTCATTTGGTATTTCCTAGCTATGTGACCCTGGGCAAGTCACTTAACCCCAATTGTTACTGCAAAACAAATAAATAAATAAAAAATAAAATGAGATAGTGCTGTAATACCACAATTACACAAAGGAAGAAAGGCCTTTTCACCAAGCTTGTGAGTTTGGTTATTCACACTTTATTATGCAAAACTTCACAGTCCTTTGCTTTCCAGAACTACATCCTCACTCAGTGAATTGTTTCATTTCCCAAGGTATAGCCCTGATCACTTTTTCTTGGCCCTGGGCCTACTTGAGGAGGTAATTGGAAATGCCATCTCAGAACCAGGAATCCCTGCTAGCTCATAACTCTATTCTGTTACTAGACTCTACAAGCAGAGATGAATCATCAACATTTGGGTCTCTTCTCTAAAAACCCCTAATACACCAAACCCAAGCAGAGGACAAAGCAGGTATGAGCACTCAAAACAGCTTCCTTTCATTGTTGCTGTGCTCAGAGCTGGTTCAGGGAGGCCTTATCCATGGGCAGGAGACAGCAACTAAGGCCCAGTCACAGACCAGATAAGCCAGGCTTTTCTCCTTCCCTCTTTCTACTCCACTCTCCAGGCTGAATTGATTCCAGGCCATAGTCCCCAAATTTTTGTCATTTGCCCCAAGTTGGGCTAGAAACAAAATGTACGAAAATACTTTAAAATTATTTCTTTCAAAGAGGTTAAGAAATAAGGTTGTTGGGGTTTTTTGGTACAATCCCCAAGTAGAAAAGTTCACATTACTGCCTGAACCCTTGGGGCAGGCTTCCCTTCTCCCTCACCCAATCCTCTTTCCCCACACCAAATCAGTAGAAACGCTTGTTCCTCTCCTGTCGCTTCTGAAACACCACAGCTCCCACCACAGCGCATACGATGATGCCCAAGAGGGCACAGAGCAGCAGCAGAAACACCTTCCAACCTGTCAGAGGGCCACTGCGGAAGTTCCCTGTGGGGTCGTCCACATTGTCTGAGGAAGCAGAGGACAGATTGAGAGCAAGTCACCAGGAAGAAGCCATTCCCCAGCTCCCTCCCACATTCAATGAATCCCCTGGAAACTGAGTCAAGCCAAATTATACACTGAAGGCTGGGAATGGATCCTTTAGGGAGCACAAGAATAATAAGAGTAATTTCCACGAAAGTTTCTTTTCAGTGGCCAAGGCATGGATACTAAGGCTTAGATCAAATGGGAAGAGGAGAGGGGGAGAACTGGATTCTCTGTCAGTGAAGAAGCATGCCCAAAGATATGGTCATAAATCCTTTAAGAATTCATAGATTCAGAGGCTCTCTAAAGCAACATTCTTATTCTACATATGAGGAAACTGAGGACCACAAAGTGGTTCACCCAAATTCACAGGCAGTAAGTAAACAGCATTGATAAGAATTGAACCCAGACCCTCTGACTCTAAATGTATAGTTCTTTCTTCCTACTATCTCATGAGCTTTCTGTCAGATTTCATGGCATCACCCCCATCCCATCCAACTATAGCCCCAGGTACCCCTCCTCAGTCATCACAATATAACTTTTATTGTCCTAGCCAAAGCCACAGGTTCTTAGCTAAAGACCACAAGACCATGCTGGGATCTTCCAGGTTGGAGATGTACCTTTGGGAGACTTGAGAAAGCTGACACTGGGCTCAATCTTGGTCCAGTCAATGTTATCCTCTTCAGGAGTGTGCTCCACCATCAACTGGAATAATTTCATTGAGATGATATCATGATTGTCTATAGGACAAGAGCATATAATAAATTACTCTGAAGCTTTCCTGTAAATGTACCCACCTACCCACTTAAAAGGACTGGCAGTCAAGGAGGAAGCCCTACTGAGCCTTCAACTCTGACCTATTTTGTGCCTTTTACTCAAACAACACTGCAATGCTACCACAAAGATTTTACAAATGGTTCCCCATACCTGAAATGCTACCTATTTCCTTCTTCACCTGTTGAAATAAACTAGAAAGTACCTTAGAAATCCATCTAGTCCAATTTTTTAATAGGCTTCTAGATATAGAATATTGATAGAGAATCTTTTTTTATAGATGACCAAACAGGCCCAGAAGGATAAAATGACTTGATAGGAAGTTATTCTCACAAATACCTCTCAGTCCACTCAGTCTCCAAGGTTCTTACCAGACAGGTCACCCGTGCCAGCTGAGGCCCCAAAGTAGTAGCCAGTGGGTAACTGCACCCCAGAAATGTCGATACAGTTCTTCCACTCGTTCTTATCTTCTACATCTGTCATCACCTAGGGTATAGGGATGAAAGATAAGGAGAAAACTGGTGATCATTCTATTATAGCTCTCCCTAAGCTTTTTCTAAATACCAGTCTGAGGCTCAAATTGCCAATGCCCAGCTCCTAAAAGGAAATCCATGGAAGTACATCCTACTCACCGTCAGGCGACCTCGAGAGTAGCGCACAGCCAGGAAGGTATCATGATTTTGGTTGCGGAAGTCAGCTGTGCAGCCTGCCAGTTCTGTCCATCTGCCATCCTTGCTATGATCGTACGTCAGGGAGCCATTGTTCACCATCACTGATATATAGGGAAATACACGCTGGAGGCAGAGACAGAGATACCTGTCATTCCAATGCCTGAGCCACTGGTTCCCTACCCAAAAAGGAAATAAAGAGTTCAGCCCAAAGTTAAGGCAACAGTATGGGACAGTGGAAAGAATACTGGGATTCACAAAGGACAAGGCCTGAAATATCCACTCTAACACTCAGTATAACTATGGTCAAGTCATTTTATCCTTCTGGGCCTGATTCCTCATCTATAAAGATTCTCTATCTTTTCTATCTAGAAGTCTATTAAAAAATTGGACTAGATAGATTTCTAAGGTACTTTCTAGTTTAAAATGCTGTGATCCAATAGGAACTACCAGCTCTATTCAGAGATTAGGTAAAAGATCTGGACTGACTCGCGGCCCAGCTCTCCCACAACATATCCTTATTCTACTCATAAGTATATCCAGGGTTGTACCTCAGTAGCTTCATCATTGGGATATGTGTCCAGGAAGATGGCCAATCCATGGAAGTTGTCCTTGCTTCCAAACACAGGACCTTAAGCAGGTAGAAAAGAGGGTTCCAGGTCCATAATTTTAAAAAGATGCTTTATTCCCCAAGAACAGAAGTCACTGGCAGAGTTTATAGATGATTGCTTTCTTTTCTGTGCTCCCCAAGCAGCATATATTCTTCAGTTGCCAACAAATCCTTCCACTTTCCTCCAACAAACCCTTCCCCTTTCCTCCCTCCAAGAAAGATAATGCTGACTCAGCATTCTGAATTGGCCTTTTCTGAAGAAAATGAGTGGATTAGCTATGAGCTTTGAACTTATCCTGGGGTGACTACCATCCCCAGGGGTCAAAGGTAAAGGAATGACATGCTTACTGCAATACCCAGTGGGGAGGGACTGGTCATCTTAACCCCACCTGGCATAAGACGGTCCCTGGTGTACCACAGAGCAAAGCCATCTCCATGGAGGCTCTTCTTCCCAAGGCCATGGACTTTGAAATGGACGTGCATCTCCCAATCCTTGAGGAAGCAGGGCTGGTGGAGAACAGAGTCTGTCAGTGTTGGCCCCGATGCTACCGAGCATTGGGCTTTGTCTTATCTTCACAACCATAAAGCAAGTTCCTAAGGGGCAGGAGTCAATGATTTCTGCTTTTTTTAAACTCTCCTACCACTACTGAAATAACTTTATTGCTCAATGCATGTAGTAATCATGATCCCAAAGACATTTTTGGAGACCTTGATGTTTCTGAACTATAATACCAAACCAAAAGTGGGCCTCATAGCAACTCTGCTCCTATCCCCACAAAAGATGATATGATATGGTCATATAGAAGGTTAGAACATATTGTGCAAAAAACACTGAAATTAGAATAAAAAAACCTGAATATGGCTCCCAGCTCTGCAAGTTACTAGTAATGTATCTCTAGGCCAGTCACTATCTCTGAAGTCTGTTTTCCTAGCTGTAAAACAATCAGGGAGTTATATTAGATAACTCTAAATCCCTAGGTTCTCCAACTTCAGACACAATATACACATTCTTAAGGATTTTTTCACCTATGAAACAAAGGGGTTAGTGGGATTTTGACCTCTAGGATTTTTTATTCTAAGATCTGTGTTTCTAGGTGTGAATACTTGTATGATAACACAAGGTCCAAGCTATGTCATTTGTGTGCCAGGGAGCTCATGAGTGACAGGAGTTTGGACTATCTAAAATTCGTATTTTACAAGGTCTTAGGCTTAAAAAAAATCCATACTCTGGGAGGACTGCTTAGCTTATACAACTGTTAAATAAGGTAGAGATCATACCCATACAGAAATTTCTGCTGTGGTAACATGGCTGATATGGAAATATATTTTGCAGGACTTCAAATGTTAACTAATATCCTACTGTCTGTCTTATCAATGGGTGGGGGAGGATGTGTGAAATGGGAGAAAATTCAGGATTCAAGATGTTAAAAAAAAAAAAAAGTGAAATTAAAGGGTAGGGAAGGGAAAATGTTTAGCAATCAGTTTTGCAGTTAGAGCTAGCTTCAATACTCTCCTGCATTTTCTCCACTACTAGACTAAGAGCCAAGCAGATAACAGCATCATGAAGCAGAGGTAGCCAAGATTCAGAATTGGAAATCTCCAGAGATTATTTGAGCAATGGCTAGAAAAAGTATTGTTTCCTATTTGTTCCTGATTGTTTTACTCTGAACTTCTATTTTAAGTAAACTATCCTTTGGTGGGGGAGAGGTACAGGGGGCAGGAATTAAAACTAGTACAGAGATTATTAGGTAAACTCTGGGATGAGAGAAGGGTCATTGAGGCCTAAAAGAAGAAAGACAAATTTTCTTCGGAGGAGTAAAGACTTAAAGGACAAAGATATTTTGGGGATGGTGAGTGATATGAGAGAGCATATGAAGTCCTTGGAAGTGATTTGAAGCTTTAAGGTGTTAGTATTGGTGTTAATTGCTATTTGGTTAATATGCAAGGCAATAACCTACTACAAATTTTGAAAGGAGCTTAGACAGAGACAAAGGCAGAAGCAGCTAGATGGCTTAGTGGAGAGAGCTTTGGACTTGGAGTCATTAGACCTGAATTCAAATCTGGCCTCATGTGAGCCTGGGCAAGTCACTTGACCTTTAATTGCCTTTATCCACTAGAAAAGGAAATGGCAAAATACTTTAGTATCTTTGCCAAGAAAACCCCATGATGTAGTAACAAACAGTTGGACAAAACTGAACAACATACCAAGGCACTGCTGTGAAAGAAAAATTAATATGCAGAGCATTCAAGCATTAGGAACAGAAAGTACAGGAAAAAGTCTGTTTTATACTTATTTTTACCATATTCCTTGTATCTGGCACATAGTAGGTATTTAACACATCTGTCATTAGAGAAACTAGAAAGTGAAAAAAGAGGTTCTCTCCCTAAGTGATATTATCTCTGTAGTAGAAAGTATGAGAAACAGTGGATCAAAGGAAGATGACTTTAAACTAGCCACTTAGCCTTCTACTTTTTTGTGAGATTAAGCTGGCTGATTTGTAAAACTCCTTTATAGTTTTGACATTCTACATTCTAACTTTCTGTGACCGCATGAAAGCTTTAAGCGGGGATGCTCTTGTAAATGTTCTCCAAAGGAAACCTGGATAAGAAAGGGATAAATGAAAAGAGTTGTAACTGAAGGCATGGAGAGATGGTGACAGCAGGGTACCCACGAATATGTTTGAACTCAGTGGAAAGGAGACAGAAGATGAAGCAGAAGGAAAAAACTGGGCGGGTAGCCAAAGTTCCAGTAGAGGGAATCAAAGGATTAGGAAGAGTCAACCCTTCTCAGGGCCACAACCCAATGCTCCCGTTTCACATTTCTCATTTCACTTTCTTGTTTCCTCAAAGCAGTGCTTATAAATATTCATTTTGAGGACTTACCCTGATAAGGAAACGTCAGAAATATGATGGCAGGGAACCAAGGTATGGTAAATATGTTACAAAAGAGATGCGCGTAAAGCCATCATCAGTAACCCATTTATTCATATATTTGGCCCTCTCCCCTCAAGCAGTGCCACCCTAACAGGAAGACTTCACTCATTTTCCTAGCCTTTCTTCCTAAGCCAGTCAGAGAACTCCTTTGTGAGTGACCTTTCTGGGGAGGCCCAGGAAAGAGACAATGTAAGAGCACTTTTCCTAATCCATGGAAATTGCCTAATGTCAAAAGTAAAATGCACTTGCTTCTCCCACCACAGCCTGGTGGTGAAATTTACCTGGTGGTTCCAGATAGAACCTTCTTTGCTGGGCTCATCGGGGGTCAGGCGGATGTACTGGCTGGTGAGCATGGTGCTGCCTTGGAAATCCCAGAGGGGCATGGAGCTCGAGCCAACCCCTACAGAGTTGAAAGACAGTAGTAGCTTGAGATGCTAAATCTGAGGGATCCCGTGGTGGGGGTGGAGAGGAGGACCCTGGTGGTCCAGGTCTCTCTCAATGGAAAATTTCTGAGTGAAAACTAGAGAGAAGCCGGTTAGGACAAAACTGGTCCAAAGCCGGACAAAGCTTGGCACGGTCCACGGTAACTTTCGGAGAAAGGAGAGCCCATTCCATCTCCTCCGCCCTCCCCCTCCCCCGCCTCGGGCCACGCCCCCGTCCCTTCCCCCTCGCTCACCCTGGTAGGGTTTAATCAGCGAGTGCTCGCGCTTTAGGTGCTCATTGTTGCCGTTGGTGATGTCGGAAGCCGCGGGCTGGGGAGCGAGTGCGACCAACAAGAGCAGCAGCAACAGGAGAACTGGAGGAAAGGGGCTCTGGCTTTCCCCCATTCGCGAGCTACAGCATTCCCAGAACCAGCCCCAAACTGTCCCGAGCTTGGCTGCAGCCCCAGCCGCCATCCTCCTCGCCTCTTACTAACTTCCGTTAGCTTTACTTCCGCCTTCCGGGAGCATTCTTCAATAACTTCCGGCAGGAAACAAAAGAAGAGATGCTCCTGGAAAACAGAATAAACGGGCTCCGCAGCTACACGCTAACAACCTAACCCGCTGAACTTCTCTGATAGTTCTAGTTTCTTTCCTCTCCCAAAGAAGAAAGGGAAATCCGTCCTCCCCGGCATCTTGAGAGGATGGGGAGGAACCTCAACAAGACAAAAACTTTAGCCAATCACGGAGGAGCACGTTTGGTGCCGAAGCCAATAAAAAACACAATAGGCGTATCTTCAGAGTCTTAGGTCTCGGACTATACCGGACTCTTGCTCCCAGCAGGTAGCGCGCCATGCGGAGCATTTTGGGACTTGTAGTCCGAGTAAGTGGCGTTCTTCCGTGGAGCAGAAGGAGGAAGTGGATACGTTCTTCAATTAATTTAAAACTCCACCGAACCTCAATCTATGCCCTCTATCTCGAGTGTTGAATAGGATTGCTTCTCTGAGCCGCCCAGCATCGGGGAGAGGAGCCTGTCAAATGAAACCCCCCGTTCTCTCATTCCAGTACCTAGTTCCAATTGGAGGCTCCAGCCCTGCCCCTCGCCCAACTTCGCTGTTTTCGTGCCACCCCCCGCTCCGCCCCGTGTTTCGACTCCTTTTGTCCCTCCCCCAGCCCACCTCCGCCGCACCGCAAACATTGACAACTCCTTCCTATCCCCGCCCCCCATTTCGGTCCCGCCTCTTCCCGGACTCACGGTTGCTCTTCTGCCTGCCGGCCTTCCTCCCGCCCCCACGCCCCTCACGCCTTCTCCCGCCGCCCCCTCTGGGTTCCCAAACTCATCCCTCCTCCTCCTAAACGACCTCTACTAAGCCCTTAGGTGCGCTCAGCATCCTTCCAGCGCTCTTTGCTCGGACAGCTTCTTTTGCCTGCCCCTCAGGACTGTGAGGATGTAGAAGCTAGGCTAACGAGTGGCAAAAAGCCAAAAGTCAGCGGAAAGTGAGCGGCCCCCAAAGCCGGAACGTGGCTGGGCGGACTGCGGTACATAAACGTGATATGCAAGGCGGCCAGTCAGTAACATCAAGCACCGATTATGTGCTGTGTACAAATAACCATCTCCTTTTGGTACTCTTTCTCCTTCGGTCTTTTGATACCTCCTCTTCCTACCTCTCTGACCATTCCTTGTGTCTCTTGCTAGATCCCCTTCCAGCTTACTCCTCCTAATCCTAGGGTCCCTCAGGAGAGCCCTTTTCTCTATACTACTTCAGTTGATGAATCTCAACAGCTCCCTTAGATTTAATCACCCCGGCACAAAAAGAGGCGGAACACGCCGCCTGCCCTCGGGTAGTTCACAGTCTAACGGAGGAGACGCAGCAAGCATACGCGTACAGAAAAGCTACGGTGCCAGCATTAAGAAGGGTTGGAAAAGGCTTCCTATAAGAAGATGGGGTTTTAGCTGAGACTTAGGGAAGTCTCGGTAGGCTAGATGGGGAGCAAGGGAGCAGTTTGCCTGGAGAGAGGAAGTGTTCATGGAACAGCCAGGAGCGGGGAGCAGGGGAGTCGAGTATAAAAAGGCTGCAGAGGATTCTGTATTTCATCCTGGAGGGTCTGAGGGGGAGGGCGACACGGTTGGACCCGTGCTTTGGGAGCCGAATATCGGATGGATTAGGTGGGGAGAGATTGAGGCAAGTGGACTCAGTAGTAGGCTTTTAGGTGAGATCATGAGGGCCTGCCTTAGATGGGTGGCAGTGTCACAGGACAGAAGGGGCTGTATTGCGAGATGGGGGAAAGGGGAAAGGGGAAAGGCCTTGGCAAAGAGCCACTTGAATATAAGAAACTAGAGAGAGTGAAAAATCCGGAATAAGTTCTAGGTTTTGAGACTGAGGGACTGAGAGGATAGTGTGGCCTTTAGTCATTACTAAGTGGGGGGAAGATAATGAGTTCAGTTTTGTGTGTGTTTTAATAGGCCTACCGGATATCTAATTCAATGTGTCAGAAAAGCAGTTGGAGATGGAAGACTGGGGGTCAGCGGAGAGATTAGGGTAGGAAACATAGATTTGAGACGGGGTGATTAAATCTAAGGGAGCTGTTGAGATTCATCAACTGAAGTAGTATAGAGAAAAGGGCTCTCCTGAGGGACACCTAGGATTAGGAGGAATAATCTGGAAGGGGATCTAGCAAGAGACACAAGGAATGGTCAGAGAGGTAGGAAGAGGAGGTATCAAAAGACCGAAGGAGAAAAAGAGTACCAAAAGGAGATGATAAGCAACAGTATCAAAGGTTTCAGAGAAGTGGAGAAGAGTGGGGATCAAGATGATGAATATGAAGAATTCAGAGAAACTTGAAAAGATTTGTATGAACTAATAGAAAGTTTAGTGAACAGAACCGATAAAACAATTTGCATGATAATCATGATCGAGTCAAGGAAAGCAACTCAAAGATTTCAGAATCCTGATCAATGCAATCGACAAATACTGACTTTCAACACCTAAGTGACGCAAATGGGTAGAGCCATGTCATCCCTTGCAAGAGTCAGGGGGACCTAAATTCAAAACTCTCCTCAAATACTAGATTTGTGAGCCTGGGCAAGTCACTTAATCCTGTATGCCTCTGTTTCCTCATCTATAAAATGAATTGGAAAAGGAAATGATAAACCACTCCAATATCTTTGCCAAGAAATCGCCAAATCAGATCACAGAGGGTGAGATACAACCAAAATGATTCAACAAATCCTGACTTTAGAGGACAGATGGTGAAGAATGAGACAGATATAGCCAACAGGTTGATTTGTTTTGCTTAGTAGTACTCCTTTATCATAGAAGGGTGGGGTGGTAAGTCATTGGGAAGGGATAGTGATGTTTAAAAGAGCATCAATAAAATATTTTTTAAAGAGGGTACAGTATGATAATATGATAATAGGGGGCTTACTATGTGCAAAGCATCATACTAGGTACTGGTGAAGATTTAAAGCTTAGATAAAGAAACAAGCCCTCTACTCTCAGAAAACTTACAATAAGCTCATAGCTTACAGTTTATAGTAGTTATGGCAGATAGCAACACAGAGCTTATAATATGCAATATAGCATGATGATAATAGCTATCAAAGCACTGTATAAATGTTATTTCACTTGATCTTCTCAACAGCTCTATGAACAGACAGTAAGTGACTTAGTCAGAGTCACACAAGCTAATAAATGCCTAAGGCTGGATTTGAACTTGTCTTCTTGACTTCAGATCCAGTCTCTATCCACTGTATTATGTGGCTACCTCTTAATTGGAATAGAGAATTATCAAACAAAATATCTGATGCAGTCTGCAGGAGAAGATCATTATTGACTGAGGGGTCTCAAGGAAGTCTCCTTGAATCAGGAGAAGATATGTGAATTAGACATTAAGAGGTAGGCAAAAATTCAATAGACCAAGAACAGATATAGTGAACAATTTCAACAAAGTTACAAAAATGTGAAATACTAGAATATGTTTGGAGGGCTGCGTTGTCCAATTTGGCAGAAGTATGGAATGCATGAAGGAAATGATATAAAATAGTTTAGGGAAAGTTGATGGTGCAGTGGAGAGAGCACTGGCCATGAAGTTAAGGAGACCAGAATTCAAATCCGACCTCTGACATTTGTTACTTCTGTGACCCTGGGCAAGTCAATTAACTCCAAATGCCTTGTCAAAAATAAAATGGGTTGGAAAGGTAGGATAGAGATCCTTAAATATTAACAAGCATTTTGAAATAATTCAGTAAGCCAGTGAAGATTTTTTTAAGCAGAGGAGTAACAAAACCAAATCTATATATAAGAAAGATTATTCTCTAAGTATTATGAAGACAACATTCAGAGTGGGAAAGGGGGGAGGATAAAGATGGGGAAATGTATAAGAAATTTCTTGCAATTATTTTAGATGGGTGAAAATAAGGGTTCATATTACTATCTTTGTGTCTGGAACAGACAGGAAGGGGACAGGTTTAAAAGAGATTGCTGAATAAAATCAACAGAATTTGGTAATCGATTGCATGCACATGAAAAATGGAGCAAGAGAGCAAAAAATAATCCCAACTTTAGGAAAAGGGAAGATTGGATGAATAATGGCACCACCGACAAAAAGGAAAGCCAGAAAGAAGAGCTTTAGGAAGGAAAGAAAAGGTGGTGTGTTTGAACATTGAATTTGAAGTGCAGGTGGTCCCAAAGTTCAGAGATCCCAAAGGCAGTGGAGATTAGTTCAGAGTCTAGAGAAGACAGGACTGGAGACAGAAGTTTAGGAATCACTTGAAAGAGAGGTCGTGGGTTGAAGCTGAGAGTGTGAGGGAGATTTTTGAGGAAAGGAGTGTAGTCAGTGAGTCAGCTAACAACTCAATCTTTTTAAAGTACATAATCACTATGCTAACCCCTAGGGATAGGGAGGAGAAGATCAAGGACAGATCCTTGAGGACTGTCCACTTTAAGGAATAAGGAAAAGAATAAGGAGCCAAGTAAGGAAAGTGAAGGCTTGTTGTACAAATGGGTAAGTGTGATGAAATGTTTGATAGTTCAAGATGGTCCACAGCTTCAGAAGCTGCAGAAAGAGAAATTTAAAAATTGGCTTTAGCCATTAGGAAGTAATTCTCATTTGTGTCTGTCAATAGAGTTATTTTAGTAGTATTGGGAAAGGAATTAAGAGAGTCTGAAGGAAGTGGAGACTTTGTGTGTATTTGGTTTTTTGTTTGTTTTGTCAGCTAGTTTATCAGTACAGGGGAGGAGAAAGAGAGGAGAGGAGAGTACTAGAGGGGGTTAGGTTCAAGGAAGGCTTTGTTGGAATGTAGGGAACCTGAGTATGTTTATCTGAAGATAGATAAGAATGTCTGTGGTGAGCCAGCTTAATGATGCCTAAGAGAAATGGGCTGATTTCTTTAGTGAGGTCCCAAGAAGGGCCAAGGTTCCATTTACTGGGATTAGTCCCAGGAAGCAGTAATGTTTTTTTCTCTTGTGGTATGTCAGGAAAGTCTATAACAGCCTGGTAGGATGGGCAAAAGAGTGATAATGTGGAGAGGGCCTGAGGGTTGAAAGTAGGAAATTAAGGGAATTTATGTTGGAAGGTTTTACCAACATTACCCCTCCCCCTTTTTAAAAAAAAAATCAGCTTCTTATCTCATTTTCCAGAGCAACTATTCCAAAACCATAATGGTGTGGATAGAGAGTTTAGCTTGACTACCTTTGACCCTCATTGGGTGTGTGATCCTGGCTAAATCATTTAATCCCTCCCTGCTCTGGCAACTCTAAAGTTTGCCGAAGGTACTACCTTGCATTATTAATAAGAAGTTTCTCCACCTGGGAATTCTTAATATCAATAACATTTAAAGATAAATCCCTATTTCCTGAGCTCTCTGTTCCCAACCCCCATCCAGGAGGGTAAAATACTGATGGCTTAGCAGCTCCTGGAATGGATATTCCAGGAATGGAGAGGGGAGGGGTACTTTATGTAAAGTATTTGCCAAAGCCATAGAAGGGGCCAGAGGAAAGGGCAAGGGAAAGTTTCTGTCCTGGTCAGGGGAACTGGAATCCTCTCTCTAGGACTGCCTGATTCACACAGACCGAAGGCAGGTTTTGGACCACGGTGGAAAGGCCGGAGACCTGGGGGACTGAGCAGGATGTTGTTTCCTGGCTGTGCTATAGGTCAAAAGCCAGGAAACTGCTGGGGAAAAGGAGGGAGAAGGGAAGAAAGGCCAAGGGCTGAGAACCTAGTGCAGGCTTCCTGGGGATGAAAGGCTTTAGGCCCCTGGGGTAGAATGTCCACACATAGTTCCTCTGTGGGTTTGGCTGTGTGACACCATGTGCCCTTGTTTGTACATGTCTGTGCCCACTTGTATGCCCACCTGTGCACGGGCTACAGTGGAGAGAGTGTTACAGGAGCTGAGTTCAAACTCTGGATTCTGTCAGTTCCTAAGAGACTTTAAAAAACTCCCTTGAACTCTCTTTTACCAGAATAACGAGAGAGTTGGCCTGGATACTGTCCAAGATTAGTTCCAAGTCCCATTAATTATCTAGGAAACCCCCATGTGTGTGTTCCTGTCTGGGAGATGTGGTGCATGCATATCAGTGGGGGTGCAGAGAGACTAATGGGTGCATTAGGACCTGGGGGGAGGGGTTCCCTCAGCACAGGAAGGGCAGGGAGTTCTCCCCTAGGAGGGGCTGGGTTGGATAGAAGTTGCTAAATGTGTGTGCGTGTGGGAAGGGGGAGTGGGGCTTGCCTGAGAGTGTGCCCATGAACACAGAAGGGGGATTGATCTGAGTAAGTATGAGTGAGTGTGTGTGTGTGTGTGTAGGAAGAGGCATTCTCTTCAGAGCCTACTTCTTTCTGTGGTTTTCGTCTCCATAGATACACTTCCTGTGGCAAAGAAAAGAGGTAGTGAGCGCCGTTTCAGGATGTGAGGGATTCGGAGCAGAGCCGCCCCGCGCCCGCCGTGCTCCCCCTCTTGGCTGTGCCAGATACCCTTCCAGGGACCCATGGTCTCTGCCCTCATCGGCGGGCCCTGCGACAGGAGGGATGCCAGGAAAAGCCAAGCACCTGGGCGTCCCCAACGGGCGCATGGTGAGTGACCACATGGCCTTAGGGCCGGCCGCCTGTGGGAGAGGAGGCTGACACACCCAGGGAGGGACAGCGCCTGGGACAAGGGGACCAAGCGGAGCCACTTGGCCCGGGGGTCCAGGAGCAGCAGAAGCAGTGCCGGGTTTCTGTTCAGGGTTTGAGGAACTAATAGGTGGCAGTGGCTGGCATCCCTTCTCAGACAGCCCGGAACAACTCCTCCTTGTATTGGCACAGTCCAGTATCACTGTTTAGCCCAGGAACCATCAACTCTGGCTGCCTGGAGATCTGGGGGGAGAGAGCCACCGCCCTTCTCTCTCTCTGTCTCTCTGTCTCTGTCTCTGTCTGTCTGTCTCTCTCTCTCTCTTGCCCCCTTTTCTCCCCCCCCTTTCTCTTTCTCCTCCCCATCAGTGGGTACCCCCTGGGTGAATGGCACAGGGCTATACCTTCCTCCCACCTCTTCAGTGGGAGCTCCCTCAGTATGATTATAGATCAGGGTACCACCCAGGATGCTTCCCTGTCCCCTGAAAACCCCTTAAAGTGTTACCTTGTTACCCTCACAACATGCTATACCCTCACCTCAAATGCCACCCTGCCTAAATGCTTGAGATGCCATCTTGTTGCTCTGCTACCTGATGTTCATTCCTCTCCTCCCCCTTTGTTATCGGGAGCTGGCTGCCATGCGCACCAGGAACCCTGGTGCCCCCCGCCCACCTCACCATAGCATCAGGGGGAAAGCACCTCCTCCCTCTCTCCTCTCTGGGTTCCCACAAGGAAGGGCTGGGAGAGAACAGAAGTCTGAGAATCCCGGCAGGTCACTGCCCTGAACTAACTGCTAACTGAACTAACTAACCAACTGGGACAATGGAGTTCCTCCCGCACCTCCCATGGGCCAGTGAACTCCATTCAGTGACTTCTGTCTGTGCTGCTCCACTGATCCTCCAGGGTTGAGGTCGGGTGGGATGAACTCAGCAAATCTGCTAAGATTGCTTAGCCATGCTGTCGTATGAAGTTTTGTGTCTGTATATCCAGCACCAAAGGCAGTATCTCAGTTATAGGAAGTGCTTCATAAATGCTTGTGAGATTGCCTTTTATTGAACACTGACTGATGAGCAATAGAGTTGAAGTCAAGAGATGGGTTTAAATCTGCTCTTGCTATTTATTAACTTTGGGTCATCTAAATTTCTCTGGACCTGTTTTTTTTTCTTTGTAGAATGGAACAATTATACTCAATGATCAAAACACAGTTAGGCATCAGAAGGAGTTAAGTCCCTTTTCTGCTACTTGTTGTAATCATTCCTTTCAGTTTACCCAGCTAGAAAATATAGAAATTGGAGTGTCGGGTTGGATTAATAGTAATAATTGCAAACATTTCTGTAGCACATTGAGGTTTGCAAAGGCCTTTACATAAGTTAGCTCATTTGAGTTCTTTCAGGTGATCTCTAAGCTTCTTCTAGCTCTGCTTGCCACAGTTTGACAAATTCAGGGCTACCAAGAGTGAAGAGAACACCAGTCCTGGAGTCAAAGGGCCCAGGTTCAACTGTCTCTGATGTTTAACACTGACTTAGGTCATGTCATCTGATTTCCTCAGGTCTCAATATCTTGTTCAGTTCTTTTCAGTCATCTGTGACTCTTCAATGCCCCACTGGGAGTTTCCTTGGCAGAGATACTGCCTTTTTAGAGGAATTTGCCTTTTTCTTCTCCAACTCATGTTATAGATGAGGAAACTGAGGCAGATAGGATTAAGTGACTTGCCCAGGGTCACACAGCTACTAAGCGTCTTGATACCAGATTTGAACTCAGGAAGATGAGCCTTCCTGCCTCCAGGCCCTGAACCACCGAACTGCCTCTCAGTTTGGAGCAGATAAACTCCTGGTCCTTCCAAGGACAGTGTCCTAAAGACAGGCAGCTTCGAAGGATGGGGTTTATAAGGCATTGGGAGGGGGGAGAAGTGGGGTGGCTCTGTAAGTCTGGGACACTTAAGCTGGAGGGCATGAGAGGAGGCAGAAGGGGCCACCCAAAGGCTGCTGGGGTGGGGACTTGGTACAGCTCCTTCTATTTCTAGCTTCACCAGGAGGTGGTTCATAGACACAATATCCTATTAGCAGGAATACTTCATCGTGGCCAGGTGCCTATAGCTCCATCATACCTTCAGCTATTCTCTCTCCTCAATCTGGCCTCATCTCACTTCAGGCCTCAACTTTTCCATCTGCCAAATGGGGTTCTAAAGAATCAGCAAGTACAGAGACAGAAGTGGGAGGGCTGCTCCAACAGATCACTCAAGGAATTGACTTGAGACTCGAACTAGTTTCCTAGGCCAATTTCTCATTACCAGTCCTAGTTCCCTCTTAGGGAGGGAGAATACCTCAAATCTTGCATTACTCAGTTAGGAACAGATCTGCCCATTGTGTTTTACACCCTCAATCCCTTCTGCTTGACCCATTGTTTGACCCCTAACTCAGTCCTGACCAACAGGCTTCTCAGCTCTTGAGGACAGACCATACATGGAATTAAGGCATACCTTCCCCAGCCTCTCCAGCTGGATTTAAATATTTTTCTCCTTGTAACTCCTCCTAAGAAATTTTTAAGTGACTCTGGGTATGTAGTTATATAAAATAGATATAAAATCAAATATCTACTGATAATAAATCATAATTTTTCAGTCTTCCTATATTTAGTTACAAGACCCCATGTGGAGTTGTGAACCACAGTTTAAGAATCTGGGAGATAGAGAACATCGAAAGTCAGCTTTGTCTTGCCCTGGGTTCTGAATCCTTTCTGAGGAGCTGTAATCTTAACTGTAGCCCGAATCTCTGATCCCTATTGACCGAGTCTCCTCTCTCCTCTCTCCTTATGACCCTTCCTCTGTGTGTGTGGAGAAACTTCTGAGTTAGATGTAGGATGGCTCCCTGAATGATTATGGGGTGGGGATGGAATGTGACAGAGTCCTGGAACAAAGCTAACTGAACGCACCTCTATCCCTCCCCAGACTTCTAACCAAACTTTTAAAGTTCACTTATGAAGCCAAGCATCCCCCCCCACCCCAAGAACCATCCAACACTCAGAAGAGAGAACACTTTGAGTTCAGAGACATTTGTTCCTGCAGAATGTCAGCACCTGGTGTAACAGGAGGGGATGGGAGCTGGCAGCTGGGGCAGTGCCTAGTGTATCCCAGCAAGCAGAATGAAGTGAAGGAAGTCAGCAGGAACGCCAGTAGCCCACCCTTTGCTTGAGGTTTTAGGGGAAAAGAGAGGAGGGGTAAAATCGTCCTTGTCCTGGTAGAGACTATGGGCCACCTGGGGAAGCTGTGTCTGCCTTGAAATGTTTAAGAACAAAGTAAACCAGTTTGTCATGTCAGGTCAAGGTGAACATTAGAGCCATAGTATAGCAGAGCTGGAGGGGGCCTTAGAACACAGAGCTAAAAGGGAGGTGCCTTAGAACTCAGTGGCCAAAAATATGCTGGAGCCAGCTCCTGAAGCTGGGGAGAGTCAGGGGTTAAATTTTCAGTGGGATCATTTGCAGCTCCTAAAGTGGCAAATGGCCAAATTAGAATTTGATTTATTGTTTTGTTAATTGTCTAGACTCAAGAAAGTGATGTACACAATGATAATAATTAAATTTAATTAAATTAAACCTAATTAAATTAAACTTAAAAATGTGCTCTCAAACTCAGTGCCCCTAGCAGCCGTTAAACACTTACTAGCACACTCCTTATTTTATGGGTGAAGTTGACGAGGAAGGGGGCAAGCGACTTGTCCAAAATCATACAGAGTTAAGTGACCATGCTGAGGGACTCTAACACTGCCTCTCCTCTCTAGTGTTATGTATGGGAGGGCAGGGACCAGAACCCCTGCCCCCCTCTCTCCTTTCCTCAGTAGCTTCGGTGTGATCTTGGCGAGTCACTTATCTGCTCCATGCCTTAGTTTCCTCATTTATAATAGATAACCTCAAAGGACCTTCTACTTCAAAATTGATGATCCTAAGATTTTCTAATTCTCCTATCTCATGATCCCTGTCCTTGGCTCTTTCTGCTGCTGTTACATCTATCTTTCTGTCCTGGGCTAAGCCATTGTCCTTGCTCCATCCATGTCCCTGCCCCTGCCCCTGCCTCTGCCCCTGCCCCTTTTGAATGTCTTCCTCTTCTTGGGCCTTGCAGCTTGAGATGTTTAGGAGAAAGGCTGGTGAGTCAGTAGGATGCCCTTCTCCACCAAGAATCGGGGCAGGCAAATGCTGGCATCCAGGACTCGGCAGGGAGTCACTTAGGTTCTTATCTTTAGCAGTAGGTAATTAGGCCATTTAATAACCATGAACTCAAGTGAAAGGAAACAATATTTCACTAAAGAAAAGCTAGGCAATGGGTGTTTAGCTTCCTCAAAGTTCTTTAGTTTGGGAAGAGGATTAGAGAAGGGGCTGGGGACCTGGGAGGTCTGGGAGTGGCCCTCCGAGAGGGGCAGGCTGACCTCGTGCTGCGGATGGGGCCTTCCTCTATGGCAGGCGCTCTCTTGAAAGGAAGATCTCTCCCCACATTAGTTGCTTCTTCCTACACACACATAGGCTGGAATCCCTCTGGAAAGCTCAGATTAACCCCCTTTTAAGTCACAGGTCCTCAAAACAACCATGTAGGCACAGCCTCAAGAAAAGCTCCCACATCCTAACCTGCCTCTCTGCTCCAGAGCAGCCCTGTCAAACCAGGTCCCGCTTCCTTTTCTGCACTCCCTACACTGCCCTTCATGCCCTGCACACACCCACAGTTCTCACAGGCTGTACTCGTGCCATGTGCACTCCATACATTGCTTGGACCCCCTACACAGCCCCGGGGCCCACACACATGGGGGGGTGCTCCACAGCATCGCCCCCACCCCCGTGCCCAATACAAACACAACTGCATGCATAGCCTAACCCCCCCCCACAAGGAGTACCTCGTACACTCTCTGCAACCAACATATACCTTATACTCTGCCCGCGCGCAACCTTCACATTCAGTGACTGCATAACTTAGACAATCTGTGCACAACATTCCACTCTCAAAAGTTGGTTATGTCCTACACAAGGCACACTCCCCCATTCTCCGCTGTGGACAGGCAGGCTATGTTTTATTTACTTTGTATATGTCACACCTCTAACCCCAATCTCCAAACTTCCACCCCCAAAAAAACTTAAAGGCAGTTTTGCCACCTCTTTAAAAAGCAGATCTATTATTGTCTATCCAGAAATGTGAACTCTAGTCCAACACTTATTCAAAATAAATGCCCAAGAGCACTGGGGGGGTTTTATAGTTTTCCAAGTGTCTTTTCAAAAGAGTCTTCCTGTTGCCATCCTTCTCACTTTGTGTTCTCCAAGGACACTGCCTGCCCCTAGCCCTGCATCTGCATACTGCAAGGCTGCAATGGGCAGGGAGGGATGACCTTCCCCTCTTGCAAAGTGAGAAAACTAAGGTCCACACTTAAGATCATTCATTATAATAGTGATAATGTCCTTTGTAGTCAGCTGTATAGTTCCTGATGTCCAAGATTATGATTCTGATGGGGTCGTTCAGGAATGGTTGGGGGGAGCTCTGGCAAACCTTCCTAACATTCCACCCATTCTGAGTGATCATTCTGCACTCTCCATCCATGAATTTATTGACTTTCTTTTTTTAAATAATATTTTATTTTTTAAACACATGCAAAGATAGTTTTCGACATTCACCTTTGCAAAGCCTTTTGCTCCAAATTTTTCTTCCTCTCCCCACCAAGATAACAAGCAATCTGATATAGATTAAACTTAGGCAATTCTGAATATATTTCCATATTCATCATGCTGCACCAAAAAAAAAAGAAAACTGATCAAAAGGGGAAAAAAAAAACAAGAAAGAAAACAAACAAATAAACAAACAATAGCAATAAACAAAGGTGAGAATATGATGCTTTGATTCATATTCAGTTTCCATAGTTCTCTCTCTGGATGTAATGACATTTTTCTTGAACCCATTTTTTTTTTTTTCTTGTTCTTGTTATCATTTGTGATTTCAGTCATGTTTGACTCTTCATAATCCCATCTGGGGTTTTCTTCCAAGAGATATGGGAATGGTTTGCCATTTCCTTCTCCAGCTCATTTTGTGGGTGGGGAAATTGAGATAAACAGGGTTAAGTGATTTGTCCAGAATCTAGAAAGTATCTGAGGCCAGATTTGAACTCAAGAAGAGAAGCCTTCCTGACTCCAGACTTAGCATTCTACCCACTGTGTCACCCACTGCCCCTTCTTTTTTCTTTCAACTAGTCTGGGAATAATAAGTTACATTAATTTACTAACATGCAACCTAGTTCATTTTGAACTTGGCTCTCTCAAAGTTCTGGAGGCAAGGGTGCGGAGGGTACAGGCAGGAAGGTACTTGGATTTGCTATGAGCAGGTTGTCATCTTTCACCTTTTACATAAGGAGTCAGTGTGGTTCAGTGAAAAAATCTCTAGATTTGAAGTCAGAGGACTTTGTGCTCTGTTCTATTTGTGCTTGTGTTCTGTCTCTGTCACTTAAATTTACTGTTTAACATTGGGCAACTTACTTCCTCTCTCTGGGCCTCCTTTTCTTCATGGGTAAAATGACCCTCACTTGACCTTGCCATCCTTGCAAGTCCTCATCCCATGTCCCCTCCTTTCATAGCCAAATTCCAACAGACTTGTGATGGATAGTGCTATCCACATCCAGAGAGAGAACTATGGAGACTGAATGTGAATGAAGCATAGTATTTTCACCTTTTTTGTTGTTACTCTTGATTGTTTATTTTCTTTTGATCCAACTTTTCCTGTGCAGCTTGATGAATATGGAAATATATTTAGAAGAACTGCACATATTAAACTTATACTGGCTTGTGTGCTGTCTAGGGGAGGGGAATGAGAGGAAGAGAGGGAGAAAATTTTGGAACACAAGGTTTTACAAAGGTGAATGCTGAAAACTATCTTTGCATATATTTGAAAAATGAAATACTTTTAAAAAATATTTTTTTTTAAAAGAAAAGGGGTAGCTAGGTGGTGCAATGGATGGAGCACCAGCACTGAAGTCAGGAGAATCTGAGTTCAAATGTGACCTCAAACACTTAATACTTCCTAGTTGTGTGACCCTGGGCAAGTCACTTAACCCCAATTATCTCAGCAAAAAAAAAAAAAAAAAAAAAAAAAAGAAAGAAAGAAAGAAAAGAAAAAGCTGCTGATAATCCGTTTTCAGTTTCCCTTCCATCACTGACGTCACTCCGTCCTTTGCAAGCTGCCTTCCAATCTCGTCACTAAACTGAAATCATTCCCTCCAAAGTTGTCTTTTATCTCTATATTGCCAAATCCAATGACTTTTTCTCATTGCTCATATTTCAAAGTTTCATTAAATGTTATGTTAATGTGTTCACTCAATAAAATCAACATTCTGTCTCAAAAAAAATGCTCATATTTCATGGCCCTTGTAGTGTTTAACACAGTTGGTCCCCATCTCCTGGACATACTCTCCTCTCTGGGTTTTTATGACAATAATCTCTCCTGGTTCATTCCTATCATTCTGATTACTGTCTCAGGCTTTCAGTAGGCTCATCATGAATGTCCTGAAAGTATAGTTGTAGCTCAAAGTTTTGTCCTGGGACCTTTTCTCTCCTTACAATCTCATCAGCTACATGGTGCCATAGTGCCTAAAGCACTGGGCCTGGCATCAGGTAGAGCTGGGGGCAGATCTTATCTCAGATACTTAGAATCTATGTGACTCTGTCAATGTCACTTATCTCTCTTGACCTCAATTTTCTCAGCTGTAAAATGGGGGTAATTCTATTGGATATCTCTAACTGGATGTCTGTGGTAGACATCTCACATTTAACATGTTTATAACAGAATTTGTTGGGTTTCCTCATAAACCTATCCATCTTTTAAACTTCCCTGTCTTCATGATCAGTCAAGCTTGTAACCTTAGAATCTTGCTCCATTCTTCACCTTCCCTCATGCTATGTATCCAGTCAGCTGCCAAGTCTCGTTGGTTCTAACCTAACCACATCTTTCATAGCTCTCTCTTCCTCTCCATTTACCTGGGCACTTCCCTACTTCATGCTTTCATTGTCTTTTGTCCACATTATTAAAATAGCTTCATAATTGTCTCTCCCCTCTACAATTTGTCCTCCATATAGCAATCAAAATTATATTCCTCAAGCATCATCAGTCTGTCCGTGTCCCTCTCCTTTCTCAATTAGCTCCAGGGGTTCAACTATCAAATGAAAGTTTCTTTTGCTTCATTATTGCCTTTTCCAATCTGGCTCCAATTTCTCTCTCCAGGCTTATTACACAACACACTCTTTGGGCTCTCCTTGTCTTTCACCTAACAGATTTCACCTTCCTTTTGTATGCCTTGCTACTGGATGTCCCCTATTTCTTAAATTTCTCTTGATTTTTAGATCTTAGATCTCATAGCTTCATTCAAATGTAAGTCCCAGAGCCATCTCCTACATGAAACTTTCCCTGCTCCCCAGACTGTTAGTACCACTTGGAAATTGTATTTAATTTGTATATCTTTTAATGTGCTTGTATATAAATGTGTACATGTTGTTTTCCATAATAGAATGAGAGCTTCTTAGGAGGCAAGGATCATTTAATTTTTATCTTTGTTTCCCCAGCACCTAGAACATAATAGGCCCTCTCCCTCCTCATCTCTGCCTCTTGGCTTCTAGTCTCAGCCAAAATCCCAGCTCCTACAGGGAGTCTTTCCCAATTCTTCTTAATTCTAATGCCTTCCCACTGTTGATTATTTTCAGTTTATCCTGTATATGGCTTGTTGGGATGTGTTTGTTTGTTTTCCTGTCATTAGAATATGACCTTCTTGACTCAAGGAACTATATTTTACCTTTGTTTACTCAGTTTTTAGCATGGTACCTGGCACATAATAGATGCTTAATAAAAATTATTGCCTGACTGTTTAAATAATGCTTATTACTGCTTAAAATGTGGGTATTGGACCTGATGATCTCTTAGATTGTTTCTATCATTGACATTCTGTGATTTCCTTTATGATTTCATGGATCTTCTCTGACCCTTTCAGCTTCCATCTTTCCAAAATGAGGACACTTCATCTTTTCAGTCTGTCCTTATGCTACCCTGAATGTCAGTGGTATCTAAAACCAAACTTGTTACTTAGGAAACAGTTTCCTAAAGATAGCCTCCCAGTCACAGACCCAGAGTGACAGGCTCACAGTCTCAAGATGACAGTCCCAGAATCACAGCCCACAGATGCAGTCACTGTCACTCTTTCCAACATACAGATCCTTGGTCCCAAGTCCACAGAAATGGCCCCACAATTAAAGCCCTATCATAACTAGCAACGGCATACTTTAGGGGGAAGGCTGCAATTCCTTCAGAGTCCAGGATCACCACTTCTTTTTCTAAGCACATTGGGACTTAACTGTGTATCCTGAGGATCAATGATATTTACCTCTACCAATCTCTGCTCCTAAATTTTACATTCCAAGGATGCTAAAAAGGGTTATAGGATCATAGATTGAAGCAATCTTGTTCAACTCACTCATTTGATAAAGAAGGAAAATGAGGTCCAGAGAACTCAAATGAATCACCTAATTCCACAAATAGTAAATAGAAGAATCAGGATTTGAACCTAGATTCTCTAATTCCATTGCTTTAACCTCATAAGATAAAAGGGTACCAAGATGGAGTTGGCAATAGCATTTTTCTGGGTCAGGGAGTCTTTGAGCATCACTAGGGAATTTCTGGATATGTGTGATATAGTAAAGATCAGAGTGTGGAAGGCCATTATTGCCAATTACTGAGTTTAGACTGCAATCAAGAGACAATGGGGAAGCCTCTTCAGGTCATCATAGATAATTTCATTGTCACTACCAACTTGTTCTCTGTGGGGTCCAGGATTCAGATAGGAGAGAAGTATCATTCTCTCCTCTTGAAAATGGGGAAACTGAGGCCCAGCTGTGTATGGAGGTGGGGTGAGGGTGGGGGAAGGGTCCTGGAGCCACAAACCTTCCAACCTCAATGCCTCGGCTGACTCTTCCTTCCCCTTTCTCTCTATGCACATTTCTCCTCCCACTGGGCAGGGTAGAATGAGGTCTTCTCAGCCTTCACTTCCCCTGCAACAAGAAGCTATCAAGGCATCTCCTGAGGTCTAGGAGACCTAAGGACAGACATATTGTTGGGAAAGCGATGACTTGGGAAATTCAAAGTCGGTGAAACATTGAGCTTTATAATTCATTATGTCCCTTTTACTATCTCTGGGCCTATTCCTCCTTCCTACCAACCTGTATTGTGACCTTCCACTTTCCTTATCTCCACATTATCCCAATTTCTATCCAATTCAATTTGACAATTGATTACCTGCATTGGCAGAGAGAGTTTCTCATCAAGGTTCTCTATAGCAATGTAATCACAGCTTGTGATTTAAAAACAAAAACCAAACAAAAAAAAAAGTCACGATTCAAAGTGCTTTAATATTTAAAATGTACTTTCCTCACAATTTCTCTGGAAGATAGGTGGTGCCTACTATATCCACTTAAATATCACTTCATAGTATTTTTAATCACCATTTAACAAAAGAGAAAACTGAAACTCAGAGATTTATGTGGTTTGCTTAGGCTCACAAGGACAATAAGGGTCAGAGCTCAGATTTAAAGACTGCTTCTCTGATTCAATGTAGCGTTCTTTTGTCTACACATTAAGTTTAGACGTGGTAGGTAGGATGTGCTGTCCTTTCAGCTGTAGAGATCCAACAGGAAGATGGAATGCCGGGATTGGAGCTCAGGAGAGGGGCTGGAGATAGTGGGAAAGATCTAAAGAGTCCTCTGCAAATAAAAGTAACAGTTGACATTCAAGGTCAGAGGAAAGACAAGAGGACAGAATATCAGGGGGAGACTCATGTTTAGAGATCAAAAAGAATGGAAGCCAGTGAAAGAGATATAGGAATGGTCAGAGAGACAGAAGGAGAGCCAAGAGAGGGCTCCCAAGAAGGTAGTAGGGGGCTATGGTGTTCACTCTTTCCCTGTCTACCTCCCCATTCCTTTGTGGTGAGGAGCTGTTTCTATTGAACAAAAGTCTTGAGCCTTGTGAGCAGGGTGGAGGGAATAGGTTAAAGGGAGACCACAACAATTAGGTCTGGGATTAGGGAAGCCAGCTTTGGGTTTTTTCAGCAGGATGTAGGTGTGGCTGAGAGAAGTCTCCATGGGTGGGGAAGCTCCCCCAGCTATTCAGGCTGGCTTCCACTGGAGAGTTTAGGATTTGTGGAAGTTGAATGTGGCTGAAACCAGATGAGAGTATGATGCGTGAGAGCAGTCAGTGTTGGATGTTACAGACAGGTCAGAGAAGGACAAGACAAGCCTAGTCTGTCTCCATGTCCATTTCCACCTCTCCCCATCTCAGCCCTCTTCTTCCATCAGTGACCAGACAGTCAGTGGTTGTGCGTGCTGAGTACACCAGCTAAATGGACAGCCAGGTGATACAGCAGATAAAGCACTGGGCCTAGAGTTCAAACATGGCCTCAGACACTTAATAGCTGTGACCTGGGCAAGGCATTTAACTCTGCTTCATTCTCCTCATCTGCAAATTGAGTTAGAGCAGGGAATGGCAAACGGCACCAGTATCTCTGCCAAGAAAATCCCACAAAGGGGGCACAAAGAGTTAGAGACGCCTGAACAACAAATGCTGACTAACTTGAACTTCTGGAAGTAGGGAGGAGATCTACCCCCCTCTCCTAGTCTGTGCCCTTCTCCAGCCTCTCCTCACTTCTCTCTTGCAGGTCCTGGCTGTCTCTGATGGAGGTGAGTTGGAGCGAGGGACCCAGCCTGGTTCCTGCTTAAAGGATCAAGAAGAGGGGCTCAGATGCCACGTTTGGCTTAGGGAGGAGAGAATAGCCTATTTTGTGTCCGGCTTTCCTCTAAGAGCACTGAATCTGTGTGAGAGGGAGTGTGTGTGTGTGTGTGTGTGTGTGTGTGTGTGTGTGTAGAGTTAGAGGCATGACTGAGGGGTAAATTAAAGGTCTGACTGGGGAAGGTAGGGAATAAAAAAGGTTTATTGAATGATACTTAACAGATCCTACGGTTGATGCATTTTTCTCCCCTCCTCCTCTATCCCCCCAGAGTTGAGCAATGTGGCGGGGCCAGAGGGAGCTGGGGAGGGCCGGGGAAGTACCCTCAGCGTTCACAGCCTGCCCAGTGGCCCCAGCAGTCCCTTCACTTCTGAGGAACAGCCTGTGGCCAGCTGGGCACTGTCTTTTGAGAGGCTGCTTCAGGATCCGTTGGGTCTTGCCTACTTCACGGTGAGCTCGGGAGCTGGGGCAAGTGAAGAGGGGCAGGGGGCTATTGTGGCCACTCTTTCCTATCTGCCTCCCATTCCTTTGTCTCAAATCCTGCCCCTGTTTCTAGGAGTTCTTGAAGAAGGAATTCAGTGCAGAAAATCTCTCCTTCTGGAAAGCTTGTGAGCAATTCCAGCAGATTCCAGCCAGTGACACCCAACAGGTTGGAAGCTGGGGTCTGGGAGAATAGGAGTGGTGAACATGGAGAGAGAAGAGCAAGGGGAGAAACTTGAGGAAGGCAAGGCTGATAGGTTGCTCCAGGTAAAGCCTTGCCATATCCTCTCTCCCCACTCCAGTTGGCGCAGGAAGCTCGGTGCATCTATGAGGAGTTCCTGTCCAGTCAGGCTCTGAACCCTGTGAATATTGACCGGCAGGCCTGGCTTGGGGAGGAGGTGCTGGCCACCCCCAACCCTGACATGTTCCGGGTCCAACAGCTACAGGTATGGGCCTAAGGAGAGGCCTGGGTATGGGGGAAGGCTGATGGCTCTCTCCCCATTCCCTCTCTCCCTCAGCTCTTCATCTTTCCTCTCCATTTTTTCCCTTTCCTTCTTTTCCCTAATCACCTTTGTGATCTGGGGCAAAGAAGCTCCCTTTTGGGGAGCCTCTGTTTCCTTCTTCTATAACATAAGAGTGTTAGACCAGAGCAGGAAGTCTACACTTTTTTTGTGTGTTGTGGCAATCTGGTAAAAGCTGTGGAAATCTTAGGATAATATTTTTAAATCATTAAAGGAAAGATCAAATTTCTTTTACAGCTTAGGAAAATAAAAATGTAATTTTTTCCCCATCTAATTTCACTCACTCTTGGAAATCTATTCATAGTCTTTGTTGGTGTCCATAAACCCCAGATTAAGAACAACTGAATTGGAGATCCAGAACTGGTTCCTGTCAACAAAACCAGCCTTTCCCCAAGAGTCTTTGGGCTCCCTTGACCTCTTAGGTATCTATGGATCTCCAGATTGAGAATCCCTGAACTCAATGATCTCTAAGTTGCCTTGAAGCTAGATCCTATGCTGCTGTCCTCCCCCTCATCCCTTTCTTGTTCTCCTCCCTTCATACTGCACCTCTTTGTTCTTTCCCTCCTTCCCTCAGATCTTCAACCTGATGAAGTTTGACAGCTATGCCCGCTTTGTCAAGTCCCCCATGTACCGGGAGTGTCTCTTGGCAGAAGCAGAAGGGAGGCCTCTTTGTGAGCCCGGCACCTCGGACCCTGGCAGCCCTAATACCACATTCCGGAAGGTACCCATGTGGGGAGAGAGGGTCTGAGTGGTGAGAATGAATCCCCATTGCCATCCAAGTATACCCTGAGCCTGAGCCCCTGATTTGACTCACACACATACACACACACACACACACCTGAAAACATTTAAATATGTATGTATGGAAGAGGCTTAGGCCTACGCCCAGTTCAAACTGCTTTTCAGGCAGCTTATTTCCTTCCGAGGCACAGAAATGTACCAACCTCCATTCCCAGTTCGGAGTGTTAGAATGCCAGCCTAGAAAAAAGGCAATGTTGGACCCACCTAGTCCCTACAACCCTCTGAACAGGATTTGGGAAGTTGGGACTGGGTTGTAGGGGCAGGGTCCTGAACACCGGGTTCTCCTGTAGAAGCCAAAACTAAAGCCTGGAAAGTCATTGCCCTTGGGAGTGGAGGATCTGGGCCAGCTGCCGAATACTGAGGCTTTTGGGGGCCGGGGACCCAGGAAGTCCTTCCGAAGAGGTGAGCACCTGGGCAGGTGGGACAGTGGTGGGGGGTGGGTGAGGGTGGGATGGGAGAGTGATGGTTTTAAGGGTCTCTTCTAGCTCCAGCATCCTCAGTTTCTATAAACAGAAAATCTGTGCTAGACCTGGAGTCAGCAAGACCCAAGTGTTCAAAACTAGTCTCAAGCACTTACAATCTGTGTGACTCTAGGTCAGTCACTTAATCTCTGTTGCCTCAGTTTCCTCATCTGTAAAAGAGAATAATAATAGCACCTACTTCCCAGGATTGTTGTGAGGATCACAACATCTAGGGTCCTAGAGAAATGCTAACTGCTGCAACTTCTAATCCCTTCACAAACAGAGATCTCTGCCCTGTTGAGCTCCAGTGGGTGGTTCTGGGAACTTCTATCACCCCTCTATGATCCAAAACAAAGCAATCCTCAGAGGACAGACATAGGCCCATCCACTGTAGGCTCCAGAGCAGAGTTGGACCTGCCAGAATCTGGGTTGTCAGCTAGACCACCCAGGACATCTGTAGATTGGGACAATGCCTTCCCATGATACAGATAGCAACCCATCCTGCAGGACTCTTGTTCATGTTCTCCCACAAGTTCTCCATGGAGGGACCACCCAATATTCTAGAGAAATCAAGGGAAGCCTCTACATGGCGAGAGTCCAGGTGTTGAATGGCTTCTCAGTACCTTTCCCACTCAGTGCTACAGGACCCCAGGGTAGCTCTTGAGGGGCAGCCAGATGGCCCAATGACTGGAGCACCTAGCTGGAATCAGGAGGACCTGGGTTCAAATTCAGTCTCAAAACTCAGCTGTTCGACCTTGGACAAAGTCATTTAACCCCAATTGCCTTAAAAAAAAAAAGTCACCTGTGAGGAATTCCAAGGTCTGGTTCCAAGACAGAAAAATATTTGTGTGTCTGTATGCATGTGTTTTGTAGATATATGTATATACGCAAATGTGTATTATATGCTTTCATGTATATGTATTTTAATAATATACCTATATATGTATACACATAAATAGACATACACGTACATAGATATGTTTATATGTGTGTAATTGTGTATACATGTAGGTATTTTTTTGAGTAATTCTGACTTGTCTCTGCATCTTGGCCTCCCTTCTCTGAACAGAACTGGAAAAGAAGCTATAGGAAGTTGCTACATGTGAGAGGGCAGCCTGGGAAAAGGGAGTGTTGGAGATGAGCTGAAAGTCCCTTACTTAAAAATCATTTCTCTCTCCCTCAGAGTTAGGTACCACCAATGGGAACCCAGCCCTTCGTCGAGAGTCCCAGGGTTCTCTCAACAGTTCCGCCAGCCTTGATCTCGGTTTCCTTGCATTTGTCAGTAGCAAATCTGAGGTGAGGGTCTCTCTGCTCCCACTCCCCGCAAAGTCTGCAGCTTTCTCCCTCAAATTCCCTGCCCTGGTTCTCTTCCATGGTCAGTTATAAGCCTTATCTTTCTGTAGTGATTTCTCTCCTCTTATCTCTATGGTATATTTCCATGCACTTTCCCCGTCCCTCACAGTGTATCTCTCTATATCTGCACATGTGTATGTTTGTCATCTGCCCAGACTCAGAGTCATCGGAAGAGCTTGGGGGGCCCTGAGGGTGAAGGGGAGAGTCGGGTTGGACGTTACTGCTGCGTGTATCTGCCAGATGGCACAGCATCCCTGGCCCTGGTCCGCCCTGGCTTAACCATCCGCTCCATGCTGGCCAGCATCTGTGAGAAACGAGGCCTGTCCCTGCCCGATATCAAGGTTTACCTGGTGGGCAACGAACAGGTAGGCACTGAGCCTTATATATCAATCTCAACACCTGACACTCCCCCACAGCACAATCTCAACCCTAACCCTGACTTTAACCTTAACCTGATCTCTCTTCATGCCCCTGCCATTTTGTCTGTGGCAGAGATAAAGAATCCCAGCCTGAAACTCAGGATTCTTGAGGTCTGGAGCTGTCTCTTTCTTACTGTGTGTATGATCCTGGACACATTCCCTTCCCTCCCTCAGCCTCAGCTTGTTCATCTATAGAATGGGAAGACTAGACAAGATAATGTCTTCGGGGATCTTCCAGATCCACAATACCATGCCTTGTCTTCCAGGAGTTTAAAATCTGTCATGGGTCCCAGGCTGGGCAATGACAAAATAATTAGCTGACTACAAGGTCAGCCAGGCTGAATACCCAGTGGATAGTGGGAAGATGAGTGGTGTCATCAGGTGATGGAAAGACTAAAAGAGTGACCTTGGGCGTGGAAGAGATGAAGGATTAATGGAAATAATCTTTGTTCCTGTCTCTCTGGCCATTCTTGACTTTGCTGCTATTTTTTGCCTTGTTCCAGACACTAACTTTGTCCTTCCACATCTCAAGTCCAAGGGCCTCTAGACTGACTGTCCTGGAAGGTATCAGAAGGTTCACAATATCAGAACCTGACACCAGGATTTTTGTTTTCTCAAGCCCTCAGGCCTTTTAGCAGTTATTCCTGAAATTTGGGGTGTGTGGTGGGGAGGGCTCTTCTTTTGGGTTGTCCAGGGCCTGGGTCGTCACCTCCAATGTTGTTACTGAGCCCCTGGGGCTGTGTCCACAGAAGGCCTTGGTCCTAGATCAGGACTGCACGGTGTTGGCTGACCAGGAAGTGAAGCTGGAGAACAGGATCAGCTTTGAGTGAGTGCCCTTCCCTTCTCCCCTGCAAGTGGACTCCAAGGGCTGCCATCTCTTCCCCTTGCGCTGCCAGACAAGTCTAGGGGCAATTGATCTCTCATAGATCCTTGGGATTGGAGGGGTCAGGAGGAGGGTAGGGTAAGGATTATATGTGTGGATGGGGATGGGGGAGGAGAGACTGGGCCAGATCTGGAGAAATGGATCCAGAAAGAGTGGGGAAGGAAGCAAGAGGGACAGAGACAGCGAGAGCCTTTCCCATCTTCCCAAAGAGCAGAACATCTGAATTCAAGGCCTGGCTATTGACGGATTAGCTATGATCTGGGACTAGGACCCTTTCTGGGCCCTAGTTTCATCCTTTATCCTCCAAGGTCACTTCTAGCTGTGACATTCTATGTTCTAGGCTAGAGATCATACCTCTGGGCAAAGTGGTCAGAATCACAAGCAAATCTTCCAAGCGCCTGAAAGAAGCCCTGTTCCCCATCTTGGGAAAACATGGCCTGAGCCTGCAACAGATATCAGTATATCTGGTGAGTTTACTCCCTGCCCTACACACATACCTGTGCTTGCACTGGCTCAGCCCTCACGTAGGGCATTACACCCTATCCTTCATTGGCCCCAGGACCAAAGAGGGAAAAGTAAGAACTCTGTGGCCAAGATAGACAAGGGCTTCAAGGGAGATGGGGATGGAAGATGTGGGGAGAAGCTGAGAAAGACAAAGTGAGTGGGACACTGAGGGAAGAAATCTGGACAGAAGAGTGAGGCTATTCAATTAATTTCAATAGGGATATACTTATTTCATGCCTCCTATGTACCTGGCACTAGGAATAAAAAGATAAAAACCTCAAAGCTGTCCCTGCCCTTAAGAAACCTACATTAGAAAGGGAGTGGGGCCCACACCTGGTGCTGAGATAAGTGACTATGAAAGCTTCACAAAGTAAAGGTCAAGCAGAGAGGCAGTAAACTGTGTTGAACAGAACACCAGCTTCAGAGGCAGGATGGCCTAATTGCAAGACCCATCCCCGACATATTGGCTGCATGACCCTGGACACATCATTTAAATTCTCAGGGAATTTCTTTTAAGTTATAATTACAAAACATTCTTAGGCCTGTGTTGACATAGGGAGTTTCCTCTAGAAATTAAGGAAGGGAGAAGGGAACAGGTACTTATTAAGCACCTGCTATATGCCAGGCACTATTCGAAGTGCTTTACAGATATTGTCTCATTTGGTTCTTATAACATCCTTCCCCTCCCTTCTCCCCGCCCCCCCAGGCAAATCACATTTCTAAATTAAAACGAAAAACAAAAGCTATTTCTAACAAGGGTTGGGTTGGGGAGGGCACTAATATCTGTGGGCATCCAAAATCATTCCCTCCCAGGAGGTAGCACTTAAGCTGAGCCCCAAAGGGAGCTATGATTTCTCCCAACCCCTGACCCTATGCCCCTACAGTCAGGTGAGAAGCGGACTCTAGATCTGGAGAAGCTTGTGAGCTCTGTATCCGCCCAGAGACTCGTCTTGGACACTCTTCCAGGTACAGGGGCCCACAGGCTCTGAGCCCCCAAGATAATCTGCCCAAGCCCCGTGCTGGTTCCAGAGGGAAGGCAGAAGAAATGGGAGACATAAGTGGGGTGCTAACAGAATTCCATTTAAATCTATTCAATTCAGCAACCACAAAATTACATTGTTAAGGCCTGTTTTCATTCAAGGCATTGCTACAGGACCAGTCACATAAGGTCAATGCCAAGTGTGGGGTACTGAAGGAAAAAAAGGGTTTCATTGCTAAAGGCAGCTTGGTGTGATGGGAAGAATGATGAAATTGGATCTGGGTTCAAGTCTTGGCTTTGACATTTAATCACTGTGTAATGGTTACTCTGCCTGTTTCCTCATCTGTAAATTGGACTAGATAACTTTAAGATCCTTTCTAGCACTAAAACTCTGTTCTATATGAACTGAAATACTTGAGGAAGGCCTCATAGAAGAGGCAGACTTTGAAGGTCAGGGGAAGAAGGGCATATTAAGTGGTGGTGGGTGGAAAGATTGCTAAAATGGGTTGGACTTAGATAGTGGAAGGCCTTGAATGCCAGGTTACAAAATTAGCCTTTACAGAAAATGGGCATCAGGGGATCTCAGAACCAGCCGAAGACCTAGTTTAACTTATATCTGATGAGGAATCCTGTAAGCTTCTATTCTAGATGCTCAGTATCCTCTGTCTTTTCATCTGAACCCTATATAGCAGGATCTCTAAGTCTCATGTTCACGTAAGAGTCTTCATGATAGAAGTAGTAGTAACAGTTACAATGCTAAGTCAGTTCATGCTGTAGAAGGCAGAGAAAGACAAAGTAATTGGGCCAGCAGGATTGAGCTTTGGAGAACACTCACAGAGAGGAGCCAGCAGGAACAAAAAGATATCACAAAGGAACATTCCAAGCAAATCTATCCACCCTTGACTTAAAGACCTCCAGTCATGATGAACTCACTATCTCTTGGAACTTTCTGGCTTCTCTCCTGGAAAAGCACTTTATTTTTAGGCAGCCCTAGTCATAATGAAATTTTTTTTCCTATCTATTTCTCTACAATTTCTTCCCATTATTTCTATTTCTACATTCTGGAGCCAATTAAAGCAATTCCAAGCCCTCTTTCCCTATGATGTCTCTTCAAGTATTTAAAGGAAGTGACTGTGTGTCTGAGGACAGTTAGGTTGTGCAGTGAGTAGGGTCCCAAGCCTGGAGTCAGGAAGACTGATTTTTCTTCCTGAGTTGAAATCTGACTTCAGATACTTGCTAGCTGTGAGACCCTGGGCAAGTCAGTTCATCCTATTTGCCTCAGTTTACTCATATGTAAAATGATCTAGAGAAGAAAATGATAAACCATTCCAGTATCTGTCAAAAAAAAAACTCAGAATGGGGTCATAGAGAGTTGGATGCAACTAAACAGACCATTCCCATGAAAGCTTCTATTCTAGATGCTCAGTATCCTCTGTCTTTTCATCTGAACCCTATATAGCAGGATCTATAAGTCTCATGTTCACATAAGAGTCATCATGATAAAAAAAAAAAGAGTCATCATGATAGAAGTAGTAGTAACAGTCACAATACTAAGTCAGTTCATGCCATAGAAGGCAGAGAAAGACAAAGTCATTGGGCCAGCAGGATTGAGCTTTGGAGAACACTCACAGAGAGGAGCCAGCAGGAACAAAAAGATATCACAAAGGAAAAAGGGAAAGCACAATCAAAAGGGGAGAAGAGGGATCAAGGAAGCACAGTATCCTGGAAGTCAAAGGCATTGAGTTTCTAACAGGAGAGACTGTTCCACAGTATCACATGCCACAGAGAAGTCAAGATTGAAGATTGAGAAAAGATTAGTGGGTTGGCAAGACCTCAAAGAGTGGTTTTAGTGGAGTGCTGTGAATGGAAACTAGTTTAGAAATGCTTAAAGAGGAAGCAGATCAGACAATCAATCAATAAGTATTTATTAAGTGCCTACTATGTGCTAGGCATTGTAATAAGCATAGTGCTGAGCAAGGGGAAACTGGTTGCAGATGTCTCATTAGAGGTATTTGACCATGAAAGGAAGAAAAAGAATAGAATGCTACCTAGATGATCTAGCAGGACCAAAGAGGGACTTTCTGTAGACCAAGGGAAAGCAGCTAGTAAACAGGGAGATGGAAGATATTGAAGAATAAAGGGATGGATGAGTAGGGGCATGAGACCTTAGAAGACAAGAGGAATGAAGTCCGGTATACATATAGAGAAATTAACCTTGGGGAAGAAGCAAAATACTATTTTTCTTGGAAAATGTAGGAAAGGGTAAAAAGAAGGATAAAGAGCATTATGTGGAGGTGAAGAAGCAGAGATGAGGGAGTTAGACCTGAAATGCTCCCCCCAAGACACACACACACACACACAGGTACACATAAACAACACGTACCACCACATGCACACATGCAATGAACATGTATGTGTGTGAGAACGCATACACACACAAACATGTGCATGCAATCACATATACACACAAATATACCACATCCTAAATAACAATGGCTCCCATTTCCCAAAAACTTTAAGATTTACAAGGTACATTTCTCACAATAGTTCTATTAGAGAGTACAAGTTATTAGGACTCTCATTTTATATCCAAGGAAGCTGTCTCAAAGAGATTAAGCAAGTTGTTCCATGTCAGACAGTTAGTAAATGTCAGTCAGGATTCAAGCCTATTCTTCATGACTAAGCATTTAAAAAATGAAATTATTCTTGTTGATTTTTTTGTTTTTAACCTTTTCAAAATGTCTCCCAGTACCTTTTTCCTTTCCCGTCCTCTTCTTTGGAGTCATCCTTATCTTTGTAATTTTGCAACATTCATTTTTTACTTTTTTGGTGTGTGGTTTCTCTTTCCATTTATATTCTTGTAGCTATTGTGTGTATAATCTTCTGGGCTCTGCTCACTTCACTCTTCACACATCAGTTCATGTCAATCTGTCCAAGCTTCTCTATATTTATCACTCATCATGTCTTACAGCATAATCATATTCCATGACATCCATGTGCCATACTTTGTTCAGCCATGCCCTAATCCATGAGCATCTATTTCATTTTTAGTTCCTTCACAGCACCATGCATCCTGCCATAAATATTTTGGTCTCTATGAAGACTTTCTTCTTATTGGGGCCTTCTGACTCCAACCTCTTTCTATGGTGCCAAACTGTATCTCAAAGCAGCCCTTGTTTTGGCCCTTCTATGGCACTTGCTAGCGCAGTTAGGTGGTGTGCTGTGTTTAGAGTGTCAGGCCTGGAGTCAGGAAGACCTGACCTCAGAAACGTAGTAATTGTGTGACCCTGTGCAAGTCATTTAACTCTATTTGCTTCAATTTCCTCATCTGTAAAATGAGCTGAAGAAGGAAATACCAAACTATTCCAGTATCTACAAAGCAATGCCCCCAAATAAAAAGTCTCATGAAGAGTCAGACATGACTGAAAAAAAAGGACCACTCATCCGGCTCTTAATCAAATGTGGCCTCCCATCTCTAGGGCTATTTTGAACTATCATTAAATCTTTTGTCATAAATTATTAGCTGTTAAGTCTTGAATTGTTATTTAACTCAAATTGATATTTAACTCTTAATTTACATGATACATTACTTAACTCTCGTTTTGTTTTTTTTTTTAATTGAGTGAACAACTGCAAACAAAAATATGATCTATAATAGTCTAGCTTTTCTAGTAGACTTTAATCCCCTTGAGGTTAAGGTTTAAGTTTTGTTCATTTCTGAATCTCTCACAACAAAGTCTGGCACAGGGGCCTTTATTTGGTGATCCTTAAATGAAACTTGATTCCCAAATGCCCATTATTCATCCTGTGCCTGCCCTGTACAAGGTCCTATGTTGGAAGCTAGATAGTCATAAACTCTACCATTAAGAGAGCACTATAAGGTTTGACAAGCACATTATCTGATTTTATCTTCATAACAATCCTGAGACATAGGTGTTATTATCATCCTCAGAAAAGTAAGGCAGATAGAAGTTACAAGTGACTTGCCCAAAGTCATATAGTTTAAGTTATCTGAGGCTAGATTTTAATTAATTTCTCCCTGACTTCAAGTCCATTGCTTTATCCACTGTGCCACCCCACTGGATTTAATTTAATGAGTTTTAAGAGAGGACACTCAGGACTTAAGATCTGGTTTTGACTCCTAGCTGTAATTCTCTGTCTCTCTCTCTCTCTCACTTTTTCTATCACTAACCTCTCTGAACCTTAGTTTCTCCATCTATAAAATACTTGCATTGAACTAGTTGTTTTGAAGGTCTCTCCCAGCTCTAAGTCTTCTATGTAGGTTAAGTCAAAAGCAATGTATTGGCTAGAGAGCCAACCTTGGAATTAGGAAAATTTGAGTTCCCATATCATATACTGGCTGTGTGCTCCTGAATAAATCATTTCAGGACTCGTATCCCTGGAAACTCTCTCTATAAAATAAATTGCAGAGCAGGTACCAATTTGTACTGGTAGGTGGTTTCCCCACTGGGAGTTCCCTACATCAATGAAATTATAACTTCAGTTCAAAAAATTTTAAAGGGGGATAGGGGTGGAAAATATGAATCAAGGTCATCTGCTCCATGGTTGGGGCAAGAAGGGTTGGAATTGGGGGAGAGAACGGTGAGGTGAAAAAAAAAAAAAACTGTCTTCGGAGACTGGGAACATCCGAGCTCCATAGATCCTTCCTCTTTCCCTTGTACTGCCACCAGAATAGGGGAGAATATTAGTGTCATCCCTGACTTTTTTTCTTGGGATTCATGGGGAGGTGGGACTGGGCAGGGGAAAGTATGGTGGATCCAAACAAAACCACTTGTCTTTTACAGGCGTGAAGATCACAAGAACTGAGTCCACCTCTCCTAGTCAAAGCCAGGTAAAGCTGGGGCAGGCCCATTTCTTCTCCCTTTCTAGGAAGCTGACCTTCCCCAGAAGGCACTAACACAGTGTTTTGCAGGGTGGCCCTCTCCAGACTGAGGGAAAGACGTCCCAGCCTTCCTCCCTGCTCACCAACTCGCTGGGCCAGGGGCCCAGGAGCACTGGGAAGCGTCACACGTGCGACATCGAAGGTGCCGGGCCATCTTTCTTTCTGGGGAATAAAGGGGGAGGGATCTGGGACTGGGGGATACAGGGGAGGACACCGGGAGAGCAGTGCAGATGGAGCTGAGCTCGGCTGTGGAGAATGAGCCAGGGTTGTGGACCAGGAGGAAAAGGCTAAGAACAGCAGGAGGCTGGGGGATAAGGGAGTGCAGCATTGGGCTGACTCAGTTGAGTCTCTTTCTTTGCCCCCACCAGGTTTAGTGGAACTGCTTAATAGGGTCCAGAGCAGCAGAGCTGATGACCAACGGGGGCTTCTCCGCAAAGAGGACCTGGTGCTCCCAGACTTCCTGCAGCTGCCAGTCCAACAGCCAAGCCTGCCTGAGGAGCAACCCCATGGGGAGGCTCCACAAAGCCCTCCACCACAGACTGAGCCCCCTCCTCCTGCCCAGGGGGACCCAGCAGAGTCCTCAGCCTCCCCTGCCCTCTGACCCCTAGCCAGCCTTCACTCCCCTTCCCCAGGCAGGGCCTGGGCTGCTTCTTTCCATCTTTGCTACTGCATGGGGCCAGGCCCAGGGCTGTGCCCCTGGCTGGCCATGCATGCCATCATGGGCACGCTGTCTGGGGCACAGCATGAGCTCCCGCATCTATGTGCGCATGCATCCCATGTGTATGATGCTCCATCTTCACCAGCCTCCAAGAGATAAGATAGGACAAACTAGAACCAGGGAGCCACCAAAGTCTCCCACTTCCTCACCCATTTGCACACTTATCCTCCCTCCCAGGTCATCCTTTTGACTTAGGATAGGCACTTGCTGATACCTGGAACAATAATACCTATTTAGTTATTTGGGTGGGAGGAAGGGTCGTCGGAGAGGTACAGGAAGTTGCGCACCCTCCATTCTGCCCCCACCACCTCTCTCCTTCCCAGCAGGCTGGCCTGGAGGAGTGGGTTGTCAGCACAGACTTGCCCCTCAACCCAGGGGATTTTGAGGGGCTGGGGTGGAAATCCACCACCCTACTTATATATACTGTAAATATGTAGTTTGTGATTGCTTCTGGCAGGTAGGTGTGGACCTAGATATAAAATATTGCTATTATAATAATTATTATTCTTCTGCCATGGTGTGTGGTGTTGTGTTTATGACAAGGGAACCTCCATCCTTGTTGGATAGTAGACCCCTATGTGATGGGGGCAGGGGAGAGCTCTCAAAAATGTTTCAGGATAATGGTGGCCATAGAGAGTATAGAGGGTTGGGACTGGCGGCAGGACAACTCCTCTTCCTGACTTCCAATCCTGCCTCAGACCCTTCCTAGCTATGTGACCGTGGGCAAGTCACTTCACTCTGATTGCTCGGTTTCCTCATCTGTAAAATGAGCTGGAGAAGGAAATGGCAAACCAGTCCAGTGTCTTTGCCACGAAAACTCAAATGGGATTATGAAGAGTCGGACATGACTGAAACAGTTCTACAAAAATATCATAGAGCACAAGATGCCTAGGGAAGAAGCACAGAGTTCCAGCTGCCTGCCTTCCCATGAAGCTCATGCCATGCGGCTGAAGCTTACCTGCATCTGATCTTTGCTTCACAAGCAAAATGATCCCCTGAAGACAACAAGGTTGTGGTCAGCCTGATTGTCGGCTGGCAACTGACCACTTGTCTTCTTTCTTAACCGCCTTCACTAGCATGGCCTTCCCACACCGCACTGCTGCGATGGGAGCAACGTGGTACGTTCCCATGTGTTTCACCTACTCCCTTTTTCTACACAGAGTTCCAGGCTAACATCTCAGGCCTCTTCACAGCAACATGATTTAGCAGCCGAACACACCTCCAAACTGCCATGACTGGCCCCAACCCATCTACTCCTGAACTTAGATCACTGGCATTTGAACCAGGAAGTATTACTGCCGAGTGCTGAGATGTGACTGACGTTTCTGTGCAAAATATGTCTGATTCTGATAGCTCAGAATGCGGCCCTTTCTCTATGTCGGTCATAACTCCAATTGTGACACTGACTTAACTATCCTGTGTGTGTGTCTTCATGACCTTTATGGGTATAATTAGTTCCTTAATTCATTAATCGAATTTTTCTTAAGAACTTATTGTAAGTAAGGTTTAGTATTAAGGGAAACCAGAGGTGAATAGGACGTTGTGTCTGTTCTTATGGAAACATAATCAAAGGAAAATGACATCAACACACATAGCTGAAACATGGGAAGTTTGCTGGCAGAAGAGATCATTTCCACCAAAGGGACACAAGGGAGGACTTCCTGGAGGTGGGAGCAGATCTGTGACTTAATGGATGGAGAGGATTTAGACAGGTGGAGATGGGAGGAGGTTATTGCAGGTGGAAGGAACAGCAGAAACATAAGCACGTAGTGGGAGGCAGAGTAATATCCTGGAAAGAGAAATGGATCTAGAACCACAGGACCTGGGTTCAAATTCTGACTGTATGACTTGGGGCATGCCTTTGACTCTCTCTGAGTTTCAGTTTTCTTAAATGTAATATAAGGAAAATAGATTAGGTGATCTCTAAAATGCCTTTCAGCCCTAAATCCTATGATTACTCATGTAACTCTTAGAGTTGTAACTCGTGTATCTTGTAGTTCTTTCCTTCAGCTCTGAGAGTGGGAGAGATTCTGCTCTGTTTGTGGGGGCTCCCAGCTTGTTGATGGCGAGGAGGCTCAAACTGTGGACCTACTAGTACTGGCAGGGTATGTCTCCAAGCTGGCCAATTTGACAGTCAGGTCTTGGGTTTCCAGAGATACCTCTCCTCCCCTCCCCAACCCACACATATCGTACTCCACAGCAAGAAAAGGTAATTACTTGTCAGGCTCCAGTCCTGGAAAGGGACACACAGCTCTCCAAACAGGGTTAAATAGATCCTCCTCCTTTCTTAACTCGAATCCCAAGCTTTGTTCATTACAGAATCTCCAAACAAGCATGTTTTCTGTTCTAGAATTCAGCTTGGAAGAGTCTTGTTTTTCTCTACTGCCCAGACAGAGGTGGCTTACAATGGGGACCCTTCCTTAGAATCAGAGGATCTCAGAGTTGGAAAGAGACCCAGAAGTCACCTGGTCCAACCTGAGCAAAATGATTACATCATCCCTGACTAATCACCTAGTTTTGCTTGAAGACCTTTTGTGCCAGGGAACTTATTACCTTTTGAAACAACCCGTTCTAATCTTGGACAGCTCTAGTAGTTAACACTTTTTCCTTACATTAAATCTAAATCTGTATCTTTTCAATTTCCACCCACTGTTCTTGATTTCTTCCCTCTGGGGCCTTAGCAGAACAGATTTAATCCTTCATCTACATGTCAGTCCTTCAAATATTAGAAAGTACCTATGATATCCCCCTAAGTTAAATCTTTTTTCCTTCAGGCTAAGCATCCCCATTTCTTTCGACTGATCCTTCTGTAATATATTGTCCAATTAATTCTTTACTTTGTTCATATATTTTCTAGAATGTGATATTCAAAATTGAATACTCCAGGTGTGATCTGGTCAAGACAGAAAATCAAGATCTTGAGCAATCTATATACCTTGATTCTTTTCAATTCAATTCAATCCAATTCATATTTATTTTATATCTAATACCTATATAGCACTTAGCACACTTCCTGGCACATAGTGGGTGCTTAATAAATATTTGTTTCCTTCCTTCTTTTCTTCCTTCTTTCATTTTATTTTCTTATCAATGCTGCTTTTTTTGACTCAATGGGTTTATAATCTACTCAAATCCACAAATTTTTTCATAACTATTGTCTATTTATAATTTGTGTCCATGATCCTGTATTTGTATAATTGATTTTTTTGAGCTAATATGACTTCATATAATGTGTATGAAATTTAATCTTATTGAATTGACATATAATTCCAGCCTGTCAATATATTTTTAAATCACAATTTTATCAACCAATGTGTTCACTACTTATTCTTTCCTGCCTGATATCACTGGAGAATCTGATAAACATGGCATTTATTCTTTCATCTAAGTCACAGCTAAAAAACCATCCTTTGATAGCAAGAAATCTTACAAATTTAGTTTCATCATACTTAATAATGTGTCCTAAAATTTGGCCAAGAAAAGATATAACATCATAACTACAAGTTTTCATTATCCTGGAATGTGGTGCTTCTGGGACTAATAAAATTGACCCTATTGAGAGCAATTAGCTCTCTAAGCATTCACTCATTTATCTTGATTCAATACCCTACAAATAATATTTTCTATAATTCTGTGCCAATCTGTTGTAGATAACCTAAATGATTCAATACCCTATCGATGATATTTTCTATAACTCTGTGCCAATCTGTTGTAGGTACCGTGGGGGGACTTTAAAAAGGAGAAATTTTGCCAATGATGTTTCAAGCAATATATATATTTTTTTAATTTGGCAAGTTTTAATTCATACAAGGAAAGGTGCTTCACTTTAGACAACCATGTAAAGGGTATAAGGATGAGAACAAGGTGTCCCAAAAGTCTTAGCTATTTTTTCTTTCAAGTCTATTTCTTTTATTCATAATCCATTTTAAGTGTTTTTTAAATTTGAATTCTAAATTTTCTCCCTCCCATCCCTTTCCCATTCATCGAAAAGGTAAGCAATACATATGAATATATGAAAAGTCGTGAAAAACAAGTTTCTACAATTTGGAAGGAGGAGGATACAAGATCAGGGAGAAGGAGAAGAAGAAGAAAGAAAAAAGGAGGAGGAGGAAGAGGAAGATTCTTTTTCATGAGTTCAAATCTGGCCTCAGACACTTCCTGACTGTGTGATCCTGGAGAAGTCATTTAACTCCATTTAAGGAAACCCCAGTTTTCTCATCTGTAAAATGAACTGGAGAAGATAATGGCAAACTACTCCAGTATCTTTGCCAAGAAAACTTTAAATAGGGTCATGACGAGATGGACACAAATAAAACAACTGAACAATAATAACATTCGTTTATAGTTGAAGTTCTCTATCACCATTGGGGCTGCTTCTGTACCACCTTTGTGATCTACTTCTGGAATGCATTATTCATAACCTCCTCCTGGCCAGTTAGTCTGTAATATTGATCTACTATAATATTGCTTCTATTTCTTTCTCCATTAATCCTCACTCCAGTATTCTTTACAATTCTGCCTTTTCTTTTATACTCCAGTTTTCTGGATTTTCAAACAGGAGTATGATGAATGTGCATGGTACACTCAATAGGATAGATCACATAGCAGTAAAAAAATACTTCTTGAGCCTTTCCATTGTAAGATGTTCTTTAGTCCCAGGCAAAGTTGATTCCTGTTTATCCCTCATTGATCCCCTGAAAGAGGCTCTATTCTACTCCAGCCCTTAATTTTCCCCTTCTTTTTCAGATCCTTAATACATTCACACTAATCAACTCCGTATCAGGGGCTGTCCTTGTTCTTGGCCACTGAAAGAGAAAGGAAATAATCTTATTTCCATGCTAATGCCTCATTCGGTTACAGTTGCTCTAGTTAGGTTACAGTTTCAGAGATTTCTTGGGCCTTCCTACATTGGTGACTAAGGAAAAAGTTTCACCCCAGATATTCTGGCTCAGGCTATGAGATGAGAATATTGGCAAGAACATAATGGCAACATGCAGAGGTTTGGTGGCTGGTGATGCTGATCTCATAACTGATGGAACCAGATAGTCATGAGGAGACAGGTCAAGGTGTGTAGCCAGGGACGCTGATTCCAGCACTAAAGTGGCACAAAGAAAGTTATGGTGACTGAAGCAAATCAATAAAAGCCCCAAACAATCAAATCCTGGATGGATGGCAGGAGTCACAATCCAGGGCTCAAGAATAAAGAGTGGGTCCTGGGGAAAGCAGCAGGGCATTGACTTAGGATTCCCATTTATTGCACTAGCTAATATTCAGGTGAAAGCAAATGTTTTTTTCCCCAAAAAAATTGAATTTAAAATCTTTTTTAAAATTTAAAATGTTTTATTATGAACTCTTATCATCAACAAAGACCAGCAAAAAAGATTGTATACGAACCCATGAATTTCTGCTACATACAGTTTTTTAAAAGTACATATTAAATTTAACACAATAGTAGCAACAGTCTTCTGTTTATTTCTGTCTTCCTGCTGAAAATATTTTTCTGCTTTTAAATGTTTTGATTTCTGTTTAAATCTCTGCCACTTCTTTCTAACTCACACCATTATACTGTTCCTTTAAAAGTAATGAATATAGTCAGACAAAATAAACCAGTACATTGGCTATGTCTGAAAATGTATGCCTTATTCCTTATTCTTCTGCTGAGAAACAGGGAACATACTTTTTACCATTAGTCTTTTGGTGACCATACTGCTTTGATCAGAATTCTGAAGACTTTCAAAGTTTTTCTTTACATTATTGTAATTATTACATAAATTATATTTCTGGTTCTGTTTATTTGCTCCAAATCAGTTGATATGTTTTCCCAAGTTTCACTGAATTCTTTATATTTGTCCTTTCTTATGGTATAATATATTAATATATGACCAATTGTACTATTTCCCAGTTGATGAGTACCCACTTGTTTCTCATTCTTAGCCATAATAAAACTGCTGCTATAAAAATCCTTTCTCTCCCTTTTTGATTTCTTTGAGAAATTCTAATAGTATTTCTGAGTCAGAAGCTATTTAGTGATTTTTAGTGCTATTTAGTGACTTTGAAAATATAATTACAAATTGTTTTTTCTGAATGGTTGGACCAATTAAAAGTTCCACCAGCAGGGTATTACTGTTCCTGTTCTCCAGATAAATCCTGGTCTCAGTCATCATTGGGATGAGTCCCAATAGTTACTTCTTGGAAGGAAAGATTGTAGAAAAAGTGGAAGGAAGGAAGGAAGGAAGGAAAGAAGGAAGGAAGGAAGGAAAGAAGAGAGGGAAGGAGGGAAGAAGGAAGGAAGGAAGGAAGGAAAAAGGGAAGGAAGGTAGGAAAAGGAAAGGAAAGGAAAAGGAAGGAGGGAGGAAGGAAGAATTAAGAGCATACTATGTGTTAAATACTTTACAAATATTATCTAACTTAGTCCTTAGAACCACCCTAGGAAGTAGATGTTATCATTATCTCCGTTTTACAGATGATGGAACTGAGGCAGACAAAGATGTTGACAAACCCAAACAGCTTGTGTTTGAAATCATATTTGAATTAGTTTTCCTGATTCCGATAGATCTCTAATATTATTTTTCATATTTTATCAACTTTATCAACTTTCTGAGTATGAGGTGAAACTCCAAAATTATTTAATTTCTCTTTATTCTTCTCTTTAATTGTTACTCTTATTAGTAATTTTGGATAATCTTTTCATAGCATTGTTGTTACCTTGCATTTATTCTTTTGAAAACTACTGTTCCTGTCCTTTGACCCTATTAGAGAACAGATCTTGTTATTATACATTTATGTGTCAATTATAGTTTAAAATATATTTGCTGCAAAGGTTTTTTTCTTAATTAACTGCTTCTCTTCTAATTCTGACTTCATTGATTTTATTTTTGTACATATTAAATGCTCTGTGGTTCCTTCACCACAGAATAAAGCAGGCTATGTCTCTCCCTCAGAGTTCTTAGGGTACCTCTGTCGGGCATTGACTCTAATGCTATTGGCTCAAGCTTCCATAGCTGGTTTCTCTCCACCGTTAGCCAGCAGTGCCTAGGATACCAGTTCCATTTAAGCAAATTGAAATAATAAGGTTTTACAAAATGATATTTTTCTTACTGCTTCCTATTCCCCAATACCTTCTACTCTATGTCACCTTGGTCTCTATGAAAAGTGGACTCAGATGCAACATAGTTTCTACATAGCATTGATTGCACCAAGTTCATTCCAAATGCAGATGAGTCTAGTCTCAGCTACTACCCCTGGGATGAGTTGCTTCAATGGTTGCTCTTTGGAAGGAAGGATAGGAGGAAAGAAGGGAGGAAGGAAGAAAAGGAGGGAAGAAGGAAGGAAGGAAGGAAAGAAGGAAGGAAGGAAGGAAGGAAGGAAGGAAGGAAGGAAGGAAGGAAGGAAGGAAGGAAGGAAGGAAGGAAGGAAGGAAGGAATGAGGGAGGGAGGAAAGCTATCCAACCTCTACTATAAGAATTGCATCAGTGGTACCCTCTACATGATCATAAGGGCTGGGCTCATTGGCCAGTCTCCAGTTACATTCAGAATATTTTCAGTTTTAGTTTTGGGTAAATAAAATTATCCATTTTATCTTTTCTAACCACCTTTGTCCTTTGTTTAGTTAAGGTATTTATTTCTAACTATAGTGGTCAGAGGTACTACCTACAATTCTATTCCATTCCATTCATGATGGATTCTTATATATTTGGATTATGTTTCTTTATGGCAGTTTATTGTGGTACTTAGTGTAAAATACTGGTCTCAATCTAATTTTACCAGATTACTTTCCATTTTTCTTCAAAGTTTTTTTTTTATCTCAAAATAGGGAGTCTTTATCATATAAAATGATTCCATTCCTAATTATGTTCATATTTGGCACCCTATTGTCATTTACATAGTAATAAATTAATTTCAATGCATAAAATCAGTACACATTTTCAGTTATTTCTTCTGTCCTTATCAGTCTTTGTACATTCATTCTCATTTACTTTTCATCTTAAATGGTCATAGTTTATTCCAGTCTTCCTGGTTCTGTTATTTTATCTTCACAGAAAAGGTATAAACACACACACATATTTTATACACACACACACACACACACACACACACACACACACACACATATCCATATATATGTTTATATTAGTCATCTAGACAAATACAGTGTTTTACTATATTGATATATCACAATTTATTTAACCAGTCCCATATTGGACATTATGTTGTTTTCAGGTTTTTTTCTTTTTTCAATTATATATCATATTGTTACAAAAACCTTTAGACAGTTTAAAGTGCTTAAACTGAATAACTCTCTTTTATTTTTTTTCCCAAAATACTTCCAGGATACATTTCCAACAATGGGATTATTGGGCTAAAGCATATGCTTATTTTTCCAACTTTACACTGCTCTTCTAGATTATTCTCCAAAAAGAATCTACATACTTTTATCTCTAACAGATGAACGTATCTGTTCCACCACAACTCTATCAGCATTGAGTTATGTGGAGCATGCAAATATTTAAGTATTGCTGAGAATTGCAAGGTATTGCCTTCTAACTTGCTTTCAATTTTCATTAGTTGGATAGCTCTCACAATTGCTGCTACCTTTCTAAACTCCCATTTTCTTGTTGTCATTTTTCAATCTTATCTAATTCTCTATGATCCCATTTTGGGATTTTCTTGGCAAAGATACAGAAGTAGTTTGCCCTTTCCTTCTCTAGATCATTTTATAAAGAAAATAAGTCAAATGACTTATTTAGAGTCATATGGCTAGTAAGTGTTTGAAGCTGAAGAACTCAGGAAGGTGAATCTTCTTGATTCTAAGCCCAGTATTCTATACCACCACTATACCACCTAGCTATCCCCCAGCTTCCCACAGCAACCATAGAATCAGTTAGTCGTGATTTAACCTTGCCAACGCTTCCAAGCAATGCTTGCCAAGGTTTGCAAATCATTTGTCAATCATTGCCTTTATCCACTGCTTGAGGTTAGAGGTAGGATTGTTAGTTGAGTGAAAAGAATATTAAATTTTGAATTAGGAAACAGTGAGTTTGAGTCTTACTTCTTGATACCAGGGGTATGACTATGGGCAACTTTTAATCATGTATTTAGAGTTGGAAGAGATCTTATAAATCAGTTCAATAAACAGGCCCATAGAGATTAAGTATGTGCCCAAGGTCATGCAAATGGAAGAGCTAAGATTTGAAACCAAAACAAATCTCTTTTATTCAAATCAAGTGACATCTCTTAAGTCTTGGTTTCTCCAACTATAATCTAATAGAAAATAATTATAAAAATAATAGCACATAGAGCTATTGAAGGGCAAATGAGGCTATGTATATATAATATATGTAAATAAATATCAACTATTAGAATGTAACCTCGAGATCACATCTGGAATAAGATTATTTTCAGAATTGTTAAGTCACATCCAAGTCTTTGTGACGCCATTTGGGGTATTCTTGGCAAAGACACTGGAGTAGTTTGCCATTTTCTTCTCCAGAAAATTTACAAATTTTACAAATAAGGAAACTGAGGCAAATAGAATTAAGCAATTTATCCAGAGTTACTTATTTAGTGTGTGAGGCTGGATTAGAATTCAACTATTCCTGATTCCAGACCCAGTGCTTTATCCACTGCCTCCTTTCCCTCATTATTCACTGAAGACTTGTAGCAACAAGTATTTCTCTCCATCAATATACAAAATGTGCCAGGATTGAATCCTGCATTACAATTATTATTCCCCTTGGGCCTTAGCCTTAAGAAATCCTGCTCTCTCCATTATGTGTTTTCTCCTAGCCTAAGTATAGAACCTTTCCTCAATTTCCTTTCATCAATTTGGGACTGCTGTCACACTCTAAGCATTTTTATGACTGCTTCCCTGCCCATTGCTTTAATGGAGTTGTCAGCCTAACGTGCTCTAGTTCTATTTCCTTTTTTTTTTTAAATCAAAACTTTTTATTTTCAAAACATATACATGGATAATTTTTCAACATTCAACCTTGCAAAACCCAGTGTTCCAATTTCCCCTTTCCCCCACCTCTTCCCCTAGATGGCAAATAATCCAATATATGTTAAATTCAATATATGCATAGATATTTATACAATTACTTTGCTGCACAAGAAAATTCAAATCAAACAGGAAAAAATAAGAAAGAAAATGAAATGCAAGAAAACAACAACAAAAAGAATGAAAATGCTATGTTATGAACCATCCTCACTTCCCAAAGGGCTCTCTCTGGATGTAGATGGCTCTCTTCATCACAAGATCATTGGAACTGGACTCAATCATCTCATTGTTGAAGAGAGCCATGTCCATCAGAATTGATCATCATATAGTCTTGTTGTTGCCATGTATAATGATCTCCTGGTTCTGCTCATTTCACTCAGCATCAGTTCATGCAAGTCTCTCCAGACCTCTCTAAAATCATCCTGCTGATTGTTTCTTACAGAACAATAATGTTCCATAATATTCATATGCCACAATTTATTTATCCTTTCTCCAATTGATGGGCATCTACTCAGTTTCCAGTTTCTTGCCACTACAAAAAGGGCTGCCACAAACATTTTTGCACATGTGGGTCCCTTTCCCTCTTTTAAAATCTTTTTGGGATATAACACCAGTAGAAACACTCTGGACCAAAGGGTATGCACAGTTTGATAATTCTTCGGACATAGTTCCAAACTGCTCTCCAGAATGGCTGGATGTATTCACAATTCCACCAACAATGCATCAGTGTCCCAGTTTTCCCACATCCCCTCCAACATTTGTCATTATCTTTTTCTGTCATCTTAGCCAATCTCAGAGTTTTCTTAATTTGCATTTCTTTGATCAATAGTGATTTAGAGCACCTTTTCATATTGACTAGAAATGGTTTCAATTTCTTCATCTGAAAATTGTCTGTTCGTATCCTTTGACCATTTGTCAATTGGAGAATGGCTTGAATTCTTATAAATTTGATTTAATTTTAGAAATTAGGCCTTTATCTGAACTCTTGAATGTAAAAATGTTTTCCCAGTTTGTTGTTTCCCTTCTAATCTTATATGCATTAGTTTTTCTTTTGCAAAAACTTTTTAACTTTAATATGATCAATAATGATCATTATTTCTTTTTTGGTCACAAATTCCTTCCTCCTCCATAGATCTAAGAGGCAAACTATTCTATGTTTTTTTCTAATTTGCTTATAATATCATTCTTTATATCTAGATTATGAACCCATTTCAACCTTATCTTGGTATACTGTGTTATGTGTGGATCAGTTCTCATGCTGATCAAAGAATAATAGCTTTAGTTTGAGAAAAGATGATCCTAGTGGCCATCTAGTCCAGTGACCTTATTTTACAGTCAATAAAACTGAGGCTAAGGGGAGGTTAAATGAGTTATCTAAGATCACACAAATATAAGTGGAAGAATCAGGATTCCTGTGAGGATGACCATCTTTCCCTGCTTCCCTATGCATTTAATTTCTTTGTGCTCATGGGAGAAGAACCAGCTTCTTGTTCTAAACCAGGAGGTTGGGACTAAGGTAGAGAGGGTGCCTCTATCAGTCCTTTCTTGTTCTTCCAGTGACTTCTTATTGTTCTCTTTAGCTCCCATCTCTAAGTGATACCCCTAAAGTTGGAAAAGTGACTTTTTGTATTTACACCCATCATGTCCAGTTATTAAGGCATGGATTTCCCTCTCAGAACCAATCTAGGGAATTTTGTTCAAGGCTTTTTCTTTTACTATTTTTTAAAAACTTTACACCAATCTTTAGCCTCCAACTTGAGGGATCCAGCCTTTGGCCTACATCAGACCCAAGATTTCTTGGTTCCTTAAATGACCCATTAAGGTCCTCCCACACTCTGTGTGTTTAAAGTATCTCATAGCCAGCTCCTTCTTGGAGGGAAAAGGCCTCCCAAGCACTCTTTGACCTTGTGATATTCTTCGATCTGCCCCCCCTTTGCTATGCAGAATGACCTCCCCCTTCTTCTGCTACAGCCACTATAAACAGATGCCAGGCTCAGACCTCTGTTCCTTTTCCTTGCCACATCTTAGCTATCTTAGGTGAAAGGAAGGATATTTATTTATAATGATAAAAACAATATTGATTCAGAAATAGAACATGATGGAAAGATACTTCATATTGCGGTAGAAAGAACTGCGGACTAGAAGTCAGAAGATACGACCTTGAATCACAGTTTTGCCACTTTCTATCTGTGATTATGGGTGAATCAATTGCTTTCTTTATGCCCCAGTTTTCCCCTCCTGTAAAAATGAGGATTAAATGATCACTAAGGGTCCTTCCATCTCTAACAATGAATCATGAATCTGAAAGCAGGTTTAAATATTTTTTTTACTCAGGCTAAGTGGGTGGTTCTCATAGACAAGCCTAAATTTAAATCTGGAAGGAAGCTTAAGGGTTGCCTAGTCTAATACCTCCATTTTACAAATGAGGAAACTGAGGACCCAGAGGACTAGATGTAACCTTAAAGATCAAGTGATCCAACCCCTTCATTTTACAGATCAAGAAACCAAGGACCAGAGAAATCAAATGACAAGTCCACAGTCATGTAATAAGGATCAAGATTTGACCTCAAACTCAGCACTCTTTCCATTGCACCTAATTGATGTCACACACACACAGGAGGTGACAGAACTGAGATTCTAGTCCAAGCTTTCTGGCTCCAAATCTAAAGCTATTTCCATAGCTCCACCCTATTTCCCTCAAATTCTCCTGGCCGAATAGTGCCCATCCAGCAGGATTTCCCGATCAGCTTGGAATCCATGTCTCATATTCATTTTTCTTATTGTCTTTCAAACAGAATGTCAACCTTGGCCCTGGAATATCCCAAGATAACTTGGGTTCTGTTCACCTGGGCCAAGCTTCTTTCCTAGTTTAGAATGACAAACTCCCCATCAGCCAATTAGGAAGTCTGCTGATTGTTGGCAGACTTCTGGCAATCCACCCACATTCCTAGGTAATTATTAACCAACTGCTTCTTCCTCCTACAATCATAGATTTAGAACTGAAAGAAACCTTAGAGATCACTGAATCCACCCTCCCCCCATTATTTTACAGAAGAGGAACTGAACTTGAAGGAGGGGAAGTAATTTGGCCAAAGTCCTAGAAGCTATAAGAAGCACCGCTGAAATTTGGACCAAGGTTCTTGGCCTCCAAACACAACAACTTTCACTACACCATGCTGCTCCAGCTCCTACTGAGAGATTGAGATAAAAGCTCAAGCAAAATGCCCTAGAATCAGAGAATTTATACATGGGCAGCAGCTAGGTGGTGCAGTGGATAGGCCTCAGGGCCTGAAGTCAAAAAGACCTCAGTTCAAATATAGCCTCAGATACTTCTGTGTGCCTCAGTTTCCTCCTCTGTAAAAGGACCTGGAGAAAGAAATGGTAAACCATTCCAACATTTTTTGCCCAAATGGAAGCAGGAAGAATCAGATACACTGAACAATAATACACTTGGAAGGATCTTGGAGATCAGTCCTCAGGAAACTGAAGCTCATATTGGTTAAAGGGTTGGCCCAATGTCACATAACTAGTAAGTCAAAGCAACTGAGATTTGAATCTAAGTGTTCTGATTTCAAACCCAGCACTCCTTCTACTATATCCTGGTAGTTCAACATGTAATATCATCAGTGTTCTCAGGGCTTAGGAAAACAAGAATAACTATCACTTACAGAAAGATGCTTCCTTTGATTATATGGCCCCACCTGCTGTTCTTGGACAGCAAGCACTGATGACCGGGAATCTCTTGTAGAGAAATCCATTTACATTCCGTCCATGTCTGTCTTTATAACAAGCTTATTTTTCAATGAACAAAAATCTATTTTGTCTTTTCTATTTTAGTTTAATGTTACAAATAGTTAGAAATTACGCCTACTTTATGAGAGGTCTCTTGTAAAAAGTAGAACAGTTAAATAAAACTAAAAATTTATTTAATATGTTAATAAATATATTAAATCATTTAGTTGATATAGTCACAAAACTAGTATAGTGATCTGGTCTGAAAAAAGTCTTTTATAACTGTCATGTCCCACTCCTATCTCTTTATTTGAAAAAAAAAAAAGAATGGAAATTTATTTCCTATCTTTCCTATTCCTACCTCACAGACATGAATTAATTAATTAAAAGGAGGAAAATAAGCAAATTTCTTGTAATAAATACATATTGCCAAGCAAGACAAATACACACAAATACACATACACACACACACACACACACACACACACACATTGCTGTTTGTCCTTTCTCAAAGAACCAATGACATCAGGAAGGTGATGTCATGATTTGTAAGTGAATTGGATTTAAGCAAAGGAGGACTGTGCAAAGTCATCAACCTCACTCTCTCCTATAGAGTCACCTGGGCCCAGTGACAAGACATAGAGCAAGATAACTAATACATGCATATATGTATGTATCTATGTATAGGTATGTATATATAAATATATGTATGTATATATGTGTGTATGTGTATGTATGTGTGTATATCTCTCATTCCCCATGCCAAATTAATCACTGCTCTGTTATACATATATATATGTATATGTGTGTATATTTCCCATCCCAAATCCATTTTTTCTCTGTTAACATGTCATAGTGACTACTATGGTCCCTACTTCCTGAAGGTCAAGTCACCGCTATCCCAGGATTCTCTAATACTCTTCACAGATTTGGGGGGGGGTCCTAGTTTCTCTGGCATAGGCTCAAACCCTACATTCCAGTTCCAGTTTAACTATATAACAAGTCATTTTTTTTCTTTTCTTTTTTGCAAGGCAATTGGGGTTAAATGGCTTGCCCAGACTCACATAGCTAGGAAGTATATTTGAGGCTGGATTTGAATTCAGATACTTCTGAGTTCAGGTTAAGTGCTCTATCCATGGCCCAAAAGTAATTTTTTTTTTTTTTTTACAAAGGAATAGTTCCTTTAAAGGTATAGAAGAACAAATTCACAAATGTCCTTTCCAACATGTGGGAACAGAATCCCCACTTACACCACCTCAGTCTCTAAGGAGGGGAAAGGGATTAAGTTCATAGCTTAACTCAGTTCCTATACAGCATAATCACATCAAGTTCCAAGTCCAAAGAAAGACCCCCTTTGGCTTGTGTTCTGGTGGTCTGGTTTCCTAGAGCTTCCCTATTGAACTGGCAGCCACATAAAGCCTGGAATTCTGCTTCCCAAGTAACCCTGGCTCAAGCTCTGTCACCTGGGGACTCAACTGCCTGTGCCTAAAATTGAAAGGCAAAGAAAACAGACCAAAACCCCAGGCATGATTCCTGAGGTCATGGGAGCTAAAAGAAAAAAAGGGGGGGAGGAGGGAAGCCCTTCCCCCTACCCAGTGAAGTTCATGGCACCTGCACTGAGCATGAATGGGGCTTTCACTCTCTGACACAGCTGGAAAGAGAAAAGGGCTGTCCCAGTCTGATAGCTTCAAAGATAGAGCCTGCTCTAGGTCTGCAGCCAGTCGAAAAAGCTTCTCCCACCTACCTGCTAAGGGAACAAAGAGCATCCTCTCAGAAGCCAGTCCTGGGCATTTCCCACTAGGTGCCTGGCAAGAGTGGAGACACCAGTCTCAAGTTCCCTAGACATCTCTCTAGGCCAGATTGGGTATGGATTAGGTTTTCTTAGGCACTGGAAAATAGAGAGAGCCTTAAAACTGAAACCCTCCATCTGGGGTTTGACACTTAAAAACTGGAGGGCTTTGAAACAAACCACTTGGCTGTTCTTAGGATTGGCTACTTACCTTTTTTGTAAAGCAGGGGTATTGTCAAAGATTCTTTCATGACTTGGAGGGAGCCCAGGTGCCTTTTGGAGGCTTTTCTCACTCTTATTATTATTGCACCTTGGTCAACTAAGGTGCAATCCCCACTGGCAGGAGAATTGTTTATAGGGTTATAGTGTAAAGATTTATTCACAAGAAGAAAACAAAACAGATCCTTGATGGACTGACCATTAATCCCAAAATGGATATTTAGTTACTTATAATCCCAAATGTAGTTGTTGTTCTGGCAAAGGCCAGAAATGAATTCTTGAAATTTGTGGAAATGAATCTTTCTCCACTCGTGTCTCCCCACTATTTGTTAGATGCTGAACAGTCCTGTGGTCATCCTGATGGCTAAAGAAGTACACTGAGCCCCAGAGGATGTGGGGCATAAAGCCAAAAGCTTTACAGCTTTCAGACAATCAGCAAGCAGTATCTCTGGTCTGGAGCCCTTGTGCTGGTGGTAATGCTGGCTATCTTAGTGTAGGATTGTAGGGTGTGTGTTTGTGTCCATTATACAATTAGACTTTTGTGGCTTATAATGTCCCCATCCACCAGAAAATTGCATTGTCTTCCCTTCCCTTCTGTATTTCCATGAAATCTAATACAAAGTGTGATATAATGGAGGCACTCAAGCAAGAATGGCTGGAATGTGCAGAATTCTTTACTCGTAATCAGAAGTTAAGGAATTAAAATCAAATATATTAAAATACAAATATAAAAGTTTGGTCATTTCCATTATGTCTGACTCTTTGTGACCCCATTTGGGATTTTCTTGGTAAAGATACTAGTAGAGTAGTTTGCCATTTCCTTTTCCAGTTCATTTTACCAGTAAGGAAACTAAGGCAAAAAGGGTTGAGTGACTTAGCCAAGATCACACTAGTGATCACACTCATCTTGAGGCTAGATTTGAACTCAGGAAGATGGGCCTTCTCAACTTCAGGCCCAGTGCTCTGTTTACTATGACACCACCTAGCTGCACCATATATGTGTATGTATATATGTGTGTGTGTATATATATATATGTATATATATATAAAGATAAAAACATATGAAATATAAAAAATCACATATGTTAAAACAACTGCCATACATTCTGCCCAAGACTAACTCCCAAATCCCCATACATAGGCACATACTCCTCCCCAAACCAGCACTTTTTAGTCTACAAGAAAGTGGACCCATGAATTTAAAGGAATACATACCAAGACTTACATTCAAACCTCTCTATTGTCTGTAAGTGATGCCCCAAGAAAACCCAGGACTTTAAGGAATATGGTTCAAATACCTGGATTTCAGCATCCTTTTTATCAAGGTTTACAGAGAGCAAGATCGCAACCTCTCCACCTCCCCCCAAACTATTTCAGTAATGGTTAAAGTTCCCCGAAAGTCACCATCTAATCAGGGGACTAGGGTTATGAAGCATCTCTAGTGGGTTTTTTAATTACTCTCCCCAGGTACTCTCTCTAATTATTAGCAGCATGGCTAGTCCATCTGTTCTCCTTAACAGGACCTTTGTCACTCCTCATTGCCTACTTACCATTTATGGAAGAGTGAAATTGGGATCAAGGGCAGGACCAGGTATGGAGAAATTCACCCATTCTTCCTTCCTCCCTTATAAGCATCTGCGTGCTGGATGCATTTTAAGTGTCTTTCTAGCTCCTATGCTATAAAGTGGTTATAAAGTACACATTATCCACCATGTTGTGGACAAAGCTGACTTAACACTTGGAGTGGGGATGGGGCATGTTGAAATGAAGCATAACTATATTCCTCACGATTTTTTATTTATAAGTTCTGCTTTATTTCTTTTTTTTTTTCTAGCTTTTTATTTACAAGTTATATGCATGAGTAATTTTACAGCATTGACAATTGCCAAATCTTTTGTTCCAATTTTTCCCCTCCATCCCCTCCCCCAGATGGCAGGTTGACCAATACATGTTAAATATGTTAAAGTATAAATTAAACACAAAATAATATACATGTCCAAACAGTTATTTTGCTGTACAAAAAGACTCGGACTCTGAAGTAGTGTACAGTTTCTGCTTTATTTCTCAATAGAGTAGTGGCTAGTGCCTTGAGCCACACATCTGCTACATTGAGCCCAGTGATTTATGAGAATTCCAAAATTTTGAACTCATTTATTTTCTCAGTATGGTATTCTAACAGGCACCCATATTTAACCACCAGAGGGGGCCAGTTTACTGCATTTTTTCAATAGTAAGACCAAACACCGTTAGTCACATGCTCATCCTGACAGCATGTCCCCCAAACTGGAGGACTGTCTGGGAACATGTTAAACTCTGTAAGTTTCAGGGAGCGGGCTACTCTATCCCCTTGGTTTACTCTTTTTGTGGATGTCACAGCTCATCTTGTTAGTCTAGAGATGTGATTTTTCTGATTTATCTAATTAGACCATGTATGGCTTGTGGTACCTCCATTCAACAAGAAATTTCATCATCTTCCCATCCTTTCTGTATTTCCATGGAATCATTCACATCAATATGGTTTAACTATAGATAATTCATTTCTCATAAAGGAGCAAAAAATAATAAAAACCAAATATATAAAAACTTGGCTCTCTAACTAACTTAGGAGGCCTACTCACGGTTTCTCCCAGACACAAGCATAGGCGTGGCCCAAATCCAGGATCTCAAGGACATTGGGCTACTTAGATTAAGACCTCTCCCTCAGGACTGGGAAATCAGGGACACCGATGCATTGTTGGTGGAGTTGTGAACTGATACAGCCATTCTGGAGAGTGCTTTGGAATTATGCCCTAAGGGCTATAAAATTTTGTATACCCTTTGATTCAGCGGTGCCATTGGTGGATCTACATCTCAAAGAGATCATAAAAGAGTGGAAAAGACTCACTCACACACCCAAAAATGTTTGTAGCAGATCTTTTTGTGGTGAGAAGGAATTGGAAATTGAGGGGATATTCATCCATTGGGGAATGGCTGAATTAGTTATGGTATATGAGTGTAATGGAACACTATTATTCCATAAGAAAGGATGAGCAGGATGATTTCAGGGAAGCCTGAAAAGACTTACATGAACTGATGATGCTGAATGAAGAGGGAAGAACCAGGAAAACATTGTGCACAGTAATAGCAAGGTTGGGTGATGATCAACTATGATAGACTTAGCTCTTCTCAACAATACAGTGATCCAATAAAAATGCCATCCACCTCCAAAGAGAGAACTATGGAGAGTGAATATGGAACAAAGCATAGTATTTTCACTTTTGGGGTTTTTTGTTTGTTTCTTTTGGTTTTTTCCTGTTTGGTCTGATTTTTCTTACACAACATGACAAATATGGAAATATAATTAAAAGAATTGCATATATTTAACCTATATATGATTACTTGTCTTGGGAAGGGGAGAGGA